>NW_027253446.1:354605-691711 GCF_044704955.1 Pristiophorus japonicus
CCCTGACCCCAACCCTGACTCCAACCTGAACCGTGACCCCAGCCTTAACCCTGACCACAACCGTAACCCTGACCCCGACCCTAACCCTGACCCCAACCCTAACCCTGACCCCAACCCCGTCCCTAACCCTGAAGCCAAACCTGACTCCAACCCTAACCCTGACCCTGACCCCCAACCCCGACCCTGACTCCAACCCAACCCTGACCCCAGCCCTAACCATGACCCCAATTCTAAGCCTGACCCCAATCCTAAGCTTGACCCCAATCCTAAGCCTGACCCTAACCCTGACCACAACCCCGAACCTCACCCCCACCCAAACCGTGACCCCGACCCGAACCCCAACCCTAACCCAAACCCCAACCCTAACACTGACCCAACCCTAAGCCTGACCCCAACCACAACCCTGACCCTGACCTAACCCTGACGAATACTCTGTGGCTGTCTTCATAAAAGAAGGGGACGATGCTGACGTTGAAGTTCAGGAGGAAGAGTGAAATATTGAACATGATAAACATAGTAAGAGAGGAATTATTAAGGGGTTAAGCATCCTTGGAAATAGATAAATCACCAGAACCGGATGAAATATATCCTGGGCTATTAAAAGAAGCAAGGGAGGAACTTGCAGAGGCTCTGACCATCATTTTCCAATCCTCCTTGGCTACCAGCGTGTTGCCAGAGGATTGGAGAACTGCTATCGTTAGACCATTGTTTAAAAATGCAGGACAGGATAAATCGATTAATTACAGGCCAGTTAGTTTAACCTCGGTGGTGGGCAAATTACTGGAATCAATTCTGAGGGACAGTATAAACCTTCATTTAGAAAGACACAGATTAATCAAGGGCAGTCAGCATGGATTTTTTACAGGAAGGTCGTGTCTGACTATCTTGATTGAGTTCTTTGAGGAGGTAACAAAGTGGGTCGATGAGGGCAGTGCGTTTGATGTAGATAACATGGATTTTAGGAAGGCTTTTGACAAGGTCCCACATGGCAGGCTGATCAAAAAAGTAAAAGCCCATGGGATCCAAGGGAGAGTAGCAAATTGGATCCAAAATGTGCTCAGTGGCAGGAAGCAAAGGGTAATGGTTGAGGGGAGTATTTGCGACTGGAAGGATGTTTCCAGTGGGGTTCCGCAGGGCTCAGTATTCGGTTCCATACTTTTTGTAGTTTATGTTAATGAATTAGACCTAAATGTAGGGGACATGATCGAGAAATTTGCAGATGATACAAAAATTGGCCGTGTGGTTGACAGTGAGGAGAAAAGGTGTAGACTGCAGGAAGATATCGATGAACTGGTCAGTTGGACAGAAAAATGCAAAATAGAATTCAATCCAGAAAAGTGTGAGGTAATGCATTTGGGGAAGGGCAACAAGGCAAGGGAATACACAATAAATGGGAGGATACTGAGAGGTGTGCAGGAACAGAGGGACCTTGGAGTATCTGTCCACAGATTCTTAAAGGTAGCAGGACAGGTCGATAAGGTGGTTAAAAAGGCATATGGAATGATTTCCTTTATTAGCCAAGGCATAGAACACAAGAGCAGGGAGGTTATGTTTGAACTGTATAAAACACTTGTTGGGCCACAGCTGGAGTACTGCGTGCAGTTCTGGTCACCACATTACAGGAAAGATGTGATTGCACTGGAGAAGGTAAAGAGGAGATTTATAAGGATGTTGCCAGGACTGGAAAACTTTAGCTATGAGGAAAGATTGGATAGGCTGGGGTTGTTTTCCTTGGAACAGAGGAGGCTGAGGGGATATTTAATTGAGGTGTATAAAATTATGAGGGGCCTAGATAGAGTTGATAGGAAGGTCCTATTTCCCTTAGCAGAGGGGTCAATAACCAGATTTAAAGTAGTTGGTAGAAGGATTCGAGGGGAGTTGAGGGAACATTTCTTCACCCAGAGGATGCTGGGAGTCTGGAACTCACGGCCTGAAAGGGTGGTGGAGGCAGAAACCTCATCACATTTAAAAAGTACTTGGATGTGTATTAAAGAGCCGTAACCTACAGGGCTACGGACCTCGTGCTGGAAAGTGGGATTAGGCTGGGTGGCTCTTTTGTGACTGGTAGTGAAACGATGGGCCGAATGGCCTCCTGTGTCATAATCTTTCTATATACTCCCCGATTCTATGATTCTATGATACTCCCCATCGCCCTCACCATTATTTAGAACCGAATAGCAGGTAGAGAGTGAGATGCAGTAATTTAACAGGATAATTACTATAGATTGTTCAGCAGCAAACAAATAACTGTGATGAGGAACTCGCCCACAATTATCTCTCAATTATTGTTTCCCCAAACGCTGACCTGAGCCGAGAAACTCAGTTGAGAAACTGGTTGAGAAAAGCCTTTTTCTCAGTTGAAACACTACTCACTGACTGGCCCAGAGGGCAGACGTTCCACCTTGGCCTGCGATTCCTCGATAAATTCCAGCTCATTCCTTTGACCACTCATTTCATGGACATCCGCCTAAAAATAATAGGGAAAATTTTAATTTAATATCGTTAGACAAGCGATGGTCCAATTCGTTCTCATGAGCTTGTCCCTGGGGGCTGTACTAACCCGAGGGATTTTTAAAGATAGGGAGGCAATGGATTGAAGAATATTAAAAAAACAAAAGACTTGCATTTATATAGTGCCTTTCACGACTACCGGCTGTCTCAAAGTGCTTTACAGCCAATGTACTTTTGGAGTGTAGTCACTGTTGTAATGTAGGAAACACGGCAGCCAACTTGCGCACAGCAAGCTCCCACACACAGCAATGCGATAATGACCCAGATAATCTGTTTTTGTTATGTTGATTGAGGGATAAATGATGACCAGGACATCAGGGATAACTCCCCTGCTTTTCATCGAAATAGTGTCATGGGATCTTTTACGTCCACCTGAGAGAGCAGACGGGGCCTCGGTTTAACGTCTCATCTGAAAGCACTCCCTCAGCACTGCACTGGAGTGTCAGCCTGGATTTATGTGCTCAAGTTCCTGGAGTGGGACTTGAACCCACAACTTTCTGAGTCAGAGGCAAGTGTGCTACCCACTGAGCCACAGCTGACACCAGACATGTAAGACAGAATGGGCTGAGGAAGTCTCATTCCTCCAACATGTCTAACTCCTCCCGCAGACCATGAGCTTCACCATGGAAGCCATCTCCAATACATTTCCAGGAGGGCAATCCTCTCCTTATTCCCAAAGTTAAGACAATGGACATCAGATGAATGGGAGAAGGTCATTTGTCCAATGAGGAATGTCCTTTCCACAGACCATGTACAATCATTTCACTAAAGCAAACCCTTTCCTACAGGACCAATGGGATATTAACCACATTCCTAGAATGGTGAGACTACTGATTTAACATTGCCGTAGGATATTACAACGTCTCACGGTACAATCTCCCACAGTACAACGAGAGACAGAAAGTCCAAGAGATACAGGGAGGGAATACGTTCGAGAGACGGGGAGAAAGACTAAGAGGGGAAGGGAGAGAGAGTGAAATGCCAAGAGACAGAAAGAGCAGAGGGATCAAGAGAAAAAAAGAGCGAGAGACAAAAAGAGAAAGACCGTGAGAGACAGAGAGAAAGACAAAGGGAGAGAGAGAAATACAGAGAGATGGAGAGAAAGAACACGATATATTGAGAATAACCAAAAGACAGTGAGATAGACAGAGAGAGCGAGGGAGAGACAGACAGAGAGAGCGAGGGAGAGACAGACAGAGAGAGCGAGGGAGAGACAGACAGACAGAGGGAGATAGGGAGAGACATAGAGAGAGAGAGGGGCATAGAGGGAGAGACAGATAGAGAAAGGCAGAGATAGAGAGGGAGAGGCACAGAGAGAGGGAGAGACAAAGAGACAGAGAGGTAGAGACAAAGAGAAAGAGAAAAGCAGAGAGGGAGAGACAAAGAGACAGACAGGGAGAGACATAGAGAGAGAGGGGCACAGAGGGAGAGAGAGAAAAGCAGAGAGAGAGAGGGAGCGGCAGAGAGAGAGGGAGAGACAGAGAGGGGCACAGAGAAGGAGAGACAGATAGAGAAAGGCAGAGAGGGAGATGCAGGGAGAGAGACAGACAGTGGGGGAGAGAGGGAGACAGAGAGAGAGATGGAGAGGTAGAGTCAGACAGAGGCAGAGAGAAAGGGAGAGAGAGAGGAACCGTGAGAGGCAGAGGTCAATTCAGAGAAAGAAAGAGAGAGAGACAGAGTTACAGGGAGAGAGAGAGATGGAAAGAGGGAGAGAGTGAAAGATAGAAAGAGGGAGAGAGATAGAGAGAGGGAGAGACGGGGGGCGGGGCGGGTGTGGAGAGAGAGACAGGGAGATAGAGAGGGGAGACAGGGAGGACGAGACAGAGATGGAGAGAGAGAAAGAGACAGACAGAGAGAGACAGAAATAACTAGAGAGGAGAGGCAGAGAGACAGACAGAGACAATGCGAGAGGGAGAGACAGAGATGGAGAGGCAGAGAGAAAGGGAGAGAGGAGCAGAGAGAAGTTAAGTCAGAGAGACATGGAGAGAGGGAGAGAGAGATAACTAGAGAGAGAAATAGACAAAGTGAGGGAGAGAGTGAGACAGAGTGAGGGAGAGAAAGAGACAGAGTGAGGGAGAGAGAGACAGAGTGAGAGAGAGACAAAGGGAGAGATTGAGAGATAGAGATAGAGAGAGGGAGAGAGAGATAGAGAGAGGGAGGGAGGGAGAGGGAGGGAGTCAGCGATTGAAAGAGAGAGTGAGAGAGAGATAACTAGAGAGATACAGAGACAGACGGAACCAATGATGGAGAGAGAGAGACAGACTTACAATTCAGTTTTTATCCTCACCTGGAAATCTTTACGCAGATTCCTGGATGCGTGGATCAGACTGATGCTCTGGAGGATGATCAAAAACACCAGATTTCTCTGTGGAATAAATCAAAAACATATTTAGATAGATTGAACAGGCCAAAAGACTAAAAGATGATTTGGGTAACTCTAGGTCAGCTCTACCAGTCTCCGTGACGCCATCTTGCTGTCTTCACACGTGCTGTTGCTGTGTGAGCGGGTCCAGCTTTTTAGATTCTCTTTATAGTGGTATTTCTCACAAGACCCTGCCCCTTCGTCCAAAGGTCTCTATAGCCAGGAAACCACAGCCAAGTGGTGCGAAAATCAACAATGTTCAGCAAAGGCTAGAATGCCAGAGAGGCCCCGAGGTGAGAAAATGCTGCTTCTCTGAAACCGCACACAAGTCAGGTCAACATTACTCGCTCATCCCAGCACCACCACCCAGTCCCCCAAATCAACAAGAGTAAAACACTTCACATGCTGGCTGTCATGTTTGTAACCTCACATAACTGTAACCTTTATGTAGCAACACTGTACACACCTGAGAAATGCACACCTTGACCACAGGGGGTGAACTTGTGGGAGACACTCCTCACCTGGTCATCCAGGTATATAAAAGGAGGTCCCACGCAGGGTCATCACTTCTTGGTCCTGTGAATAAAGGTACAGGTCACAGAGTGACCTTGTCTCCAGTATGTGCCTCATGTTGATTTGCTGTAGTGTGTAAAGACAGAACACTGGCAATCTGAAAACAAATCAGAGACTGGTGGAAATTCAAGGGCAATTCGCCACCAACCAGGCAGTAACAGACTATAGGGTGGGCCCGCAACAGAGACAATGGCAGGTTGAATGGACATTTACACCATCACAAGGGACAATACGTCCCGGGATGGGACCATTGACACCCACAAACAGAGTGCTCAAGAGTAATCAAAGAGACAATCAGAGAGGAATGCCTGATAACAGCTCTTTTGTTCAGAACAATCTCAGCTTATGCTGGAGGTGCGGAGGCACACATGCTGCGAAGACTTGCCGGTTTCAACAATTCATCTGCAGAAATTGTAACTTGAGTGGACATTTAGCCAGGATGTGCAGGAAGCCCGCAGCGAGGCTGGTTTACGAAGTGGATGAACCACAAGAGGGGTCTGCAAGGCAGGGGTATGCCTGGGACACAGCAATGGACGCTGAAGTTCAGTGGGTCCAGGTGGCAAACATCCACAGCTCATACACAAAAATGCCACCGATGATGATGAGAGTACTGTTAAACGGCATCCCGGTACGCATGGAGCTGGACACAGGAGCCAGCCAGTCGCTTATGAGTGTCCAACAATTCGAGAAACTGTGGCCACTCAGAGCTAGCAGACTCAAACTAGAACGCATTGACACGCAATTATGGACGTACACCAAAGAGATCATCCCACTGCTAGGCAGTGCAATGTTGGTGGTCACACATAATGGATCTCAGAACCGGCTGCCACTCTGGATTGTCCCAGGAAACGGTCCTGTGCTTTTGGGGAGGAGCTGGCTAGCCGAGATGAACTGGAAATGGGGGGATGTGCACGCCATTTCATCTGTGGAGCGAAGTTCATGCTCACAGGTCCGACTAAAGTTCGAGTCATTATTTCAACCTGGCGTCGGGACTTTCAAAGGCACCAAAGTAAGGAGACGCATTACCCCGGACGCCAGACCAGTGCACCACAAGGCCAGAGCTGTGCCGTATGTGATGCGGGAGAAAATTGAGTGTGAGTTGGACAGGTTGCTAAGAGAGGGCGTAATTTCACCCGTTGAATTCAGCGACTGGGCAAGCCCCATCGTCCCTGTTCTAAAAACGGATGGCTCGGTCAGGATCTGTGGTGACTACAAGGCCACCATCAACCGAGTGTCCCTTCAGGACCAAAACCCGCTTCCGAGAGCGGAAGATCTTTTTGCCATGCTGGCAGGCGGCAAGCTGTTCACCAAGTTGGACCTCAGTTCGGCCTACATGACCCAGGAGCTGGCTGAAGAATCCAAGCTACTGACCCCCATCACCACGCACAAGGGGCTGTTTGTCTACAACAGGTGTCCGTCTGGCATTCGTTCAGCAGCCGCTATCTTTCAGAGGAACATGGAAAGCCTGCTAAAATCCATCTCCGGAACAATCGTATTTCAGGACGACATCCTTATCACAGGTCGTGACACCGAGGAACACCTCCACAACCTGGAGAAGGTGCTACGCCGACTGGACCGGGTAGGCCTGCGACTAAAGAAGTCCAAGTGTGTGTTTTTGGCCCCAGAGGTCAAGTTTTTGGGCAGGAGGGTTGCCGCAGACGAGAACTGGCCCACCGAATCCAAAACGGAGGCGATCCGTCGCGCGCCCAGGCCCGGCAACACATCAGAGTTGCGTTCAGTTCTGGGACGATTGAACTATTTCGGGAACTTTCTACCGAACTTAAGTACATTGCTGGAGCCATTACACGTGCTCCTGCGCAAGGGTTGCGATTGGTTTTGGGGGGACTGTCAGGAACGGGCTTTCAATTGGGCGCGGAACCTGCTTTGTTCTAATAAGTTATTGATCCTGTACGACCCCTGTAAGATAATGGTTTTGACATGCGATGCATCATCCTATGGGGTTGGGTGCGTGTTGCAGCAGAGTAATGATGAGGGCCAACTCCAACCTGTGGCTTATGCTTCCAGGTCGCTCTCCCAAACAGAAAGAGGGTATGGGATGGTTGAAAATGAAGCACTCGCACATATCTACGGGGTGAAAAAGATGCACCAGTACCTTTTTGGCAGAAGGTTCGAGTTAGAAACGGACCACAAGCCGTTAACATCCCTGATGTCCGACAACAAAGCTGTCAATGCCAATGCGTCAGCTCGCATACAGCGATGGGCTCTCACGCTGGCTGCGTATGACTACACCATCCGGCACCGGCCCGGCACTGAAAATTGCGCTGACGCGCTCAGCAGGCTTCCACTGGCCACCACTGAGGGGACAGCGGAGCAAAGCGCGGAGATGGTCTTGGCTGTCGATGTCTTTGACAGTGCAGGCTCCCCCATCACAGCCCACCAGATCAAAACCTGGACAGAGATCCCCTCCTATCTCTGATTAAGAAATGTGTCCTGACTGGGGATTGGGCGCCCGCACACGGAGCATGCCCTGAAGAGGTCAGACCGTTTCACAGACGGATGGATGAACTCTCCATCCAAGCCGACTGCCTACTATGGGGCAGCCGGGTAGTCATGCCCCAGAGGGGTAGGGAAGCATTCATCAGGGAACTCCACAGCGAGCACCCAGGCATCGTGCTTATGAAGGCCATTGCCCGGTCACATGTCTGGTGGCTGGGAATTGATGCAGACCTGGAACACTGTGTTCGCAGGTGCACGACGTGTGACCAACTGGGCAATGCCCCCACTCAGCCCGTGGCCCTGGCCCACCAAGCCATGGTCACGTATTCACGTGGGCCCGTTCATGGGAAAAATAATTCTCATTGTTGTTGATGCGTACTCAAAATGGATCGAGTGCATCATAGTGAATTCGTGCACGACATCCACCACAGTGGAGAGTCTGCGTGCGGTCTTTGCGACCCACGGCTTGCCGGAAATCTTAGTTAGCGACAACGGCCCGTGTTTCACTAGCTCTGAATTTCGGGAGTTCATGTCGGGTAATGGCATCAAACATGTCAGGACAGCGCCGTTCAAGCCGGCTTCCAATGGCCAGGCGGAACATGCGGTCCAAATCATAAAGCAAGGCATGCTCCGGATTCAAGGACCCTCCCTTCAATACCATCTATCGCGCCTCCTGCTGGCCTATAGGTCCCAACCGCACTCGCTCACAGGAGTCCCGCCAGCGGAACTACTCATGAAACGTACACTTAAAACTTGGCTGTCCCTCATTCATCCAGTCTTGTCAAACATTGTTGAGGACAAGCGCCAGTCCTAACATGAGTGCCACGATCGTTACTCAAAGGGGCGATGGATAGAAATCGATGACCCTGTATTTGTTCTTAATCACGCTGTGGGGCCCAAGTGGCTCGAGGGTACTGTAATTGGTAAAGAGGGGAATAGGGTCATAGTGGTCAGACTCAACAATGGGCAGATATGCCGCAAGCATCTGGACCAAGTAAAAAAAAGGTTCAGCATGGACAATGAGGAACCTGAGGAAAATCATGAGATGCTGCCCACACCACTGCCAGTGAACGAGCAACAAGAACCGTCAGCAGCATGTACAGTCCCTGCAGTCAGCCGGACAAGCCGGAATCACCACAAGTGACAAAGACACATGCCAAGGCTCAACAACCAGAGCTCCAACTGCGGCGCTCCACGAGAGATCGTCGACCGCCTGAAAGACTCAATCTTTGACCCAAAGACGTTGGGGGGGAGGTGATGTCATGTTTGTAACCTCACATAACTGTAACCTTTATGTAACAACACTGTACACTGTATACACCTGAGAAATGCACACCTTGACCACAGGGGGTGAACTTGTGGGAGACACTCCTCACCTGGTCATCCAGGTATATAAAGGGAGGTCCCACGCAGGGTCATCACTTCTTGGTCCTGTGAATAAAGGTACAGGTCACAGAGTGACCTTGTCTGCAGTATGTGCCTCGTGTTGATTTGCTGTCGTGTGTAAAGACATAACACTGGCAATCTGAAAACAAATCAGAGACTGGTGGAAACTGCTCGCGGCGAATCTACTGCAAGTTTTTGGCCCTTACGGCTAAGGGGATCAAGGGATATGGAGAGAAAGCAGGAAAGGGGTACTGACGGAATGATCAGCCATGATCTTATTGAATGGCCTACTCCTGCACCTATTTTCTTTGTTTTTATGTTTCTATGCAGCAAGTCAGACCGTATCTGTGGAAAGTAAAACAAGAGACTTGTATTTATATAGCGCCTTTCACGACCACTGGATATCCCAAAGCTCTTTACAGCCAATGAAGTACTTTTGAAGTGCAATCACTGTTTTAGGAAACACAGCAGCCAATTTACGCACAGCAAGCTTTTACAAACAGCATCATCATCATAAGCAGTCCCTCGGAGTCGAGGATGACTTGCTTCCACACTAGAAATGAGTTCTCGGGTGACTGAAGAGTCTAATGCGGGACCTACAGTCTCGGTCACATGTGGGGTAGACGGTGGTTGAAGGAACGGGTGGGTGGGTGCCTGGGTTGCCGCACGCTCCTTCCGCTATCGACGCTTGGCTTCAGCTTGCTCTTGGCGAAGAAACTCGAGGTGTTCAGCGCCTTCCCAGATGCTTTTCTTCACTTTGGGCGGTCTTGGGCCAGGGACTCCCAGGTGTTGGTGGGGATGTTACAATTTTTCAAGGAAGCTTTGAAGGTGTTCTTCAAGCGTTTCCTCTGCCCATCTGGGGCTCACTTTCCGCGTTGGAGCTCCAAGTAAAGCGCTTGTTTTGGGAGTCTCCTGTCAGGCATGCTTCTGCGCTGTAAATTTCTAGGTTTCTATGCGGGCGATGTGGCCCGTCCAGCAGAGCTGATCGAGTGTGGTCAGTGCTTCGATGCTGGGGATTTTAGCCTGAGCGAGGACACTGACGTTGGTGCACCTATCCTGCCAATGGTACTTCTCCAGTGCTTTGAGGTGCCTGCTGTACATACTCCATATCTCTGAGCCATACAGGAGGGCGGATATCACCACTGCTCTGTAAACCATGAGCTTGGTGCCGAGTTTGAGGTCCTAGTCTTCAAACACTCTCTTCCTCAAGCGACCGAAGGCTGCACTGGCACACTAGAGGCGATGTTAGATCTTGTCATCAGTGTCTGTCCTTGCTGATAGTAGGCTCCCGAGGTATGGGAAATGGTCCACATTGTCCAAGGCCGCGTCGTGGATTTTGATAACCGGGGGGGCAGTGTTCTATGCCTAGGGCAGGTTGGTAGAGGACCTTTGTCTTACAGATGTTTAGTGTAAGGCCCATGCTCTCGTACGCCTCGGTGAAGGTGTTGACAATGGCTTGGAGTTCGGCCTCCGAGTGTGCGCAGACGCAGGCATTGTCTGCGTACTGTAGTTTGATGACAGAGGATGTTTTGACTTTGGATCTGATCTGGAGGCAGCGGAGGTTGAACAGTTTCCATTTGTTCTGTAGATTAGTTCCGCTCCAGCGGGGAGCTTGCCGAGGGTGAGATGGAGCATTGCAGCAAGGAAGATCGAGAAGAGCGTTGGTGCAATGATGCACCTCTGCTTGACCCCAGTCCGGACGTGGATTGGGTCTGTGGTGGATCTGTTAGTCAGGATCACAGCTCGCATGTCATCGTGGAGCAGGCGGAGAATGGTTACAAACAGCAATGTGATAATGACCAGATAATGTGTTTGTGTGATGTTCATTTGGGGATAAATATTGGCCAGTGATACGTCCTAACTACACAGTATAAATGTACACGAGTCCCATGCTTGAGAGAAGGTCAATCTGTGACCTGTACTTTATTCCTTAGCACTCAAGTGATAGAAGTGGGTGGAGCTTCCCCTTTTATATCTGAAGGTCCAGTTTAGAAGTGTCTCCCACAAATTCACCACCTCGTGGTCAGTGTTCTCACAGTGTACAACTTAGGTCAGATTATCCATGGGTTACAATGCTGGTTGAATACATGACATCACCTCCCCCCCAAAGTCTTATTGGGATCACGGGTTGAGTCTCTCTGGTGGTTTATGCTCCCTTGTAGAGCGCCTGAGTTGGGGCTCTGGTTGTTGGACGCTGGCCTGAGTGTCTGCTGTTTGCGGTGCCTCAGGCCTGTCCGGACTGCCCACAGTGACTGGGCTCTCCTCCGTTTGGTTCCGGTGTTCGGTCACCTGTGGTGGAGTGAACTCTACATCGTGTTCTTCCTCTGCTTCTTCTATGGGGTTGCTGAACCTCCTTTTTGTTTGATCCACGTGTTTGCAGCAGATTTGTCCATTGGTAAGTTTAACAACCAGAATCCTATTTCCCTCTTTGGCAATCACAGTGCCTGCGAGCCATTTGGGCCCTGCAGCATAGCTGAGGACAAAAACAGGGTCATTTACATCAATACATCGCGCCCTCGCATTCCTGTCATGGTAGTGATATTGTGACTGGCGCCTGCTCTCGACAATTTCTTTCATGGTTGGGTGTATAAGGGATAACCGGGTTTTGAGCGTCCTTTTCATTAGCTGCCCTGTGGGTGGAACCCCTATTAGCGAGTGTGGTCGGGATCTGTAGGCCAAGAGGAAACGTGATAAGTGGCTTTATAGGGAACCCCCTTGGATTCTGAGCATCCCCTGTTTGATTATCTGCACTGCTCGTTCTGCCTGGTCATTTGAGGCCGGCTTGAACGGTGCCGTTCTGACATGGTTAATTCCATTGCCTGCCATGAAGTCCTGGAATTCAGTGCTTTTGAAGCACGGGCCATTGTCGCTGACCAAGATGTCCGGTAGACCGTGAGCGGCGAACACTGCCCGTAGGCTTTCTGCCGTGGCAGAGGATGTGCTTCATTTGAGAATGTCACACTCGATCCATTTGGAGTAGGCGTCTACTACAACCAAAAACATTTTTCCCATGAAAGGACCTGCGTAGTCCACATGGATGCGTGACCAAGGCTTGGTGGGCCATGGCCAGGGGCTAAGGGGGGCTTCCCTGGGCGCATTGCCCAGCTGGGCACACGTGTTGCACCTGCGAACACAAAGTTCCAGATCTGCGTCTATCCCTGGCCACCAAACGTGTGACCTGGCAATAGCCTTCATCATGACAATGCCCGGGTGCTCATTGTGGAGTTCTCTGATGAACACTTCTCTGCCCATCTGGGGCATGACTACGCGGTTTCCCCACAGTAGGCAATCGGCCTGAATCGAGAGTTCATCCCTGCGCCTGTGAAATGGTTTAAATTCCTCAGGGCATGCCCTGTACGTGGCTGCCCAGTCCCCATTCAGGACACATTTCTTGACGAGAGACAACAGCGGGTCTCTATTTGTCCAGACTTTAATCTGACGGGCTGTCACGGGTGAGCCTTCGCTTCCGAAAGCTTCAACAGCCATGACCATCTCAGCAGCATGCTCGGTAGCCCCCTCAGTGGTGGCTAGTGGGAGCCTGCTGAGTGCATCGGCGCAGTTTTCGGTGCCCGGTCTATTCCGAATTGTATAGTCATAGGCGGCTAACGTGAGTGCCCACCTCTGTATGCGGGCCGATGCATTTGCATTTATGGCCTTGTTGTCGGCCAAACAGGTACTGGTGCATTTTCTTTACCGCATATACACATGCGAGCGCCTCATTTTCTACCATCCTGTAGCCCCTTTCTGCCTGGGACAGACTTCTGGAGGCATAAGCTACTGGCTGTAACTGACCCTTGGCATTGACATGCTGCAACACACACCCGACACCATAAGACGATGCATCGCACGTTAACACAAGTTTCTTACATGGGTCATATAGAGTTAACAGATTGTTGGAACATAACAAATTGCGTGCTCTATTAAAAGCCCTATCCTGGCTGTCCCCCCGACCCATTTGCGACCTTTGCGTAGGAGCACGAGTAACGGCTCTCGCAGTGTGCTCAATTTGGGAAGAAAGTTAGCAAAATAGTTCAGGAGCAGCTCCGTCGTGTTACAGGGTCTGGGTGCTCTCTGGATCACTTCCGTCTTGGACGCAGTAGGTCTGATCCTGTCTGCTGCTACCCTCATCCCCAGGAATTCTACCTCTGGAGCTAGGAAGACGCACTTTGCCTTTTTCAGCCCGGTCCAGTCTGCGTAGCACCTCCTCCAGGTTGTGGTTGTGTTCTTCAGTATCGCAACCCGTAATGAGGATGTCGTCCTGAAAAACCACCGTCCCTGGAATCGACTTGAGGAGGCTTTCCATATTTCGTTGGAAGATCGCGGCGGCCGAGCGAATCCCGAACGGACATCTGTTGTACTCAAACAACCCCTTGTGTGTCGTGATGTTGGTCAGCTTCTTCGACTCACTCGCCAGCTCCTGGGTCATGTAAGCTGAGGTCAAGTCCAATTTTGAAAAAAGTTTGCCACCGGATAGCGTCGCAAAGAGGTCCTCCGCTCTCGGTAGCGGGTACTGGTCTTGGAGTGACACCCGATTGATGGTGGCCTTGTAATTACCACATATCCTGACCGACCCATCCGCCTTGAGCACCGGCACGATCGGGCTCAACCAGTCACTGAATTCGACTGACGAGATGATGCCTTCCCCAGCAGGCGGCCCAATTCGCCGTCTATCTTTTCCCGCATCACGTCTGGCCTCATGGTGTACTGGCCTGGCGTCCGGGTTTATGTGAATCACTACCTTGGTCCCCATGAAAGTGCCAATGCCGGGTTGAAATAATGAGTCAAATTTGTCCAGGATCTGTGAGCATGATGCTCGCTCCACAGAGGAAATTGCATTGACATCGCCCCATTTCCAGTTCATGACAGCAAGCCAACTCCTCCCCAGTAGTGCGGGACCGTCCCCCGGGACAATCCAGAGTGGCAACCTGTTCTCCGAATCTTTGTGGGTCACGACTACCGTGGCACTGCCTAGCACCAGAATGATCTGCTTTGTGTAAGTCCACAGCTGTGCGTCAATCGGCGATAATTTTGGCCTCCTGGCCTTGGACGCCCACAATGTTTCGAACAGTTTGATACCCATCAGGGACTGGCTGGCACCCGTGTCTAGCTCCATTGATACTGGGATGCCATTGAGGAGCACTTTCATCATTATCGGTGGCGTCCTGGTGTATGAACTGTATACGTGCTCCACATGAACTCGCTGAACTTCAGCTTCCAGCGATTTCCCCCAGCGTTCATTTCTGCAATTTCTGCAGGTATTTTGCTCATCTCTACAAACTCCGGCTGAGTGTGTGCCTCCACGCCTCCAACATGAGCTGCTGTTTGAAACAAAAGATCCCTTGCCAGTCGATCGTCCCTGACTGCCCCTGTTATTGTCCTTGAGTGCGCCATTAACAGGTGTTGATGGCCCCATTACTGGCCGCATTGTCCCTTGCAATGGCGTGAATCGCTGTTCAGCTTGCCATTGTCTCTGTCGAACTCCCCCTCTGGGTTCGACTACATGTTGGTGCATGCCCGACTGCCCTTGTCTGCCTGGAGAACTGTGTGCTGCTTTAACAATGTTGAATCTCTGTCCCAACCATTCCTTAACACAGAACCACTCTGTTCTGCTAGTGGCCATGCTCGCGTGGTTTAAATCCCAGTTTCTTGTCGCCATTGATACATCCTTACTACACAATATAAATGCACACGAGGCCCATGCTTGAGAGAAGGTCAGTCTGTGACCTGTCCTTTATTCCTCAGCACTCAAGTGATGGAAGTGGGTGGAGCTTCTCCTTTTATACCTGAAGGTTCAGGTTAGGAGTGTCTCCCACAAGTTCACCACCTAGTAGTCATTGTTCTCACAGTGTACAACTTAGGTCAGAGTATACATGGGTTACAATGCTGGTTGAATACATGACATCCAGGACACCGGGGTAACTCCTCTGCTCTTTTTCAAAATAGTGCCGTGGGATCTTTTCTGTCCACCTGAGATAGCAGGCGGGTCCTCGGTTTAACGTCTCATCCGAAAGACAGCACCTCTGACAGGCAGCACTCTCTCAGTACTGCCCCTCCAACAGTGCGGCACTCCCTCAGTACTGCCCCTCCGACAGTGCAATGCTCCCTCAGTACTGCCCCTCCAACAGTGCAGCACTCCCTCAGTACTGCCCCTCCGACAGTGCAATGCTCCCTCAGGGTTAGGGTTAGGGTTAGGGTTAGGGTTTCTGGTGGAACGTGCCGGAGCCGTACACCGCGGTAAGTGTAACAATATCCCCACATCTCCCTCGAGATCTTTTGCCGGTGATATTGAATTTTTGACCTGTGGTTATTGAGCCACTGGCCAGAGGGAACAGTCTTTACCTACTCGATCAAAACCTCTCGTCACCTTGAAACGCTCCATTAGGTCACCTCTCTGTTCCAAAGAACCGAAGTGAGATCTGAATATAAAAGCAGAGATCATTCCAGAACTTTATAAATCCTGGTTAGGCCTCAGCCTGAGTATTGTGGATCATTCTGGGCCCCGCACTCCAGGAGAGATGTAAAGGCCTTAGAGAGGGCACAGAGGGGGTTTACCGGGATGTTACCAGGGATGAGGGGCTTCAGTTTATAGAATCAGAGAAATTTACAGCATGGAAGGGGGCCATTCAGCCCATCGTGTCTGCACCGGCCGACCAAAGCCAGACAGCCCAATCCCACTTTCTGTCTCTCGATCCGTAGCCCTGCAGGTTACGGCACTTCAGGAGCACATCCAAGTAAGTGTTAAATGTGGTGAGGGTTTCTGCCTCTACCACCCTTTCAGGCAGTGAGTTCCAGACCCCCACCGCCCTCTGGGTGAAAATATTTCTCCTCATATCTCCTCTAAACCTCCCCCAATTACTTTAAATCTATGCCCCCACTGCCAAGGGAACCACGTCCCTCCTATCCAAGCCCCTCATAATTTTATACACCTCAATCAGGTCTCCCCTCAGCCTCCTCTGTTCCAAAGAAAACTGACCCAGCCTATCCAATCTTTCCTCATAACTAAAATTCTCCAGTCCAGGCAACATTCTTGTAAATCTGCTCTGTACCCTCTCTAGTGCAATCACATGTTTCCTGTAATGTGGTGACCAGAACTGCACACAGTACTCCAGCTGTGGCCTAACCTGTGTTTTATACAGTTCAAGCATAACCTCCCTGCTCTTGTATTCTATGCCTCGGCTAATAAAGGCAAGTATTCCTTATCTACCTGGCCCTTTGTTCCTCTACACTTTTCATTTAATGTCTATTCCCTTGCCTTGTTAGCCCTCCCCAAATGCATTACCTCACACTTCTCCAGATTGAATTCTATTTGCCACTGTTCTGCCCACCTGACCAGTTCATTGATATTTTCCTGCAGTCTACAGCTTTCTTCTTCATTATCAACCACACAGCCCATTTTAGTATCATCTGAAAACTTCTGAATCATACCCCCAACATTCAAGTCCAAATCATTGATATCTATCACAAAAAGCAAGGGACCCAGCATTGAGCCCTTCAATGACCAAGTCGGTTTTAAAATGACTGAAGTAATCAGGTTCCACCACCTTTTCAGTTTGAGCGTTCCAGATCCCCACAGCTCTCTGCGTGAAACATTTCTCCTCCTCTCCCCGCTGGATCTTTCCACCAATGGTTTAAATCCATGACGTCTGGTTACTGACCCACTCACCACATGGAATAGTTTTTCTCTAATATCTTTATCAAAACCTCTCATCATCTTGAAAACCTCGATTAGGTCACCCCTCTGTTCCAAGGAGAACAGTCCTAACTTTTCCAAACTTTCCTCATAACTACAGAAAAAGTGGAGCCTATTAGAGACCATAAAGGAAATCTGTGTGTGGAGGCAGAAGAGGTGGGTATGATTCTGAATGAATACTTTGCATCTGTTTTCACAAGAGGGGCGATGCACTTTGCAATGAGCGAGGAGGAGTGTGAAATATTAGATGAGATAAACATAGTGAGAGAGGAAGTATTAGCATCTTTGAAAATGGATAAATCCCTGGGCCCGGATGAAATGTATCCCAGGCTGTTAAGAGAAGCTAAAGAGGAAATAGCAGAGGCTCTGACCATTTTCCAGTCCTCTCCGGCTACAGGTGCGGTGCCAGAGGACTGGCGCTCTGCTAATGTTGCACCCTTGTTTAAAAAGGGAGAAAGGGATAGGCCGAGTAATTACAGGCCAGTCAGCCTAACCTCGGTGGTGGGAAAATTATTGGGAAAAATCCTGAAGGACAGGATAAATACTCATTTGGAAAGACAGGGATTAATCAAGGCCAGTCAGCACGGATTTGTTAAGGGAAGGTCGTGTCTGAATTGATTGAATTTTTCGAGGCGGTAACCAGGAGGATCAATGAGGGCAGTGCGTATGATGTCGTGTATATGGGTTTTAGCAAAACTTTTAATAAGGTCCCACATGGCAGACTGATGGTGAAAGTTATGCAGGTAGTTGGTCAGGTGGTTGAGGATGAAGAACTTACAGGGTTATGGATAAACAGCGGGGGATGGGATCAGCAGGCTGCTCTTGCAAAGAGCCAGCAACCTGTAAAGGTCTGTGCTTCAAGTTTCTATCACTCTATAAATGATACAAGTTTAAAAGGTTGCAGGAACAGAGAGACCTGGGGGTATTTGTGCACAAGTCTTTGACGGCAGCAGAGGAAGTTGAGAAGGCTATTTAAAAAGCATAAGGTGCTTTATAAATAGGGCCATCGAGTACAGAAGCAAGGAAGTTATGTTAAATCTTTATAAAACACTGGTTCGGCCTTAGCTGGAGTATTGTGTTCAGTTCTGGGCACCGGACTTTAGGAACAATGTCAAGGCCTTTGAGAGGGTGCAGGAGAGATTTACTAGAAAGATACGAGGACTTCAGTTACACGGAGAGACTGGAGAAGCTGGGATTGTTCTCAAAGCAGACAAGGTTAAGGGGATGTTTGACAGAAGTGTTCAAAGTCATGACTAGTTTTGATAGAGTAAAGAAAGAGGAACTGTTTGCAGTGGCAGAAGGGTTGGTAACCAGAGGACACAGGATTAAGGTGATTAGCAAAAATATCAGAGGCAACGAGAAGAAAAGGAAATTAGACAAGCTCTGATCTGGAACGAGCTGGCTGAAAGGGTAGTGGAAGAAGATTCAATAATAACTTTCAAAGGAAATTGAATAAATACTTGAAAAGGAAACATTTCAGGGCTATGGAGAACGAGAAGGGGAGTGGGACTGATTGTAGAGCTCATTCAAAGTGCCATCATGGGCACGATGGGCCAAATGGCCTCCTGTGCTGAACCATTCTAGGATTGATTGGTCACTATCTTATATTGATAGCCCCTTTGTGTGAAGAAGTGCCCCCTGCCATCACCCTGAACGGCCTGGTCTAATTTTAAGGGGACACCCCCTTGTTCTGGATTCCCCCCACCAGAGGGAACAGTTTCTCTCCATCTCCCCTGTCAACTCCTTTAATCTTCTTAAACACCTCAATTTGATCACCTCTTAATCTTCTGTACTCGGGGAATACAAACCCAGTCTGTGCAACCTGACCCCGTAATTTAACCCTTTTCAACCCGAGTATAATTGTAAATCTTCACTGCACCCCCTCCAATGCTAATACATCCTTCCTGAGCTGTGGAGCCCGGAACGACATGTAATACTCTAAATGGGGTCTAACCAGAGCTTCATATAACTGTAACATAACTTCCATTCTTTTCTCTTCCAGCCCCCTTGAGATAAAGGTCAATATTCGATCAGCCTTTGAAATGATTTTGTGTTCCTGTCCAATCGCTTTCACCGATTGCTGTCCCAGCACCCCGACATCTCTCTGCTCCTGCACAGTTCCTCACTGCTCACCAGTTAGAATATACTCTCATCTATCTTTCCTGGGTCCAATGTGGATGACCTCACACTTGTCCACATGGAACAGCTTGCTGATGGTCCAAGAGGATGTCACCTTTGTTTTATGGCTGATGTTAATTTTCCGGGAATTTCAGTGGCATGATGGTTTGCCCTCTGTTGTGGTGGGAAGTGCTGCTGTAACATTTGCTGAAAATATACAAGTGTTTCCAGACTCAGCATGTTAGAGAATGGAGAAGAACATTGCAGACAATTGCAGGAGTAATGGGGAAAGCTTGTTCAGCCAGATGAAGAGCCAGAGAACTGTCAAAGACTGTATTGGGTCACTGAAGAATATTCAAGGACAGGTTACGAAGGGCTCACTGGGTAGGGCGGAAATATTAAATCATAGATTCTTAGAAACTTACAGCACAGAAGGAGGCCATTCGGCCCGTCGTGCCCGTGCCGGCTCGGTGAAAGGGCAGTCCTGCTCAATCCCACTCCCCGCTTTTTGTCCGTAACCCTGCAACGTCTTCATCCTCAGGAACCTGCTCACATCCCCATCAAAATTATTATCGAAGCAGCTTCCAACACCTTTTCAGTCGGAGTGTTCCAGATCCTGACAACTCTCCTGAGCTCGTAAATCCAGGTTGACGCTCCAGAGTAGTACTGAGGGAGTTCCGCACTGTCAGAGGGGCAGTACTGAGGGAGTGCCGCACTGTCAGAGGGGCAGTACTGAGGGAGTGCCGCACTGTCAGAGGGGCAGTACTGAGGGAGTGCCGCACTGTCAGAGGGGCAGTACTGAGGGAGTGCCGCACTGTCAGAGGGGCAGTACTGAGGGAGAGCCGCACTGTCAGAGGGGCAGTACGGAGGGAGTGCCGCACTGTCAGAGGGGCAGTACTGACGGAGAGCAGCACTGTCAGAGGGGCAGTACTGAGGGAAAGCCGCACTGTCGGAGGGGCAGTAGTGAGGGAGTGCCGCACTGTCAGAGGGGCAGTACTGAGGGAGTGCCGCACTGTCAGAGGGGCAGTACTGAGGGAGTGCCGCACTGTCAGAGGGGCAGTACTGAGGGAGTGCCGCACTGTCAGAGGGGCAGTACTGAGGGAGTGCCGCACTGTCAGAGGGGCAGTACTGAGGGAGTGCCGCACTGTCGGAGGGGCAGTACTGAGGGAGTGCCGCACTGTCAGAGGGGCAGTACTGAGGGAGTGCCGCACTGTCAGAGGGGCAGTACTGAGGGAGTGCCGCACTGTCAGAGGGGCAGTACTGAGGGAGTGCCGCACTGTCGGAGGGGCAGTACTGAGGGAGTGCTGCACTGTCAGAGGGGCAATACTGAGGGAGAGCCGCACTGTCGGACGGGCAGTACTGAGGGAGTGCTGCACTGTCGGAAGGGCAGTACTGAGGGAGAGCTGCACTGTCAGAGGGGCAGTACTGAGGGAGAGCCGCACTGTCGAAGGGGCAGTACTGAGGGAGAGCCGCACTGTCAGAGGGGCAGTACTGAGGGAGAGCCGCACTGTCGGAGTGGCAGTACTGAGGGAGTGCCGCATTGTCGGAGGGGCAGTACTGAGAGAGTGCTGCACTGTCGGAGGAGCGGTAATGAGGGAGTGCTGCACTGTCGGAGGGGCAGCACTGAGGGAGCGCTGCACTGTCGGAGGGACAGTACTGAGGGAGTGCTGCACTGTCGGGGTGGGGGGTGGGGGGGGCAGTACTGAGGGAGCACCGCACTGTTGGAGGGGCAGTACTGAGAGAGAGCTGCACTGTCAGAGGGGCAGTACTGAGGGAGCGCTGCACTGTCGGAGGGGCAGTACTGAGGGAGCGCCACACTGTCGGAGGGGCAGTACTGAGAGAGAGCTGCACTGTCAGAGGTGCAGTACTGAGGGAGAGCCGCACTGTCAGAGGGGCAGTACTGAGGGAGCGCCGCACTGTCGGAGGGGCAGTACTGAGGGAGAGCTGCACTGTCAGAGGGGCAGTACTGAGGGAGAGCCGCACTGTCGGAGGGGCAGTACTGAGAGAGTGCTGCACTGTCGGAGGAGCAGTAATGAGGGAGTGCTGCACTGTCGGAGGGGCAGCACTGAGGGAGCGCTGCACTGTCGGAGGGACAGTACTGAGGGAGTGCTGCACTGTCAGGGTGGGGGGTTTGGGGGGGCAGTACTGAGGGAGCACCGCACTGTTGGAGGGGCAGTACTGAGGGAGCACCGCACTGTCGGAGGGGTAGTACTGAGGGAGCACCGCACTGTCAGAGGGGCAGTACTGAGGGAGCGCTGCATTGTCGGAGGGGCAGAACTGAGGGAGCGCCGCACTGTCGGAGGGGCAGTATTGAGGGAGCACTGTGTTGTCGGAGGGGCAGTATTGAGGGAGCACTGTGTTGTCGGAGGGGCAGTACTGAGGGAGCACCGCACTGTCGGAGGGGCAGTACTGAAGGAGTGCTGCACTGTCGGAGGGGCAGTACTGAGGGAGCACCGCACTGTCGGAGGGGCAGGACTGAAGGAGCGCCGCACTGTCAGAGGGGCATTGCTGAGGGTGTGCTGCACTGTCGGAGGGACAGTATTGAGGGAGCGCTGCACTGTTGGAGGGGCAGTATTGAGGGAGCACTGCGTTGTCGGAGGGGCAGTACTGAGGGAGTGCGGCACTGTCAGAGGGGCATTGCTGAGGGCGGGCCGCACTGTCGGAGGGGCAGTATTGAGGGAGCACTGCGTTGTCGGAGGGGCGATACTGAGGGAGCACTGCGTTGTCGGAGGGGCGGTACTGAGGGAGTGCCGCACTGTCAGAGGGGCATTGCTGAGGGTGTGCCGCACTGTCGAAGGGGCAGTACTGAGGGAGTGCCGCACTGTCGGAGGGGCAGTACTGAGGGAGTGCCGCACTGTCGGAGGGGCAGTACTGAGGGAGTGCTGCACTGTTGGAGAGGCGGTACTGAGGGAGTGCTGCACTGTCGGAGGGGCGGTACTGAGGGAGTGCCGCACTGTCAGAGGGGCATTGCTGAGGGTGTGCTGCACTGTCGGAGGGGCCATCTTTCGGACAAGACGTTGAACCGAGGTCTCATCTGCTCTCTCAGGTGGACGTAAAAGATCTCGTGGCACTATTTCGAAGAATAGCAGTGGAGTTATCCCCGGTGTCCTGGCCAGTATTTCATCATCATTGGCAGTTCCTTGAGTCGAGGATGACTTGTTTCCACGCCAAAATGTTCACAGGTATTTCAATGAAGGACCTAATATTCCAGATCCCGAACTAAGTTTTGAAGGGTGGAAGATGCCTGTGCCTGGATGTTTTTAACGTGCGTTGGCCGTTGCTAACCAGCCACCACTGGTTGCTGCTCTGCTGCACGGTCCTATTGTGCACACGTATCGCAGTGTGGGCTGGCCCGTGCTGCCCCTGGGCCCACGCCTCTACTGGACCCCTCTACAGTCTCTCGCCGCTCCTTCGCCCTGACCTCGTCGCTCCTGCTGTATCTGCGCACCCTTCGATCAGCGACCTGGACCAGCGTCCAATCCAGTCGCCTTCTTCACTCCTGTTGCTCTCCTGCTCCAGCACATGCTGCTCCCTGGAGTTGTATACCGCCACACTGTTCCTTCTGTTCCCCGACCTGCTCCGATGGCCAATAATTATCCCTAAACAACATCACGACAAAACACATTATCTGGTCATTATCACGTTGCTGTTTGTGGGAGCTTGCTGTGCACAAAATGGCTGCCGTGTTTCTCACATTACAACAATGACTACATCCCAAACGTACTTTATTGGCTGTAAAGCACTTTGAGACGTCCGGTGCTGGTGAAAGGCGCTATATAAATGCAAGTCTTTATAGCTGAGTGAAAAACATTCCCTTTATCTCCCCTGGAGATCTTTCTCCAGTGGTTTTGAATCCATGACCTCTGGTTAGTGACCCACTCACCAGGGGGGATCATTTTCTCTCTCGAGTCACAACCTCTCATCAGCTTGAAATTCTCTAATAGATCACCTCTGAACCTTCTCTGTTGCACTGTCGGAGGGACAGTATTGAGGGAGCGCTGCACTGTTGGAGGGGCAGTATTGAGGGAGCACTGCGTTGTCGGAGGGGCAGTACTGAGGGAGTGCGGCACTGTCTATGTTTCTAAATCATGCCATTTATAATACGCCATCTTTCCATATTAGTCCTCCCAAAGTGCATCACTTCACACATAGAAATATAGAAAATAGGTGCAGGAGTAGGCCATTCGGCCCTTCGAGCCTGCACCACCATTCAATAAGATCATGGCTGATCATTCCCTCAGTACCCCTTTCCTGCTTTCTCTCCAGACCCTTTGATCCCTTTAGCCATCAGGGCCATATCTAACTCCCTCTTGAATATATCGAACAAACAATTCTCTGCGGCAGAGAATTCCAGAGGTTAACAACTCTCTAAGTGAAGAAGTTTCTCCTTATCTCGGTCCTAAATGGCTGACCCTTTATCCTTAGACTGTGTCCCCTGGTTCTGGACTTCCCCAACATCGGGAACATTCTTTCAGCATCTAACCTGTCCAATCCCTTCAGAATTTTATATGTTTCTATGAGATGCCCTCTCATTCTTCTAAACGCCAGTGAATAAAGGCCCAGTCGATCCAGTCTCTCCTCATACATCAGTCCCGCCATCCCGGGAATCAGTCTGGTGAACCTTCGCTGCACTCCTCAATAGCAAGAACGTCCTTCCTCAGATTAGGAGACCAAAACTGAACACAATATTCCAGGTGAGGCTTCACCAAGGCCCTGAACATATGCATTAAGACCCCCCTGCTCCTATACTCAAATCCCCTAGCTATGAAGGCCAACATACCATTTGCCTTCTGCACCGCCTGTTGTACCTGCATGCCAACTTTCAATGACTGATGTACCATGACACCCAGGTCTCGTTGCACCTCCCCTTTTCCTAATCTGCCGCCATTCAGATAATATTCTGCCTTCATGTTTTTGCCACCAAAGTGGATAACCTCACATTTATCCACATTATACTGCATCTGCCATGCATTTGCCCACTCACCTAACCTGTCCAAGTCACCCTGCAGCCTCTTAGCGTCCTCCTCACAGCTCACACCGCCACCCAGCTTAGTGTTGTCTGCAAGCTTTGAGATATTACACTCAATTCCTTCATCCAAATCATTGATGTATATTGTAAATAGCTGGGGTCCCAGCACTCAGCCTGCGGCATCCCACTAGTCACTGCCTGCCATTCTGAGGACCCGTCTATCCCTACTCTCTGCTTCCTGTCTGCCAACCAGTTCTCTATCCACATCAATACATTACACCCAATACCATGTGCTTTAATTTTGCACACTAATCTCTTGTGTGGGACCTTGTCAAAAGCCTTTTGAAAGTCCAAATACACCACATCCACTGGTTCTCCCTTGTCCACTCTACTAGATACATCCTCAAAAAATTCTCGAACATTTGTCACGCATGATTTCCCTTTCATAAATCCATGCTGACTTGGACCAATCCTGTCACTGCTTTCCAAATGCTTTGTTATTTCATCTTTAATAATTGATTCCAACATTTTCCCCACTACTGATGTCAGGCTAACCGGTCCATAATTCCCTGTTTTCTCTCTCCCTCCTTTTTTAAAAAGTGGTGTTACATTAGCTACCCTCCAGTCCATAGGAACTGATCCACAGTCGATAGACTATTGGAAAATGATCACCAATGCATCCACTATTTCTAGGGCCACTTCCTGAAGTACTCTGGGATGCAGACTATTAGGCCCTGGGGATTTATCGGCCTTCAATCCCATCAATTTCCCTAACACAATTTCCCGCCGAATAAGGATTTCCTTCAGTTCCTCCTTCTCGCTAGACCCTCGGTCCCCTAGTATTTCCGGAAGGCTATATGTGTTTTCCTTCATGAATACAGAACCAAAGTACTTTTTGAATTGGTCCGCCATTTCTTTGTTCCCCATTATAAATGATTCTGACTGCAAGGGATCTACATTAGTTTCCACTAATCTTTTCCTCTTCACATACATACAGAAGATTTTTCAGTCAGTTTTTATGTTCCCAGCAAGCTTCCTCTCATACTCTATTTTCTCCCTCCTAAGTTAACCCTTTGTCCTCCGCTGCTGAATTCTAAATTTCTCCCAGTCCTCAGGTTTGCTGCTATTTCTGGCCAATTTATATGCCTGTTCCTTGGATTTAACACTATCCCTAATTTCCCTTGTGAGCCACAGTTGAGCCACCTTCCCCGTTTTGTTTTTACTCCAGACAGGGATGGACAACGTCTCCACGTTGAACGCCATTTGCCGTGATTCTGCCCATTTCACCATTCTGTCTGTCATCTGAAGCGTATAATGATCCTCATCAATCTGCTACTTTGCCGAGTTTCATGTCATCTGCAAACATGTCAGCGGTAGTTGGCGAGAGGTGGGAGCAGTGTCGGAGCGGCCTATAAAAGGCCCAGCGGGAGCTCGAGGGTCAGCGGCAGTTGGCGAGAAGTGGGAGCAGTGTCGGAGCGGCCTATAAAAGGCCCAGCGGGAGCTCGAGGGTCAGCGGCAGTTGGCGAGAGGTGGGAGCAGTGTCGGAGCGGCCTATAAAAGGCCCAGCGGGAGCTCGAGGGTCAGCGGCAGTTGGCGAGAGGTGGGAGCAGTGTCGGAGCGGCCTATAAAAGGCCCAGCGGGAGCTCGAGGGTCAGCGGCAGTTGGCGAGAAGTGGGAGCAGTGTCGGAGCGGCCTATAAAAGGCCCAGCGGGAGCTCGAGGGTCAGCAGCAGTTGGCGAGAGGTGGGAGCAGTGTCGGAGCGGCCTATAAAAGGCCCAGCGGGAGCTCGAGGGTCAGCGGCAGTTGGCGAGAAGTGGGAGCAGTGTCGGTGCAGCTACAGCGGGGAGAGAAAGCAAAATAGAAGTAGAAAGGAATCAAAAGGTGACGTCACAGCCAATGGGGTAAGTGATTGGCTGGTGATTGGTGAGTAGCTTTTCTTTTTGTTTTTTATATCAGTAAGTGAACTGTAACATTGTTATTACCAATTTAAGGGTATCTAAGGGTTAAGGCATGGCAGGACAGATCGGTCACGTGATATGCTCCTCCTGTAATATGTGGGAACTCAGGGACACTTCCGGTGTCCCTGACGACTACGTGTGTGAGAAGTGTATCCGCCTCCAGCTCCTGACGGTCCGCGTTACGGAATTGGAGCTGAGGGTGGATTCACCCTGGAGCATCCACGATGCTGAGAATGACGTGAGTATCATGTGTAGTGAGTTGGTCTTACCGTAGGAGAAGGTTCCACAGCCAGATAGGGAATGGAAGACCAGCAGGAAGAGCAGTGCAAGGAAGGTGGCTCAACCGTGGCTATCTAGGGAAATCAGGGATAGTATTAAAGCCAAGGAAGTGGCATACAAATTGGCCAGAAATAGCAGCGAACCTGGGGACTGGGAGAAATTTAGAACTCAGCAGAGGAGGACAAAGGGTTTGATTAGGGCAGGGAAAATGGAGTACGAGAAGAAGCTTGCAGGGAACATTAAGGCGGATTGCAAAAGTTTCTATAGGCATGTAAAGAGAAAAAGGTTAGTAAAGACAAACGTAGGTCCCCTGCAGTCAGAATCAGGGGAAGTCATAACGGGGAACAAAGAAATGGCAGACCAATTGAACAAGTACTTTGGTTCAGTATTCACTAAGGAGGACACAAACAACCTTCCAGATATAAAAGGGGTCAGAGGGTCTAGTAGGGAGGAGGAACTGAGGGAAATCTTTATTAGTCAGGAAATTGTGTTGGGGAAATTGATGGGATTGAAGGCCGATAAATCCCCAGGGCCTGATGGACTGCATCCCAGAGTACTTAAGGAGGTGACCTTGGAAATAGCGGATGCATTGACAGTCATTTTCCAACATTCCATTGACTCTGGATCAGTTCCTATCGAGTGGAGGGTAGCCAATGTAACCCCACTTTTTAAAAAAGGAGGGAGAGAGAAAGCAGGGAATTATAGACCGGTCAGCCTGACCTCAGTAGTGGGTAAAATGATGGAATCAATTATTAAGGATGTCATAGCAGCGCATTTGGAAAATGGTGACATGATAGGTCCAAGTCAGCATGGATTTGTGAAGGGGAAATCATGTTTGACAAATCTTCTGGAATTTTTTGAGGATGTTTCCAGTAAAGTGGACAAAGGAAAACCAGTTGATGTGGTATATTTGGACTTTCAGAAGGCTTTCGACAAGGTCCCACACAAGAGATTAATGTGCAAAGTTAAAGCACATGGGATTGGGGGTAGTGTGCTGAAGTGGATTGAGAACTGGTTGTCAGACAGGAAGCAAAGAGTAGGAGTAAATGGGTACTTTTCAGAATGGCAGGCAGTGACTAGTGGGGTACCGCAAGGTTCTGTGCTGGGGCCCCAGCTGTTTACATTGTACATTAATTATTTAGACGAGGGGATTAAATGTAGTATCTCCAAATTTGCGGATGACACTAAGTTGGGTGGCAGTGTGAGCTGCGAGGAGGATGTTATGAGGCTGCAGAGTGACTTGGATAGGTTAGGTGAGTGGGCAAATGCATGGCAGATGAAGTATAATGTGGATAAATGTGAGGTTATCCACTTTGGTGGTAAAAACAGAGAGACAGACTATTATCTGAATGGTGACAGATTAGGAAAAGGGAAGGTGCAACGAGACCTGGGTGTCATGGTACATCAGTCATTGAAGGTTGGCATGCAGGTACAGCAGACGGTTAAGAAAGCAAATGGCATGTTGGCCTTCATAGCGAGGGGATTTGAGTACAGGAGCAGGGAGGTGTTGCTACAGTTGTACAGGGCCTTGGTGAGGCCACACCTGGAGTATTGTGTACAATTTTGGTCTCCTAACTTGAGGAAGGACATTCTTGCTATTGAGGGAGTGCAGCAAAGATTCACCAGACTGATTCCCGGGATGGTGGGACTGACCTATCAAGAAAGACTGGATGAACTGGGCTTGTATTCACTGGAGTTCAGAAGAATGAGAGGGGACCTCATAGAAACGTTTAAAATCCTGATGGGTTTAGACAGGTTAGATGCAGGAAGAATGTTCCCAATGTTGGGGAAGTCCAGAACCAGGGGTCACAGTCTAAGGATAAGGGGTAAGCCATTTAGGACCGAGATGAGGTGAGACTTCTTCACCCAGAGAGTGGTGAACCTGTGGAATTCTCTGCCACAGAAAGTGGTTGGGGCCAATTCACTAAAGATATTCAAAAGGGAGTTAGATGAAGTCCTTACGACTCGGGGGATCAAGGGGTATGGCGAGAAAGCAGGAAGGGGGTACTGAAGTTTCATGTTCAGCCATGAACTCATTGAATGGCGGTGCAGACTAGAAGGGCTGAATGGCCTGCTTCTGCACCTATTTTCTATGTTTCTATGTTTCTATTATACTGCTGCTCCCCACCCGAGTCTCGGTCATTTATAAAGATTATAAACAACAGTGGACCCAAAACTGACCCTTGGGAACACCACCACAATCCACCTCCCAGGCCGTAAAGCATCCGTCCACTTCCTGTCTCTGAGCTAATCCCGTATCCACACCCCCACATTCCCCGAAATTCCATGGGCGTGCATCATTTAATAATCCTCCTGCGTGGCACTATGCCTTCCGAAAGTCCATGTGTAAACCCAGTGCACTCTTGAAGACAATGCTCGAAAGTGTAGAGGGAGCTTTACTCTGCAAATAAAGCTGTATCGAACCCTTGCTGTACCTGCCCTGGGAGTGTTTGATGCATCACTGTAGAGGGAGATTTACTCGGTATCCAACCCTTGCTGTACCTGCCCTGGGAGCGTTGGATGGGACAGCATCGAGGCAGCTTTACTCTGTATCTAACCCGTGCTGTACATTCCCTGGGAGAGTTTGATGGGTCAGTGCAGAGGGAGCTTTACTCTGTATCTAACCCGTCCTGTACCTGCCCTGGGAGTGTTTGATGGGACATTGTAGAGGGAGCTTTACTCTGCATCTAACCCCGTGCTGTACCTGCCCTGGGAGTGTTTGATGGGACAGTGTAGAGGGAGCTTTACTCTGTATTTAACCCCGTGCTGTACCTGCATTGGGATTGTTTGATAGGACCCTGTAGAGGGAGCTTTACTCTGTATCTAACCCCGTTCTGTACCTGCCCTGGGAGTGTTTGATGGGACAGTGTAGAGGGAGCTTTACTCTGTATCTAACCCCTTGCTGTATCTGCCCTGGAAGTGTTTGATGGGACAGTGTAGAGGGAGCTTTACTCTGTATCTAACCACTTGCAGTACCTGCCTTGGGAGTGTTTGATGGGACAGCTCAGATGGAGATTTATTCTGTATCTAACCCCGTGCTGTACCTGCCCTGGGAGAGTTTGTTGGGACATTGTAGAGAGAGCTTTACTCTGTATCTAACACATGCTGTACCGGCCCTGGGAGTGTTTGATGGGACATTGTAGTGGGAGCTTTACTCTGTATCTAACCCCATGCTGTACCTGCCCTGGGAGTGTTTGATGGGACAGTGTAGAGGGAGCTTTACTCTATATCTAACCCGTGCTGTACCTGCAAGGGAGTGTTTGATGGAACAGTGTCGAGGGAGCTTTACTCTGTATCTAACCCGTGCTGTACCTGCATTGGGAATGTTTGATGGGATCCTGCAGAGGGAGCTTTACTCTGTATCTAACCCGGTTCTGTGCCTAACCTGGGAGTATTTGATGGGACAGTGTAGAGGGAGCTTTACTCTATATCTAACCCGTGCTGTACCTGTCAGGGAGTGTTTGATGGAAAAGTGCAGAGGGAGCTTTACTCTGTATCTAGCCACTTGCTGTATCTGCCCTGGGAGTGTTTGATGGGACAGTTCAGAGGGAGATTTACTCAATATTTTATCCGTGCTGTACCTGCCCTGGGAGTGCTTCATGGGACAGTGTAGAGGGAGCTTTACTCTGTATCTAACCCTGTCCTGTACCTGCCCTGGGAATGTTTGATGGGACAGTGTAGAGGAAGCTTTACTCTGCAAATAACCCCGTGCTGTACCTGCCCTGGGAATGTTTAATGGGACACTGGAGAGGGAGCTTTACTCTGTATCTAACCCGTGCTGTACCTGCCCTGGGAGTGTTTGATGGGACATTGAAGAGGGAGCTTTACTCTGTATCTAACCCAGTGCAATAGCTGCCCTTGGAGTGTTTGATGGGACAGTGTAGAGGGAGCTTTACTCTGTGTCTAACCCCGTGCTGTACCTGCCCTGGGAGTGTTTGATGGGACAGTATAGAGGGAGCTTTACTCTGCATCTAACCCGTGGTGTACCTGCCTTGGGAGTGTTTGATGGGACATTGTAGAGGGAACTTTACTCTGTATCTAACCCGTGCTCTACCTGCCCTGGAAGTGTTTGATGGGACAGTGTAGAGGGAGCTTTACTCTGTATCTAACCCCTTGCAGTACCTGCCCTGGGATTGTTTGATGGGACAGCTCAGATGGCGATTTACTCTGTATCTAACCGCGTGCTGTACCTGCCCTGGGTGTGTTTGATGGGACAGTGTAGAGAGAGCTTTAGTCTGAATCTAACCCGTGCTGTACCTGCCAGGGAGTGTTTGATGGGACAGTGTAGAGGGAGCTTTACTCTGTATCAAACCCGTGCTGTACCTGCCTTGGGAGTGTTTGATGGGACATTGTAGAGAGAGCTTTACTCTGTATCTAACACATGCTGTACCGGTCCTGGAAGTGTTTGATGGGACATTGTAGTGGGAGCTTTACTCTGTATCTAACCCCGTGCGGTACCCGCCCTGGGAGTGTTTGATGGGACAGTGTAGAGGGAGCTTAACTCTGTATCTAACCCGTGCTGTACCTGCCCTGGGAGTGTTCGATGGGACATTGTAGAGGGAGCTTTACTCTATATCTAACCCGTGCTGTACCTGCCAGGGAGTGTTTGATGGGACAGTGTAGAGGGAGCTTTACTCTGTATCAAACCCGTGCTGTACCTGCCTTGGGAGTGTTTGATGGGACAGTGAAGAGGGAAGTTTACTCTGTCTCTAACCCAGTGCTGTAGCTGCCGTGGGAGTGTTTGATGGGACAGTGTAGAGGGAGCTTTCCTCTGTGTCTAACCCCATGCTGTACCTGTCCTGGGAGTGTCTGATGGCACAGTGTATAGGGAGCTTTACTCTGCATCTAACCCGCGGCTGTACCTGCCCTGGGAGTGTTTGATGGGACAGTGTACAGGGAGCTTTACTCTGTGTCTAACCCCGTGCTGCACCTGCCCTGGCAGTCTTTGATGGGACAGTGTAGAGGGAGCTTTACTCTGTATCTAACCCGTGCTGTACCTGCCCTGGGAGTGTTTGACGGGAAGTGCAGAGGGAGCTTTACTCTGTATCTAACCCGAGCTGTACCTGCCCTGGGAGGGTTTGATGGGACATTGCAGAGGGAGCATTACTGTGTATCTAACCCTTGCTGTAACTGGCCTGGGAGTGTTTGATGGGACAGTGTCGAGGGAGCTTTACTCTGCAACTAACCCGTGCTGTACCTGCCCTGGGAGAGATTGATGGGACATTGCAGAGGGAGCTTTACTCTGAATCTAACCCCTTGCTGTATCTGCCCTGGGAGTGTTTGATGGGACAGTGGAGAGGGAGCTTTGCTCTGCAAATAACCCCGTGCTGTAACTGCCCTGGGAGTGTTTGATGGGACAGTGTAGAGGGAGCTTTACTCTGTATCTAACCCGTGCTGTGCCTGACCTCTGAGTGTTTGATGGGACAGTGTAGAGGGAGTTTTACTCTTTATCTAACCCGTGCTGTAACTGCCCTGGGAGTGTTCGATGGGACAGTGCAGAGTGAGTTTTACTCTGTATCTAACCCGTGTTGTACCTGGTCTGGGAGTGTTTGATGGGACAGTGTCGAGGGAGCTTTACTCTGCAACTAACCCGTGCTGTACCTGCCCTGGGAGAGATTGATGGGACATTGCAGAGGGAGCTTTACTCTGAATCTAACCCCTTGCTGTATCTGCCCTGGGAGTGTTTGATGGGACAGTGGAGAGGGAGCTTTGCTCTGCAAATAACCCCGTGCTGTAACTGCCCTGGGAGTGTTTGATGGGACAGTGTAGAGGGAGCTTTACTCTGTATCTAACCCGTGCTGTGCCTGACCTCTGAGTGTTTGATGGGACAGTGTAGAGGGAGTTTTACTCTTTATCTAACCTGTGCTGTAACTGCCCTGGGAGTGTTCGATGGGACAGTGCAGAGTGAGTTTTACTCTGTATCTAACCCAGTGTTGTACCTGGTCTGGGAGTGTTTGATGGGACGGTGTAGAGTGAGCTTTACTCTGTATCTAACCCGTGCTGTACCTGCCCTGGCAGTGTTCGATGGGACATGGTGGAGGGAGCTTTATTCTGTGTCTAACCCCGTGCTGCACCTGCCCTGGGATTGTTTGATGGGACAGTGTGGAGGGAGCTTTATTCTGTGTCTAACCCTGTGCTGTACCTGCCCTGGGAGTGTTTGATGGGACAGTGTAGAAGAAGCTTTATACTGCATCTAACCCGTGCTGTCCCTGCCCTGGGAGTGTTTGATGGGACAGTGTAGAGGGAGCTTTACTCTGCATCTAACCCCTGGTGAACCTGCCCAGGGAGTGTTTGATGGGACATTGTAGAGGGAGCTTTACTCTGTATCTAACCCGTGTTGTAACTGCACTGGGAGTGTTTGATGGGACAGTGTAGAGGGAGCTTTACTCTGCAACGAACCCGTGCTGTACCTGCCCTGGGAGTGTTTGATGGGACAGTGTAGAGGGAGCTTTACTCTGTATCTAACCTCTTGCTGTACCTGCCCTGGGAGTGTTTGATGGGACATTGTAGAGGGAGCTTTACTCTGTCTCTAACCCGCGGCTGTACCTGCCCTGGGAGTGTTTGATGGGACATTGCAGAGGGAGCTTTACTCTGTATCTAACCCGTGCTGTACCTGACAGAGGAGTGTTTGATGGGACAGTGTAGAGGGAGCTTTACTCTGTATCTTACCCGTGCTGTACCTGCCCTGGGAGTGTTCGATGGGACATTGTAGAGGGAGCTTTACTCTGTATCTAACCCGTGCTGTACCTGCCCTGGGAATGTTTGATGGGACGGTGTAGAGTGAGAGTTACTCTGTACCTAACCCGTGCTGTACTTGCCGTGGCAGTGTTCCATGGGACATTATGGAGGGAGCTTTACTCTGAATCTAACCCGTGCTGTAACTGCCCTGGGAGTGTTTGATGGGACAGAGGAGAGGGAGCTTTACTCTTTATCTAACCCGGACTGTACCTGCCCTGGCAGTGTTCGATGGGACATTGTGGAGGGAGCTTTATTCTGTGTCTAACCCCGTGCTGTACCTGCCCTGGGATTGTTTGATGGGACAGTGTGGAGGGAGCTTTATTCTGTGTCTAACCCCGTGCTGTACCTGCCCTGCGAGTGTTTGATGGTACAGTGTGGAGGGAGCTTTATTCTGTATCGAACTCCTGGTGAACCTGCCCTGGGAGTGTTTGATGGGACACTGTAGAGGTAGCTTTGCTCTGCATCTAACGCCGTGCTGTACCTGCCCTGGGAGTGTTTGATGGGACAGCGTAGAGGAAGCTTTACTCTGCAATTAACCCCGTGCTGTACCTGCGCTGGGAATGTTTGATGGGACAGTGTCGAGGGAGCTTTACTCTGTGTCTAACGCCGTACTGTACCTGCCCTGGGAGTGTCTGATGGGACAGTGTCGAGGGAGCTTTAGTCTGTATCTAACCCGCGGCTGTCCCTGCCCTGGGAGTGTTTGATGGGACAGTGCAGAAGGAGCATTACTCTGTGTCTCACCCCGTACTCTACATGCCCTGGGAGTGTTTGATGGGACAGTGTAGAGGGAGCTTTACTCTGTATCTAATGTGCTGTACCTGCCCTGGGAGTGTTGAATGGGACATTGAAGAGGGAGCTTTACTCTGGATCTAACCCTGGGGCGTACCTGCCCTGGGAGTGTTTGATGGAACACTGTAGAGCGAGCTTCACTCTGTATCTAACCCGTGCTGCACCTGCCCTGGGAGTGTTTGATGGGACAGTGTAGAGGGAGATTTACTCTGTATCTAAACCGTGCTGCTCCTGACCTCGGAATGTTTGATGGGACATTGTAGAGGGAGCTTTACTCTGTATCTAACCCGTGCTGTTCCTGCCCTGGGAGTTTTGATGGGAAGGTTTAGAGGGAGCTTTACTCTGTATCTAACCCGTGCTGTACCTGCCCTGGCAGTGTTCGATGGGACATTGTGGAGGGAGCTTTACTCTGTATCTAACCCATACTGTACCTGCCCTGGGAGTGTTTGATGGGACAGTGTAGAGGAAGCTTTACTCTGCAAATAACCCCGTGCTGTACCTGCCCTGGGAATGTTTGATGGGACACTGTAGAGGGAGCTTTACTCTGTATCTAACCCGTGCAGTACGTGCCCTGGGAGTGTTTGATAGGACATTGAAGAGGGAGCTTTAATCTGTATCTAACCCAGTGCTGTACCTGCCCTGGGAGTTTTTGATGGGACAGTGTAGAGGGAGCTTTACTCTGTATCTAACGCCGTGCTGTACCTGCCCTGGGAATGTTTGATGGGACAGTGTAGAGGAGCTTTCCTCTGTGTCTAACGCCGTGCAGTCCCTGCCCTGGGAGTGTTTGATGGGACAGTGTCGAGGGAGCTTTACTCTGCATCAAACCCGTGCTGTACCTGCCCTGGGAGTGTTTGATGCGACATTGCAAAGGGAGCTTTACTCTGCATCTAACCCGTGGTGTATCTGCCCTGGGAGTGTTTGATGGGACATTGCAGAGGGAGCTTTACTCTGTATCTAACCCGTGCTGTATCTGCCCTGGGAGTGTTTGATGGGACATTGTAGAGGGAGCTTTGCTCTGCATCTAACCCCGTGCTGTACCTGCCCTGGGAGTGTTTGATGGGACAGTGTCCAGGGAGCTTTAGTCTGTATCTAATCCGTGGTGTACCTGCCCTGGGAGTGCTGATGTGACATTGCAGAGGGAGCTTTACTCTGTATCTAACCTGTGCTGTACCTGCACTGGGAGTGTTTGATGGGACAGTGTAGAGGGAGCTTTGCTCTGTATCTAACGTGCTGTACCTGCCCTGGGAGTGTTGAATGGGACATTGAAGAGGGAGCTTCACTCTGTATCTAACCCTGGGGCGTACCTGCCCTGGGAGTGTTTGATGGAACAGTGTAGAGCGAGCTTTATTCTGTATCTAACCCGTGCTGTACCTGCCCTGGGAGTGTTTGATGGGACAGTGTAGAGGGAGCGTTACTCTGTATCTAACCCGTGCTGTACCTGACCTCGGAGTGTTTGATGGGACATTGTAGAGGGAGCTTTACTCTGCATCTAACGTGTGCTGTTGCTGCCCTGGGAGAGTTTGTTGGGTCAGTATCGAGGGAGCTTTACTCTGAATCTAACCCGTGCTGTAACTGCCCTGGGAGTGTTTGATGGGACAGTGTCGAGGGAGCTTTACTCTGTATCAACCGGCGTGTTATACCTGCCCTGGGAGTGTTTGATGGGACAGTGTAGAGGAAGTTTTACTCTGCAAATAACCCCGTGCTGTACCTGACCTGGGAGTGTTTGATAGGACATAGAAGAGGGAGCTTTAATCTGTATCTAACCCAGTGCTGTACCTGCCCTGGGAGTATTTGATGGGACAGTGTAGAGGGAGCTTTACTCTGCATCTAACCCGTGCTGTCCCTGCCCTGGGAGTGTTTGATGGGACAGTGTAAAGGGAGCTTTACTCTGTGTCTAACCCCGTGCTGTACCTGCCCTGCGAGTGTTTGATGGGACAGTGTAGAGGGAGCTTTACTCTGCATCTAACCCGTGGTGTACCTGCCCTGGGAGTGTTTGATGGGACATTGTAGAGGGAGCTTTACTCTGTATCTTACCCGTGCTGTCCCTGCACTGGGAGTGTTTGATGGGACATTGTAGAGGGAGCTTTACTCTGTATCTAACCCATGCTGTACCTGCCCTGGAAGCGGTTGTTGGGTCAGTATAGAGGGAGCTTTACTCTGTATCTAACCCGTGTTGTACTTGCCCTGGGAGTGTTTGATGGGACAGTGTAGAGGGAGTTTTACTCTTTATCTAACCCGTGCTGTAACTGCCCTGGGAGTGTTTGATGGGAAATTGTAGAGGGAGCTTTACTCTGTATCTAACCCTGTGCTGCACCTGCCCTGGGAGTGTTTGATGGGACAGTGTAGTGGGAGTTTTACTCTTTATCTAACCCGTGCTGTAACTGCCCTGGGAGTGTTTGATGGGACAGTGTAGAGGGAGCTTTACTCTGCAACTAAGCCGTGCTGTACGTGCCCTGGGAGTGTTTCATGGAACAGTGTAGAGCGAGTTTTACTCTGTATCTAACCCGTGCTGTAACTGCCCTGGGAGTGTTTGATGGGACAGTGTAGAGGGAGCTTTACTCTGTATCTAACCCGTGCTGTACCTGACCTCTGAGTGTTTGATGGGACAGTGTCGAGGGAGCTTTACTCTGCATCAAACCCGTGCTGTACCTGCCCTGGGAGTGTTTGATGCGACAGTGCAAAGGGAGCTTTACTCTGCATCTAACCCGTGGTGTACCTGCCCTGGGAGTGTTTGATGGGACATTGCAGAGGGAGCTTTACTCTGTATCTAACCCGTGCTGTATCTGCCCTGGGAGTGTTTGATGGGACATTGTAGAGGGAGCTTTAATCTGCATCTAACCCATACTGTACCTGCCCTGGGAGTGTTTGATGGGACAGTGTAGAGGAAGCTTTACTCTGCAATTAACCCCGTGCTGTACCTGACCTGGGAATGTATGATGGGACACTGTAGAGGGAGTTTTACACTGTATCTAACCCGTGCTGTACCTGCCCTGGGAGTGTTTGATGGGACAGTGTCGAGGGAGCTTTACTCTGCATCAAACCCGTGCTGTACCTGCCCTAGGAGTGTTTGATGGGACGGTGCAAAGGGAGCTTTACTCTGCATCTAACCCGTGCTGTACCTGCCCTAGGAGTGTTTGATGGGACAGGATAGCGGGAGCTTTACTCTGCATCTAACCCGTGGTGTACCTGCCCTGGGAGTGTTTGATGGGACATTGTAGAGGGAGCTTTACTCTGCATCTAATACTTGCTCTACTTGCCCTGGAGGTGTTTGATGGGACGGTGTAGAGGGAGCTTTACTCTGTATCTAACCCCTTGCAGTACCCGCCCTGGGAGTGTTTGATGGGACAGGGTAGACGGAGCTTAACTCTGTATCTAACCCGTGCTGTACCTGCCCTGGGAGTGTTTGATGGGACAGTGTAGAGGGAGCTTTACTCTGTGTCTAACCCCGTGCTGCACCTGCCCTGGGAGTGTTTGATGGGACAGTGTAGAGGGATCTTTACTCTGTATCTAACCCGTGCTGTACCCGCCCTGGGAGTGTTTGATGGGACATTGAAGAGGGAGCTTTACTCTGTATCTAACCCAGTGCAATACCTGCCCTTGGAGTGTTTGATGCGACAGTGTAGAGGGAGCTTTACTCTGTGTCTAACCCCGTGCTGTACCTGCCCTGGGAGTGTTTGATGGGACAGTGTAGAGGGAGCTTTACTCTGCATCTAACCCGTGGTGTACCTGCCCTGGGAGTGTTTGATGGGACATTGTAGAGGGAACTTTACTCTGTATCTAACTCGTGCTGTACCAGCCCTGGCATTCTTCGATGGGACATTGTGGAGGGAGCTTTACTCTGTATCTAACCCATACTGTACCTGCCCTGGGAGTGTTTGATGGGACAGTGTAGAGGGAGCTTTACTCTGCATCAAACCCGTGCTGTACCTGCCCTGGGAGTGTTTGATGGGACATTGTAGAGGGAGCTTTACTCTGCATCTAACACTTGCTCTAACTGCCCTGGAAGTGTTTGATGGGAAGGTGTAGAGGGAGCTTTATTCTGTATCTAACTCCTTGCAGTACCCGCCCTGGGAGTGTTTGATGGGACAGGGTAGACGGAGCTTAACTCTGTATCTAACCCGTGCTGTACCTGCCCTTGGAGTGTTTGATGCGACAGTGTAGAGGGAGCTTTACTCTGTGTCTAACCCCGTGCTGTACCTGCCCTGGGAGTGTTTGATGGGACATTGTAGAGGGAACTTTACTCTGTATCTAACTCGTGCTGTACCAGCCCTGGCAGTCTTCGATGGGACATTGTGGAGGGAGCTTTACTCTGTATCTAACCCCTTGCTGTATCTGCCCTGGAAGTGTTTGATGGGACAGTGTAGAGGGAGCTTTACTCTGTATCTAACCACTTGCAGTACCTGCCTTGGGAGTGTTTGATGGGACAGCTCAGATGGAGATTTACTCTGTATCTAACCCCGTGCTGTACCTGCCCTGGGAGTTTGTTGGGATATTGTAGAGAGAGCTTTACTCTGTATCTAACACATGCTGTACCGGCCCTGGGAGTGTTTGATGGGACATTGTAGTGGGAGCTTTACTCTGTGTCTAACCCCGTGCTGTACCTGCCCTGGGAGTGTTTGATGGGACAGTGTAGAGGGAGCTTTACTCTGCATCTAACCCGTGGTGTACCTGCCCTGGGAGTGTTTGATGGGACATTGTAGAGGGAACTTTACTCTGTATCTAACTCGTGCTGTACCAGCCCTGGCAGTCTTCGATGGGACATTGTGGAGGGAGCTTTACTCTGTATCTAACCCATACTGTACCTGCCCTGGGAGTGTTTGATGGGACAGTGTAGAGGGAGCTTTACTCTGCATCAAACCCGTGCTGTACCTGCCCTGGAAGTGTTTGATGGGAAGGTGTAGAGGGAGCTTTACTCTGTATCTAACCCCTTGCAGTACCCGCCCTGGGAGTGTTTGATGGGACAGGGTAGACGGAGCTTAACTCTGTATCTAACCCGTGCTGTACCTGCCCTGGGAGTGTTTGATGGGACATTGAAGAGGGAGCTTTACTCTGTATCTAACCCAGTGCAATACCTGCCCTTGGAGTGTTTGATGGGACAGTGTAGAGGGAGCTTTACTCTGTGTCTAACCCCGTGCTGCACCTGCCCTGGGAGTGTTTGATGGGACATTGAAGAGGGAGCTTTACTCTGTATCTAACCCAGTGCAATACCTGCCCTTGGAGTGTTTGATGCGACAGTGTAGAGGGAGCTTTACTCTGTGTCTAACCCCGTGCTGTACCTGCCCTGGGAGTGTTTGATGGGACATTGTAGAGGGAACTTTACTCTGTATCTAACTCGTGCTGTACCAGCCCTGGCAGTCTTCGATGGGACATTGTGGAGGGAGCTTTACTCTGTATCTAACCCATACTGTACCTGCCCTGGGAATGTTTGATGGGACAGTGTGGAGGAAGCTTTACTCTGTAAATAACCCCGTGCTGCACCTGCCCTGGCAATGCTTGATGGGACACTGGAGAGGGAGCTTGACTCTGTATCTAACCTTTGCTGTACCTGCCTTGGGAGTGTTTGATGGGACATTGAAGAGGGAGCTTTACTCTGTATCTAACCCAGTGCAATACCTGCCCTCGGAGTGTTTGATGGGACAGTGTAGAGGGAGCTTTACTCTGTGTCTAACCCCGTGCTGTACCTGCCCTGGGAGTGTTTGATGGGACAGTGTAGAGGGAGCTTTACTCTGCATCTAACCCTTGCTGTCCCTGCCCTGGGAGTGTTTGATGGGACAGTATAGCGGGAGCTTTACTCTGCATCTAACCCGTGGTGTACCTGCCCTGGAAGTGTTTGATGGGACGGTGTAGAGGGAGCTTTACTCTGTATCTAACCCCTTGCAGTACCCGCCCTGGGAGTGTTTGATGGGACAGGGTAGACGGAGCTTAACTCTGTATCTAACCCGTGCTGTACCTGCCCTGGGAGTGTTCGATGGGACAGTGTAGAGGGAGCTTTACTCTATATCTAACCCGTGCTGTACCTGCCAGGGAGTGTTTGATGGGACAGTGTAGAGGGAGCTTTACTCTGCATCTAACCCGTGGTGTACCTGCCCTGGGAGTGTTTGATGGGACATTGTAGAGGGAACTTTACTCTGTATCTAACTCGTGCTGTACCAGCCCTGGCATTCTTCGATGGGACATTGTGGAGGGAGCTTTACTCTGTATCTAACCCATACTGTACCTGCCCTGGGAGTGTTTGATGGGACAGTGTAGAGGGAGCTTTACTCTGCATCAAACCCGTGCTGTACCTGCCCTGGGAGTGTTTGATGGGACATTGTAGAGGGAGCTTTACTCTGCATCTAACACTTGCTCTAACTGCCCTGGAAGTGTTTGATGGGAAGGTGTAGAGGGAGCTTTATTCTGTATCTAACTCCTTGCAGTACCCGCCCTGGGAGTGTTTGATGGGACAGGGTAGACGGAGCTTAACTCTGTATCTAACCCGTGCTGTACCTGCCCTTGGAGTGTTTGATGCGACAGTGTAGAGGGAGCTTTACTCTGTGTCTAACCCCGTGCTGTACCTGCCCTGGGAGTGTTTGATGGGACATTGTAGAGGGAACTTTACTCTGTATCTAACTCGTGCTGTACCAGCCCTGGCAGTCTTCGATGGGACATTGTGGAGGGAGCTTTACTCTGTATCTAACCCCTTGCTGTATCTGCCCTGGAAGTGTTTGATGGGACAGTGTAGAGGGAGCTTTACTCTGTATCTAACCACTTGCAGTACCTGCCTTGGGAGTGTTTGATGGGACAGCTCAGATGGAGATTTACTCTGTATCTAACCCCGTGCTGTACCTGCCCTGGGAGTTTGTTGGGATATTGTAGAGAGAGCTTTACTCTGTATCTAACACATGCTGTACCGGCCCTGGGAGTGTTTGATGGGACATTGTAGTGGGAGCTTTACTCTGTGTCTAACCCCGTGCTGTACCTGCCCTGGGAGTGTTTGATGGGACAGTGTAGAGGGAGCTTTACTCTGCATCTAACCCGTGGTGTACCTGCCCTGGGAGTGTTTGATGGGACATTGTAGAGGGAACTTTACTCTGTATCTAACTCGTGCTGTACCAGCCCTGGCAGTCTTCGATGGGACATTGTGGAGGGAGCTTTACTCTGTATCTAACCCATACTGTACCTGCCCTGGGAGTGTTTGATGGGACAGTGTAGAGGGAGCTTTACTCTGCATCAAACCCGTGCTGTACCTGCCCTGGAAGTGTTTGATGGGAAGGTGTAGAGGGAGCTTTACTCTGTATCTAACCCCTTGCAGTACCCGCCCTGGGAGTGTTTGATGGGACAGGGTAGACGGAGCTTAACTCTGTATCTAACCCGTGCTGTACCTGCCCTGGGAGTGTTTGATGGGACATTGAAGAGGGAGCTTTACTCTGTATCTAACCCAGTGCAATACCTGCCCTTGGAGTGTTTGATGGGACAGTGTAGAGGGAGCTTTACTCTGTGTCTAACCCCGTGCTGCACCTGCCCTGGGAGTGTTTGATGGGACATTGAAGAGGGAGCTTTACTCTGTATCTAACCCAGTGCAATACCTGCCCTTGGAGTGTTTGATGCGACAGTGTAGAGGGAGCTTTACTCTGTGTCTAACCCCGTGCTGTACCTGCCCTGGGAGTGTTTGATGGGACATTGTAGAGGGAACTTTACTCTGTATCTAACTCGTGCTGTACCAGCCCTGGCAGTCTTCGATGGGACATTGTGGAGGGAGCTTTACTCTGTATCTAACCCATACTGTACCTGCCCTGGGAATGTTTGATGGGACAGTGTGGAGGAAGCTTTACTCTGTAAATAACCCCGTGCTGCACCTGCCCTGGCAATGCTTGATGGGACACTGGAGAGGGAGCTTGACTCTGTATCTAACCTTTGCTGTACCTGCCTTGGGAGTGTTTGATGGGACATTGAAGAGGGAGCTTTACTCTGTATCTAACCCAGTGCAATACCTGCCCTCGGAGTGTTTGATGGGACAGTGTAGAGGGAGCTTTACTCTGTGTCTAACCCCGTGCTGTACCTGCCCTGGGAGTGTTTGATGGGACAGTGTAGAGGGAGCTTTACTCTGCATCTAACCCTTGCTGTCCCTGCCCTGGGAGTGTTTGATGGGACAGTATAGCGGGAGCTTTACTCTGCATCTAACCCGTGGTGTACCTGCCCTGGAAGTGTTTGATGGGACGGTGTAGAGGGAGCTTTACTCTGTATCTAACCCCTTGCAGTACCCGCCCTGGGAGTGTTTGATGGGACAGGGTAGACGGAGCTTAACTCTGTATCTAACCCGTGCTGTACCTGCCCTGGGAGTGTTCGATGGGACAGTGTAGAGGGAGCTTTACTCTATATCTAACCCGTGCTGTACCTGCCAGGGAGTGTTTGATGGGACAGTGTAGAGGGAGCTTTACTCTGTATCTAACCCCTTGCTGTACCTGCCCTGGGAGTGTTTGATGGGACAGTGTAGAGGGAGCTTTACTCTGTATCTAACCCCTTGCTGTATCTGCCCTGGAAGTGTTTGATGGGACAGTGTAGAGGGAGCTTTACTCTGTATCTAACCACTTGCAGTACCTGCCTTGGGAGTGTTTGATGGGACAGCTCAGATGGAGATTTACTCTGTATCTAACCCCGTGCTGTACCTGCCCTGGGAGAGTTTGTTGGGATATTGTAGAGAGAGCTTTACTCTGTATCTAACACATGCTGTACCGGCCCTGGGAGTGTTTGATGGGACATTGTAGTGGGAGCTTTACTCTGTATCTAACCCCATGCTGTACCTGCCCTGGGAGTGTTTGATGGGACAGTGTAGAGGGAGCTTTACTCTATATCTAACCCGTGCTGTACCTGCAAGGGAGTGTTTGATGGAACAGTGTCGAGGGAGCTTTACTCTGTATCTAACCCGTGCTGTACCTGCATTGGGAGTGTTTGATGGGACCCTGCAGAGGGAGCTTTACTCTGTATCTAACCCGGTTCTGTGCCTAACCTGGCAGTATTTGATGGGACAGTGTAGAGGGAGCTTTACTCTATATCTAACCCGTGCTGTACCTGTCAGGGAGTGTTTGATGGAACAGTGCAGAGGGAGCTTTACTCTGTATCTAACCACTTGCTGTATCTGCCCTGGGAGTGTTTGATGGGACAGTTCAGAGGGAGATTTACTCTATATTTTATCCGTGCTGTACCTGCCCTGGGAGTGCTTCATGGGACAGTGTAGAGGGAGCTTTACTCTGTATCTAACCCTGTCCTGTACCTGCCCTGGGAATGTTTGATGGGACAGTGTAGAGGAAGCTTTACTCTGCAAATAACCCCGTGCTGTACCTGCCCTGGGAATGTTTGATGGGACACTGGAGAGGGAGCTTTACTCTGTATCTAACCCGTGCTGTACCTGCCCTGGGAGTGTTTGATGGGACATTGAAGAGGGAGCTTTACTCTGTATCTAACCCAGTGCAATAGCTGCCCTTGGAGTGTTTGATGGGACAGTGTAGAGGGAGCTTTACTCTGTGTCTAACCCCGTGCTGTACCTGCCCTGGGAGTGTTTGATGGGACAGTGTAGAGGGAGCTTTACTCTGCATCTAACCCGTGGTGTACCTGCCTTGGGAGTGTTTGATGGGACATTGTAGAGGGAACTTTACTCTGTATCTAACCCGTGCTCTACCTGCCCTGGAAGTGTTTGATGGGACAGTGTAGAGGGAGCTTTACTCTGTATCTAACCCCTTGCAGTACCTGCCCTGGGATTGTTTGATGGGGCAGCTCAGATGGCGATTTACTCTGTATCTAACCCCGTGCTGTACCTGCCCTGGGTGTGTTTGATGGGACAGTGTAGAGAGAGCTTTAGTCTGATTCTAACCCGTGCTGTACCTGCCAGGGAGTGTTTGATGGGACAGTGTAGAGGGAGCTTTACTCTGCATCAAACCCGTGCTGTACCTGCCCTGGGAGTGTTTGATGGGACATTGTAGAGGGAGCTTTACTCTGCATCTAACACTTGCTCTAACTGCCCTTGAAGTGTTTGATGGGAAGGTGTAGAGGGAGCTTTACTCTGTATCTAACCCCTTGCAGTACCCGCCCTGGGAGTGTTTGATGGGACAGGGTAGACGGAGCTTAACTCTGTATCTAACCCGTGCTGTACCTGCCCTGGGAGTGTTTGATGGGACAGTGTAGAGGGAGCTTTACTCTGTGTCTAACCCCGTGCTGCACCTGCCCTGGGAGTGTTTGATGGGACATTGAAGAGGGAGCTTTACTCTGTATCTAACCCAGTGCAATACCTGCCCTTGGAGTGTTTGATGCGACAGTGTAGAGGGAGCTTTACTCTGTGTCTAACCCCGTGCTGTACCTGCCCTGGGAGTGTTTGATGGGACATTGTAGAGGGAACTTTACTCTGTATCTAACTCGTGCTGTACCAGCCCTGGCAGTCTTCGATGGGACATTGTGGAGGGAGCTTTACTCTGTATCTAACCCATACTGTACCTGCCCTGGGAATGTTTGATGGGACAGTGTGGAGGAAGCTTTACTCTGCAAATAACCCCGTGCTGTACCTGCCCTGGCAATGCTTGATGGGACACTGGAGAGGGAGCTTGACTCTGTATCTAACCTTTGCTGTACCTGCCTTGGGAGTGTTTGATGGGACATTGAAGAGGGAGCTTTACTCTGTATCTAACCCAGTGCAATACCTGCCCTCGGAGTGTTTGATGGGACAGTGTAGAGGGAGCTTTACTCTGTGTCTAACCCCGTGCTGTACCTGCCCTGGGAGTGTTTGATGGGACAGTGTAGAGGGAGCTTTACTCTGCATCTAACCCTTGCTGTCCCTGCCCTGGGAGTGTTTGATGGGACAGTATAGCGGGAGCTTTACTCTGCATCTAACCCGTGGTGTACCTGCCCTGGAAGTGTTTGATGGGACGGTGTAGAGGGAGCTTTACTCTGTATCTAACCCCTTGCAGTACCCGCCCTGGGAGTGTTTGATGGGACAGGGTAGACGGAGCTTAACTCTGTATCTAACCCGTGCTGTACCTGCCCTGGGAGTGTTTGATGGGACAGTGTAGAGGGAGCTTTACTCTATATCTAACCCGTGCTGTACCTGCCCTGGGAGTGTTTGATGGGACAGTGTAGAGGGAGCTTTACTCTGTATCTAACCCCTTGCTGTACCTGCCCTGGGAGTGTTTGATGGGACAGTGTAGAGGGAGCTTTACTCTGTATCTAACCCCTTGCTGTATCTGCCCTGGAAGTGTTTGATGGGACAGTGTAGAGGGAGCTTTACTCTGTATCTAACCCCTTGCAGTACCTGCCCTGGGATTGTTTGATGGGGCAGCTCAGATGGCGATTTACTCTGTATCTAACCCCGTGCTGTACCTGCCCTGGGTGTGTTTGATGGGACAGTGTAGAGAGAGCTTTAGTCTGATTCTAACCCGTGCTGTACCTGCCAGGGAGTGTTTGATGGGACAGTGTAGAGGGAGCTTTACTCTGTATCAAACCCGTGCTGTACCTGCCTTGGGAGTGTTTGATGGGACATTGAAGAGGGAGCTTTACTCGGTATCTAACCCAGTGCAATACCTGCCCTCGGAGTGTTTGATGGGACAGTGTAGAGGGAGCTTTACTCTGTGTCTAACCCCGTGCTGTACCTGCCCTGGGAGTGTTTGATGGGACAGTGTAGAGGGAGCTTTACTCTGCATCTAATACTTGCTCTACTTGCCCTGGAAGAGTTTGATGGGACGGTGTAGAGGGAGCTTTACTCTGTATCTAACCCCTTGCAGTACCCGCCCTGGGAGTGTTTGATGGGACAGGGTAGACGGAGCTTAACTCTGTATCTAACCCGTGCTGTACCTGCCCTGGGAGTGTTTGATGGGACAGTGTAGAGGGAGCTTTACTCTGTGTCTAACCCCGTGCTGTACCTGCCCTGGGAGTGTTTGATGGGACAGTGTAGAGGGAGCTTTACTCTGCATCTAACCCGTGGTGTACCTGCCCTGGGAGTGTTTGATGGGACATTGTAGAGGGAACTTTACTCTGTATCTAACTCGTGCTGTACCAGCCCTGGCAGTCTTCGATGGGACATTGTGGAGGGAGCTTTACTCTGTATCTAACCCATACTGTACCTGCCCTGGGAGTGTTTGATGGGACAGTGTAGAGGGAGCTTTACTCTGCATCAAACCCGTGCTGTACCTGCCCTGGGAGTGTTTGATGGGACATTGTAGAGGGAGCTTTACTCTGCATCTAACACTTGCTCTAACTGCCCTGGAAGTGTTTGATGGGAAGGTGTAGAGGGAGCTTAACTCTGTATCTAACCCGTGCTGTACCTGCCCTGGGAGTGTTTGATGGGACAGTGTAGAGGGAGCTTTACTCTGTGTCTAACCCCGTGCTGCACCTGCCCTGGGAGTGTTTGATGGGACATTGAAGAGGGAGCTTTACTCTGTATCTAACCCAGTGCAATACCTGCCCTTGGAGTGTTTGATGCGACAGTGTAGAGGGAGCTTTACTCTGTGTCTAACCCCGTGCTGTACCTGCCCTGGGAGTGTTTGATGGGACATTGTAGAGGGAACTTTACTCTGTATCTAACTCGTGCTGTACCAGCCCTGGCAGTCTTCGATGGGATATTGTGGAGGGAGCTTTACTCTGTATCTAACCCATACTGTACCTGCCCTGGGAATGTTTGATGGGACAGTGTGGAGGAAGCTTTACTCTGCAAATAACCCCGTGCTGTACCTGCCCTGGCAATGCTTGATGGGACACTGGAGAGGGAGCTTGACTCTGTATCTAACCTTTGCTGTACCTGCCTTGGGAGTGTTTGATGGGACATTGAAGAGGGAGCTTTACTCTGTATCTAACCCAGTGCAATACCTGCCCTCGGAGTGTTTGATGGGACAGTGTAGAGGGAGCTTTACTCTGTGTCTAACCCCGTGCTGTACCTGCCAGGGAGTGTTTGATGGGACAGTGTAGAGGGAGCTTTACTCTGTATCTAACCCCTTGCTGTACCTGCCCTGGGAGTGTTTGATGGGACAGTGTAGAGGGAGCTTTACTCTGTATCTAACCCCTTGCTGTATCTGCCCTGGAAGTGTTTGATGGGACAGTGTAGAGGGAGCTTTACTCTGTATCTAACCCAGTGCAATATCTGCCCTCGGAGTGTTTGATGGGACAGTGTAGAGGGAGCTTTACTCTGTGTCTAACCCCGTGCTGTACCTGCCCTGGGAGTGTTTGATGGGACAGTGTAGAGGGAGCTTTACTCTGCATCTAACCCTTGCTGTCCCTGCCCTGGGAGTGTTTGATGGGACAGTATAGCGGGAGCTTTACTCTGCATCTAACCCGTGGTGTACCTGCCCTGGAAGTGTTTGATGGGACGGTGTAGAGGGAGCTTTACTCTGTATCTAACCCCTTGCAGTACCCGCCCTGGGAGTGTTTGATGGGACAGGGTAGACGGAGCTTAACTCTGTATCTAACCCGTGCTGTACCTGCCCTGGGAGTGTTTGATGGGACAGTGTAGAGGGAGCTTTACTCTATATCTAACCCGTGCTGTACCTGCCCTGGGAGTGTTTGATGGGACAGTGTAGAGGGAGCTTTACTCTGTATCTAACCCCTTGCTGTACCTGCCCTGGGAGTGTTTGATGGGACAGTGTAGAGGGAGCTTTACTCTGTATCTAACCCCTTGCTGTATCTGCCCTGGAAGTGTTTGATGGGACAGTGTAGAGGGAGCTTTACTCTGTATCTAACCCCTTGCAGTACCTGCCCTGGGATTGTTTGATGGGGCAGCTCAGATGGCGATTTACTCTGTATCTAACCCCGTGCTGTACCTGCCCTGGGTGTGTTTGATGGGACAGTGTAGAGAGAGCTTTAGTCTGATTCTAACCCGTGCTGTACCTGCCAGGGAGTGTTTGATGGGACAGTGTAGAGGGAGCTTTACTCTGTATCAAACCCGTGCTGTACCTGCCTTGGGAGTGTTTGATGGGACATTGAAGAGGGAGCTTTACTCGGTATCTAACCCAGTGCAATACCTGCCCTCGGAGTGTTTGATGGGACAGTGTAGAGGGAGCTTTACTCTGTGTCTAACCCCGTGCTGTACCTGCCCTGGGAGTGTTTGATGGGACAGTGTAGAGGGAGCTTTACTCTGCATCTAATACTTGCTCTACTTGCCCTGGAAGAGTTTGATGGGACGGTGTAGAGGGAGCTTTACTCTGTATCTAACCCCTTGCAGTACCCGCCCTGGGAGTGTTTGATGGGACAGGGTAGACGGAGCTTAACTCTGTATCTAACCCGTGCTGTACCTGCCCTGGGAGTGTTTGATGGGACAGTGTAGAGGGAGCTTTACTCTGTGTCTAACCCCGTGCTGTACCTGCCCTGGGAGTGTTTGATGGGACAGTGTAGAGGGAGCTTTACTCTGCATCTAACCCGTGGTGTACCTGCCCTGGGAGTGTTTGATGGGACATTGTAGAGGGAACTTTACTCTGTATCTAACTCGTGCTGTACCAGCCCTGGCAGTCTTCGATGGGACATTGTGGAGGGAGCTTTACTCTGTATCTAACCCATACTGTACCTGCCCTGGGAGTGTTTGATGGGACAGTGTAGAGGGAGCTTTACTCTGCATCAAACCCGTGCTGTACCTGCCCTGGGAGTGTTTGATGGGACATTGTAGAGGGAGCTTTACTCTGCATCTAACACTTGCTCTAACTGCCCTGGAAGTGTTTGATGGGAAGGTGTAGAGGGAGCTTAACTCTGTATCTAACCCGTGCTGTACCTGCCCTGGGAGTGTTTGATGGGACAGTGTAGAGGGAGCTTTACTCTGTGTCTAACCCCGTGCTGCACCTGCCCTGGGAGTGTTTGATGGGACATTGAAGAGGGAGCTTTACTCTGTATCTAACCCAGTGCAATACCTGCCCTTGGAGTGTTTGATGCGACAGTGTAGAGGGAGCTTTACTCTGTGTCTAACCCCGTGCTGTACCTGCCCTGGGAGTGTTTGATGGGACATTGTAGAGGGAACTTTACTCTGTATCTAACTCGTGCTGTACCAGCCCTGGCAGTCTTCGATGGGATATTGTGGAGGGAGCTTTACTCTGTATCTAACCCATACTGTACCTGCCCTGGGAATGTTTGATGGGACAGTGTGGAGGAAGCTTTACTCTGCAAATAACCCCGTGCTGTACCTGCCCTGGCAATGCTTGATGGGACACTGGAGAGGGAGCTTGACTCTGTATCTAACCTTTGCTGTACCTGCCTTGGGAGTGTTTGATGGGACATTGAAGAGGGAGCTTTACTCTGTATCTAACCCAGTGCAATACCTGCCCTCGGAGTGTTTGATGGGACAGTGTAGAGGGAGCTTTACTCTGTGTCTAACCCCGTGCTGTACCTGCCAGGGAGTGTTTGATGGGACAGTGTAGAGGGAGCTTTACTCTGTATCTAACCCCTTGCTGTACCTGCCCTGGGAGTGTTTGATGGGACAGTGTAGAGGGAGCTTTACTCTGTATCTAACCCCTTGCTGTATCTGCCCTGGAAGTGTTTGATGGGACAGTGTAGAGGGAGCTTTACTCTGTATCTAACCACTTGCAGTACCTGCCTTGGGAGTGTTTGATGGGACAGCTCAGATGGAGATTTACTCTGTATCTAACCCCGTGCTGTACCTGCCCTGGGAGAGTTTGTTGGGATATTGTAGAGAGAGCTTTACTCTGTATCTAACACATGCTGTACCGGCCCTGGGAGTGTTTGATGGGACATTGTAGTGGGAGCTTTACTCTGTATCTAACCCCATGCTGTACCTGCCCTGGGAGTGTTTGATGGGACAGTGTAGAGGGAGCTTTACTCTATATCTAACCCGTGCTGTACCTGCAAGGGAGTGTTTGATGGAACAGTGTCGAGGGAGCTTTACTCTGTATCTAACCCGTGCTGTACCTGCATTGGGAGTGTTTGATGGGACCCTGCAGAGGGAGCTTTACTCTGTATCTAACCCGGTTCTGTGCCTAACCTGGCAGTATTTGATGGGACAGTGTAGAGGGAGCTTTACTCTATATCTAACCCGTGCTGTACCTGTCAGGGAGTGTTTGATGGAACAGTGCAGAGGGAGCTTTACTCTGTATCTAACCACTTGCTGTATCTGCCCTGGGAGTGTTTGATGGGACAGTTCAGAGGGAGATTTACTCTATATTTTATCCGTGCTGTACCTGCCCTGGGAGTGCTTCATGGGACAGTGTAGAGGGAGCTTTACTCTGTATCTAACCCTGTCCTGTACCTGCCCTGGGAATGTTTGATGGGACAGTGTAGAGAAAGCTTTACTCTGCAAATAACCCCGTGCTGTACCTGCCCTGGGAATGTTTGATGGGACACTGGAGAGGGAGCTTTACTCTGTATCTAACCCGTGCTGTACCTGCCCTGGGAGTGTTTGATGGGACATTGAAGAGGGAGCTTTACTCTGTATCTAACCCAGTGCAATAGCTGCCCTTGGAGTGTTTGATGGGACAGTGTAGAGGGAGCTTTACTCTGTGTCTAACCCCGTGCTGTACCTGCCCTGGGAGTGTTTGATGGGACAGTGTAGAGGGAGCTTTACTCTGCATCTAACCCGTGGTGTACCTGCCTTGGGAGTGTTTGATGGGACATTGTAGAGGGAACTTTACTCTGTATCTAACCCGTGCTCTACCTGCCCTGGAAGTGTTTGATGGGACAGTGTAGAGGGAGCTTTACTCTGTATCTAACCCCTTGCAGTACCTGCCCTGGGATTGTTTGATGGGGCAGCTCAGATGGCGATTTACTCTGTATCTAACCCCGTGCTGTACCTGCCCTGGGTGTGTTTGATGGGACAGTGTAGAGAGAGCTTTAGTCTGATTCTAACCCGTGCTGTACCTGCCAGGGAGTGTTTGATGGGACAGTGTAGAGGGAGCTTTACTCTGTATCAAACCCGTGCTGTACCTGCCTTGGGAGTGTTTGATGGGACATTGTAGAGAGAGCTTTACTCTGTATCAAACCCGTGCAGTACCTGCCCTGGGAGTGTTCGATGGGACATTGTAGAGAGAGCTTTACTCTGTATCTAACCCATGCTGTACCTGCCCTGGGAGTGTTTGATGGGACGGTGCAGAGTGAGCTTTACTCTGTTCCTAACCCGTGCTGCACCTGCCCTGGCAGTGTTCGATGGGACATTGTGGATTGAGCGTTACTCTGTATCTAACCCATACTGTACCTGCCCTGGGAGTGTTTGATGGGACAGTGTAGAGGAAGCTTTACTCTGCAATTAACCCCGTGCTGTAGCTGACCTGGGAATGTATGATGGGACACTGTAGAGGGAGTTTTACTCTGTATCTAACCCGTGCTGTACCTGCCCTGGGAGTGTTTGATGGGACAGTGTCAAGGGAGCTTTACTCTGCATCAAACCCGTGCTGTACCTGGCCTAGGAGTGTTTGATGGGACGGTGCAAAGGGAGCTTTACTCTGCATCTAACCCGTGGTGTACCTGCCCTGGGAGTGTTTGATGGGACAGTGTCGAGGGAGCTTTACTCTGTGTCTAACCCCGTGCTGCACCTGCCCTGGGAGTGTTTGATGGGACAGTGTAGAGGGATCTTTACTCTGTATCTAACCCGTGCTGTACCCGCCCTGGGAGTGTTTGATGGGACATTGAAGAGGGAGCTTTACTCTGTATCTAACCCAGTGCAATACCTGCCCTTGGAGTGTTTGATGCGACAGTGTAGAGGGAGCTTTACTCTGTGTCTAACCCCGTGCTGAACCTGCCCTGGGAGTGTTTGATGGGACAGTGTAGAGGAAGCTTTACTCTGCAAATAACCCCGTGCTGTACCTGCCCTGGCAATGTTTGATGGGACACTGGAGAGGGAGCTTGACTCTGTATCTAACCTTTGCTGTACCTGCCTTGGGAGTGTTTGATGGGACATTGAAGAGGGAGCTTTACTCGGTATCTAACCCAGTGCAATACCTGCCCTCGGAGTGTTTGATGGGACAGTGTAGAGGGAGCTTTACTCTGTGTCTAACCCCGTGCTGTACCTGCCCTGGGAGTGTTTGATGGGACAGTGTAGAGGGAGCTTTACTCTGCATCTAATACTTGCTCTACTTGCCCTGGAAGTGTTTGATGGGACGGTGTAGAGGGAGCTTTACTCTGTATCTAACCCCTTGCAGTACCCGCCCTGGGAGTGTTTGATGGGACAGGGTAGACGGAGCTTAACTCTGTATCTAACCCGTGCTGTACCTGCCCTGGGAGTGTTTGATGGGACAGTGTAGAGGGAGCTTTACTCTGTGTCTAACCCCGTGCTGTACCTGCCCTGGGAGTGTTTGATGGGACAGTGTAGAGGGAGCTTTACTCTGCATCTAACCCGTGGTGTACCTGCCCTGGGAGTGTTTGATGGGACATTGTAGAGGGAACTTTACTCTGTATCTAACTCGTGCTGTACCAGCCCTGGCAGTCTTCGACGGGACATTGTGGAGGGAGCTTTACTCTGTATCTAACCCATACTGTACCTGCCCTGGGAGTGTTTGATGGGACAGTGTAGAGGGAGCTTTACTCTGCATCAAACCCGTGCTGTACCTGCCCTGGGAGTGTTTGATGGGACATTGTAGAGGGAGCTTTACTCTGCATCTAACACTTGCTCTAACTGCCCTGGAAGTGTTTGATGGGAAGGTGTAGAGGGAGCTTTACTCTGTATCTAACCCCTTGCAGTACCCGCCCTGGGAGTGTTTGATGGGACAGGGTAGACGGAGCTTAACTCTGTATCTAACCCGTGCTGTACCTGCCCTGGGAGTGTTTGATGGGACAGTGTAGAGGGAGCTTTACTCTGTGTCTAACCCCGTGCTGCACCTGCCCTGGGAGTGTTTGATGGGACATTGAAGAGGGAGCTTTACTCTGTATCTAACCCAGTGCAATACCTGCCCTTGGAGTGTTTGATGCGACAGTGTAGAGGGAGCTTTACTCTGTGTCTAACCCCGTGCTGTACCTGCCCTGGGAGTGTTTGATGGGACATTGTAGAGGGAACTTTACTCTGTATCTAACTCGTGCTGTACCAGCCCTGGCAGTCTTCGATGGGACATTGTGGAGGGAGCTTTACTCTGTATCTAACCCATACTGTACCTGCCCTGGGAATGTTTGATGGGACAGTGTGGAGGAAGCTTTACTCTGCAAATAACCCCGTGCTGTACCTGCCCTGGCAATGCTTGATGGGACACTGGAGAGGGAGCTTGACTCTGTATCTAACCTTTGCTGTACCTGCCTTGGGAGTGTTTGATGGGACATTGAAGAGGGAGCTTTACTCTGTATCTAACCCAGTGCAATACCTGCCCTCGGAGTGTTTGATGGGACAGTGTAGAGGGAGCTTTACTCTGTGTCTAACCCCGTGCTGTACCTGCCCTGGGAGTGTTTGATGGGACAGTGTAGAGGGAGCTTTACTCTGCATCTAACCCTTGCTGTCCCTGCCCTGGGAGTGTTTGATGGGACAGTATAGCGGGAGCTTTACTCTGCATCTAACCCGTGGTGTACCTGCCCTGGAAGTGTTTGATGGGACGGTGTAGAGGGAGCTTTACTCTGTATCTAACCCCTTGCAGTACCCGCCCTGGGAGTGTTTGATGGGACAGGGTAGACGGAGCTTAACTCTGTATCTAACCCGTGCTGTACCTGCCCTGGGAGTGTTCGATGGGACAGTGTAGAGGGAGCTTTACTCTATATCTAACCCGTGCTGTACCTGCCAGGGAGTGTTTGATGGGACAGTGTAGAGGGAGCTTTACTCTGTATCTAACCCCTTGCTGTACCTGCCCTGGGAGTGTTTGATGGGACAGTGTAGAGGGAGCTTTACTCTGTATCTAACCCCTTGCTGTATCTGCCCTGGAAGTGTTTGATGGGACAGTGTAGAGGGAGCTTTACTCTGTATCTAACCACTTGCAGTACCTGCCTTGGGAGTGTTTGATGGGACAGCTCAGATGGAGATTTACTCTGTATCTAACCCCGTGCTGTACCTGCCCTGGGAGAGTTTGTTGGGATATTGTAGAGAGAGCTTTACTCTGTATCTAACACATGCTGTACCGGCCCTGGGAGTGTTTGATGGGACATTGTAGTGGGAGCTTTACTCTGTATCTAACCCCATGCTGTACCTGCCCTGGGAGTGTTTGATGGGACAGTGTAGAGGGAGCTTTACTCTATATCTAACCCGTGCTGTACCTGCAAGGGAGTGTTTGATGGAACAGTGTCGAGGGAGCTTTACTCTGTATATAACCCGTGCTGTACCTGCATTGGGAGTGTTTGATGGGACCCTGCAGAGGGAGCTTTACTCTGTATCTAACCCGGTTCTGTGCCTAACCTGGCAGTATTTGATGGGACAGTGTAGAGGGAGCTTTACTCTATATCTAACCCGTGCTGTACCTGTCAGGGAGTGTTTGATGGAACAGTGCAGAGGGAGCTTTACTCTGTATCTAACCACTTGCTGTATCTGCCCTGGGAGTGTTTGATCGGACAGTTCAGAGGGAGATTTACTCTATATTTTATCCGTGCTGTACCTGCCCTGGGCGTGCTTCATGGGACAGTGTAGAGGGAGCTTTACTCTGTATCTAACCCTGTCCTGTACCTGCCCTGGGAATGTTTGATGGGACAGTGTAGAGGAAGCTTTACTCTGCAAATAACCCCGTGCTGTACCTGCCCTGGGAATGTTTGATGGGACACTGGAGAGGGAGCTTTACTCTGTATCTAACCCGTGCTGTACCTGCCCTGGGAGTGTTTGATGGGACATTGAAGAGGGAGCTTTACTCTGTATCTAACCCAGTGCAATAGCTGCCCTTGGAGTGTTTGATGGGACAGTGTAGAGGGAGCTTTACTCTGTGTCTAACCCCGTGCTGTACCTGCCCTGGGAGTGTTTGATGGGACAGTATAGAGGGAGCTTTACTCTGCATCTAACCCGTGGTGTACCTGCCTTGGGAGTGTTTGATGGGACATTGTAGAGGGAACTTTACTCTGTATCTAACCCGTGCTCTACCTGCCCTGGAAGTGTTTGATGGGACAGTGTAGAGGGAGCTTTACTCTGTATCTAACCCCTTGCAGTACCTGCCCTGGGATTGTTTGATGGGACAGCTCAGATGGCGATTTACTCTGTATCTAACCCTGTGCTGTACCTGCCCTGGGTGTGTTTGATGGGACAGTGTAGAGAGAGCTTTAGTCTGATTCTAACCCATGCTGTACCTGCCAGGGAGTGTTTGATGGGACAGTGTAGAGGGAGCTTTACTCTGTATCAAACCCGTGCTGTACCTGCCTTGGGAGTGTTTGATGGGACATTGTAGAGAGAGCTTTACTCTGTATCTAACACATGCTGTACCGGTCCTGGAAGTGTTTGATGGGACATTGTAGTGGGAGCTTTACTCTGCCTCTAACCCCGTGCGGTACCCGCCCTGGGAGTGTTTGATGGGACAGTGTAGAGGGAGCTTAACTCTGTATCTAACCCGTGCTGTACCTGTCCTGGGAGTGTTTGATGGGACAGTGAAGAGGGAAGTTTACTCTGTCTCTAACCCAGTGCTGTAGCTGCCATGGGAGTGTTTGATGGGACAGTGTAGAGGGAGCTTTACTCTGTGTCTAACCCCATGCTGTACCTGTCCTGGGAGTGTCTGATGGCACAGTGTATAGGGAGCTTTACTCTGCCTCTAAACCCGTGCGGTACCCGCCCTGGGAGTGTTTGATGGGACAGTGTAGAGGGAGCTTAACTCTGTATCTAACCTGTGCTGTACCTGCCCTGGGAGTGTTCGATGGGACATTGTAGAGGGAGCTTTACTCTATATCTAACCCATGCTGTACCTGCCAGGGAGTGTTTGATGGGACAGTGTAGAGGGAGCTTTACTCTGTATCAAACCCGTGCTGTACCTGCCTTGGGAGTGTTTGATGGGACATTGTAGAGAGAGCTTTACTCTGTATCAAACCCGTGCAGTACCTGCCCTGGGAGTGTTCGATGGGACATTGTAGAGAGAGCTTTACTCTGTATCTAACCCATGCTGTACCTGCCCTGGGAGTGTTTGATGGGACGGTGCAGAGTGAGCTTTACTCTGTTCCTAACCCGTGCTGCACCTGCCCTGGCAGTGTTCGATGGGACATTGTGGATTGAGCGTTACTCTGTATCTAACCCATACTGTACCTGCCCTGGGAGTGTTTGATGGGACAGTGTAGAGGAAGCTTTACTCTGCAATTAACCCCGTGCTGTAGCTGACCTGGGAATGTATGATGGGACACTGTAGAGGGAGTTTTACTCTGTATCTAACCCGTGCTGTACCTGCCCTGGGAGTGTTTGATGGGACAGTGTCGAGGGAGCTTTACTCTGCATCAAACCCGTGCTGTACCTGGCCTAGGAGTGTTTGATGGGACGGTGCAAAGGGAGCTTTACTCTGCATCTAACCCGTGGTGTACCTGCCCTGGGAGTGTTTGATGGGACAGTGTCGAGGGAGCTTTACTCTGTGTCTAACCCCGTGCTGCACCTGCCCTGGGAGTGTTTGATGGGACAGTGTAGAGGGATCTTTACTCTGTATCTAACCCGTGCTGTACCCGCCCTGGGAGTGTTTGATGGGACATTGAAGAGGGAGCTTTACTCTGTATCTAACCCAGTGCAATACCTGCCCTTGGAGTGTTTGATGCGACAGTGTAGAGGGAGCTTTACTCTGTGTCTAACCCCGTGCTGTACCTGCCCTGGGAGTGTTTGATGGGACAGTGTAGAGGAAGCTTTACTCTGCAAATAACCCCGTGCTGTACCTGCCCTGGCAATGTTTGATGGGACACTGGAGAGGGAGCTTGACTCTGTATCTAACCTTTGCTGTACCTGCCTTGGGAGTGTTTGATGGGACATTGAAGAGGGAGCTTTACTCGGTATCTAACCCAGTGCAATACCTGCCCTCGGAGTGTTTGATGGGACAGTGTAGAGGGAGCTTTACTCTGTGTCTAACCCCGTGCTGTACCTGCCCTGGGAGTGTTTGATGGGACAGTGTAGAGGGAGCTTTACTCTGTGTCTAACCCCGTGCTGTACCTGCCCTGGGAGTGTTTGATGGGACAGTGTAGAGGGAGCTTTACTCTGCATCTAACCCGTGGTGTACCTGCCCTGGGAGTGTTTGATGGGACATTGTAGAGGGAACATTACTCTGTATCTAACTCGTGCTGTACCAGCCCTGGCAGTCTTCGACGGGACATTGTGGAGGGAGCTTTACTCTGTATCTAACCCATACTGTACCTGCCCTGGGAGTGTTTGATGGGACAGTGTAGAGGGAGCTTTACTCTGCATCAAACCCGTGCTGTACCTGCCCTGGGAGTGTTTGATGGGACATTGTAGAGGGAGCTTTACTCTGCATCTAACACTTGCTCTAACTGCCCTGGAAGTGTTTGATGGGAAGGTGTAGAGGGAGCTTTACTCTGTATCTAACCCCTTGCAGTACCCGCCCTGGGAGTGTTTGATGGGACAGGGTAGACGGAGCTTAACTCTGTATCTAACCCGTGCTGTACCTGCCCTGGGAGTGTTTGATGGGACAGTGTAGAGGGAGCTTTACTCTGTGTCTAACCCCGTGCTGCACCTGCCCTGGGAGTGTTTGATGGGACATTGAAGAGGGAGCTTTACTCTGTATCTAACCCAGTGCAATACCTGCCCTTGGAGTGTTTGATGCGACAGTGTAGAGGGAGCTTTACTCTGTGTCTAACCCCGTGCTGTACCTGCCCTGGGAGTGTTTGATGGGACATTGTAGAGGGAACTTTACTCTGTATCTAACTCGTGCTGTACCAGCCCTGGCAGTCTTCAATGGGACATTGTGGAGGGAGCTTTACTCTGTATCTAACCCATACTGTACCTGCCCTGGGAATGTTTGATGGGACAGTGTGGAGGAAGCTTTACTCTGCAAATAACCCCGTGCTGTACCTGCCCTGGCAATGCTTGATGGGACACTGGAGAGGGAGCTTGACTCTGTATCTAACCTTTGCTGTACCTGCCTTGGGAGTGTTTGATGGGACATTGAAGAGGGAGCTTTACTCTGTATCTAACCCAGTGCAATACCTGCCCTCGGAGTGTTTGATGGGACAGTGTAGAGGGAGCTTTACTCTGTGTCTAACCCCGTGCTGTACCTGCCCTGGGAGTGTTTGATGGGACAGTGTAGAGGGAGCTTTACTCTGCATCTAACCCTTGCTGTCCCTGCCCTGGGAGTGTTTGATGGGACAGTATAGCGGGAGCTTTACTCTGCATCTAACCCGTGGTGTACCTGCCCTGGAAGTGTTTGATGGGACGGTGTAGAGGGAGCTTTACTCTGTATCTAACCCCTTGCAGTACCCGCCCTGGGAGTGTTTGATGGGACAGGGTAGACGGAGCTTAACTCTGTATCTAACCCGTGCTGTACCTGCCCTGGGAGTGTTCGATGGGACAGTGTAGAGGGAGCTTTACTCTATATCTAACCCGTGCTGTACCTGCCAGGGAGTGTTTGATGGGACAGTGTAGAGGGAGCTTTACTCTGTATCTAACCCCTTGCTGTACCTGCCCTGGGAGTGTTTGATGGGACAGTGTAGAGGGAGCTTTACTCTGTATCTAACCCCTTGCTGTATCTGCCCTGGAAGTGTTTGATGGGACAGTGTAGAGGGAGCTTTACTCTGTATCTAACCACTTGCAGTACCTGCCTTGGGAGTGTTTGATGGGACAGCTCAGATGGAGATTTACTCTGTATCTAACCCCGTGCTGTACCTGCCCTGGGAGAGTTTGTTGGGATATTGTAGAGAGAGCTTTACTCTGTATCTAACACATGCTGTACCGGCCCTGGGAGTGTTTGATGGGACATTGTAGTGGGAGCTTTACTCTGTATCTAACCCCATGCTGTACCTGCCCTGGGAGTGTTTGATGGGACAGTGTAGAGGGAGCTTTACTCTATATCTAACCCGTGCTGTACCTGCAAGGGAGTGTTTGATGGAACAGTGTCGAGGGAGCTTTACTCTGTATCTAACCCGTGCTGTACCTGCATTGGGAGTGTTTGATGGGACCCTGCAGAGGGAGCTTTACTCTGTATCTAACCCGGTTCTGTGCCTAACCTGGGAGTATTTGATGGGACAGTGTAGAGGGAGCTTTACTCTATATCTAACCCGTGCTGTACCTGTCAGGGAGTGTTTGATGGAACAGTGCAGAGGGAGCTTTACTCTGTATCTAACCACTTGCTGTATCTGCCCTGGGAGTGTTTGATGGGACAGTTCAGAGGGAGATTTACTCTATATTTTATCCGTGCTGTACCTGCCCTGGGCGTGCTTCATGGGACAGTGTAGAGGGAGCTTTACTCTGTATCTAACCCTGTCCTGTACCTGCCCTGGGAATGTTTGATGGGACAGTGTAGAGGAAGCTTTACTCTGCAAATAACCCCGTGCTGTACCTGCCCTGGGAATGTTTGATGGGACACTGGAGAGGGAGCTTTACTCTGTATCTAACCCGTGCTGTACCTGCCCTAGGAGTGTTTGATGGGACATTGAAGAGGGAGCTTTACTCTGTATCTAACCCAGTGCAATAGCTGCCCTTGGAGTGTTTGATGGGACAGTGTAGAGGGAGCTTTACTCTGTGTCTAACCCCGTGCTGTACCTGCCCTGGGAGTGTTTGATGGGACAGTATAGAGGGAGCTTTACTCTGCATCTAACCCGTGGTGTACCTGCCTTGGGAGTGTTTGATGGGACATTGTAGAGGGAACTTTACTCTGTATCTAACCCGTGCTCTACCTGCCCTGGAAGTGTTTGATGGGACAGTGTAGAGGGAGCTTTACTCTGTATCTAACCCCTTGCAGTACCTGCCCTGGGATTGTTTGATGGGACAGCTCAGATGGCGATTTACTCTGTATCTAACCCTGTGCTGTACCTGCCCTGGGTGTGTTTGATGGGACAGTGTAGAGAGAGCTTTAGTCTGATTCTAACCCATGCTGTACCTGCCCTGGGAGTGTTTGATGGGACAGTGTAGAGGGAGCTTTACTCTGTATCAAACCCGTGCTGTACCTGCCTTGGGAGTGTTTGATGGGACATTGTAGAGAGAGCTTTACTCTGTATCTAACACATGCTGTACCGGTCCTGGAAGTGTTTGATGGGACATTGTAGTGGGAGCTTTACTCTGCCTCTAACCCCGTGCGGTACCCGCCCTGGGAGTGTTTGATGGGACAGTGTAGAGGGAGCTTAACTCTGTATCTAACCTGTGCTGTACCTGCCCTGGGAGTGTTCGATGGGACATTGTAGAGGGAGCTTTACTCTATATCTAACCCGTGCTGTACCTGCCAGGGAGTGTTTGATGGGACAGTGTAGAGGGAGCTTTACTCTGTATCAAACCCGTGCTGTACCTGCCCTGGGAGTGTTTGATGGGACAGTGAAGAGGGAAGTTTACTCTGTCTCTAACCCAGTGCTGTAGCTGCCGTGGGAGTGTTTGATGGGACAGTGTAGAGGGAGCTTTACTCTGTGTCTAACCCCATACTGTACCTGTCCTGGGAGTGTCTGATGGCACAGTGTATAGGGAGCTTTACTCTGCATCTAACCCGCGGCTGTACCTGCCCTGGGAGTGTTTGATGGGACAGTGTACAGGGAGCTTTACTCTGTGTCTAACCCCGTGCTGCACCTGCCCTGGGAGTCTTTGATGGGACAGTGTAGAGGGAGCTTTACTCTGTATCTAACCCGTGCTGTACCTGCCCTGGGAGTGTTTGACGGGATGTGCAGAGGGAGCTTTACTCTGTCTCTAACCCGAGCTGTACCTGCCCTGGGAGGGTTTGATGGGACATTGCAGAGGGAGCATTACTGTGTATCTAACCCTTGCTGTAACTGGCCTGGGAGTGTTTGATGGGACAGTGTCGAGGGAGCTTTACTCTGCAACTAACCCGTGCTGTACCTACCCTGGGAGAGATTGATGGGACATTGTAGAGGGAGCTTTACTCTGAATCTAACCCCTTGCTGTATCTGTCCTGGGAGTGTTTGATGGGACAGTGTAGAGGGAGCTTTACTCTGTGTCTAACCCCGTGCTGTACCTGCCCTGGGAGTGTTTGATGGGACAGTGTAGAGGGAGCTTTACTCTGCATCTAACCCTTGCTGTCCCTGCCCTGGGAGTGTTTGATGGGACAGTATAGCGGGAGCTTTACTCTGCATCTAACCCGTGGTGTACCTGCCCTGGGAGTGTTTGATGGGACATTGTAGAGGGAGCTTTACTCTGCATCTAACACTTGCTCTACCTGCCCTGGAAGTGTTTGATGGGACGGTGTAGAGGGAGCTTTACTCTGTATCTAACCCCTTGCAGTACCCGCCCTGGGAGTGTTTGATGGGACAGGGTAGACGGAGCTTAACTCTGTATCTAACCCGTGCTGTACCTGCCCTGGGAGTGTTCGATGGGACAGTGTAGAGGGAGCTTTACTCTATATCTAACCCGTGCTGTACCTGCCAGGGAGTGTTTGATGGGACAGTGTAGAGGGAGCTTTACTCTGTATCTAACCCCTTGCTGTACCTGCCCTGGGAGTGTTTGATGGGACAGTGTAGAGGGAGCTTTACTCTGTATCTAACCCCTTGCTGTATCTGCCCTGGAAGTGTTTGATGGGACAGTGTAGAGGGAGCTTTACTCTGTATCTAACCACTTGCAGTACCTGCCTTGGGAGTGTTTGATGGGACAGCTCAGATGGAGATTTTCTCTGTATCTAACCCCGTGCTGTACCTGCCCTGGGAGAGTTTGTTGGGACATTGTAGAGAGAGCCTTACTCTGTATCTAACACATGCTGTACCGGCCCTGGGAGTGTTTGATGGGGCATTGTAGTGGGAGCTTTACTCTGTATCTAACCCCATGCTGTACCTGCCCTGGGAGTGTTTGATGGGACAGTGTAGAGGGAGCTTTACTCTATATCTAACCCGTGCTGTACCTGCAAGGGAGTGTTTGATGGAACAGTGTCGAGGGAGCTTTACTCTGTATCTAACCCGTGCTGTACCTGCATTGGGAGTGTTTGATGGGACCCTGCAGAGGGAGCTTTACTCTGTATCTAACCCGGTTCTGTGCCTAACCTGGCAGTATTTGATGGGACAGTGTAGAGGGAGCTTTACTCTATATCTAACCCGTGCTGTACCTGTCAGGGAGTGTTTGATGGAACAGTGCAGAGGGAGCTTTACTCTGTATCTAACCACTTGCTGTATCTGCCCTGGGAGTGTTTGATGGGATAGTTCAGAGGGAGATTTACTCTATATTTTATCCGTGCTGTACCTGCCCTGGGAGTGCTTCATGGGACAGTGTAGAGGGAGCTTTACTCTGTATCTAACCCTGTCCTGTACCTGCCCTGGGAATGTTTGATGGGACAGTGTAGAGGAAGCTTTACTCAGCAAATAACCCCGTGCTGTACCTGCCCTGGGAATGTTTGATGGGACACTGGAGAGGGAGCTTTACTCTGTATCTAACCCGTGCTGTACCTGCCCTGGGAGTGTTTGATGGGACATTGAAGAGGGAGCTTTACTCTGTATCTAACCCAGTGCAATAGCTGCCCTTGGAGTGTTTGATGGGACAGTGTAGAGGGAGCTTTACTCTGTGTCTAACCCCGTGCTGTACCTGCCCTGGGAGTGTTTGATGGGACAGTATAGAGGGAGCTTTACTCTGCATCTAACCCGTGGTGTACCTGCCTTGGGAGTGTTTGATGGGACATTGTAGAGGGAACTTTACTCTGTATCTAACCCGTGCTCTACCTGCCTTGGAAGTGTTTGATGGGACAGTGTAGAGGGAGCTTTACTCTGTATCTAACCCCTTGCAGTACCTGCCCTGGGATTGTTTGATGGGACAGCTCAGATGGCGATTTACTCTGTATCTAACCCCGTGCTGTACCTGCCCTGGGTGTGTTTGATGGGACAGTGTAGAGAGAGCTTTAGTCTGATTCTAACCCGTGCTGTACCTGCCAGGGAGTGTTTGATGGGACAGTGTAGAGGGAGCTTTACTCTGTATCAAACCCGTGCTGTACCTGCCTTGGGAGTGTTTGATGGGACATTGTAGAGAGAGCTTTACTCTGTATCAAACCCGTGCAGTACCTGCCCTGGGAGTGTTTGATGGGACATTGTAGTGGGAGCTTTACTCTGTATCTAACCCCGTGCGGTACCCGCCCTGGGAGTGTTTGATGGGACAGTGTAGAGGGAGCTTAACTCTGTATCTAACCCGTGCTTACCTGCCCTGGGAGTGTTTGATGGGACATTGTAGTGGGAGCTTTATTCTGTGTCTAACCCCGTCCTGTACCTGCCCTGCGAGTGTTTGATGGTACAGTGTGGAGGGAGCTTTATTCTGTATCGAACTCCTGGTGAACCTGCCCTGGGAGTGTTTGATGGGACACTGTAGAGGTAGCTTTGCTCTGCATCTAACGCCGTGCTGTACCTGCCCTGGGTGTGTTTGATGGGACAGTGTAGAGAGAGATTTAGTCTGAATCTAACCCGTGCTGTACCTGCCCTGGGAGTGTTTGATGGGACAGTGTAGAGGAAACTTTACTCTGCAATTAACCCCGTGCTGTACCTGCGCTGGGAATGTTTGATGGGACACGGTAGAGGGAGTTTTACTCTGTATCTAACCCGTGCTGTACCTGCCCTGGGAGTGTTTGATGGGACAGTGTCGAGGGAGCTTTACTCTGTGTCTAACGCCGTACTGTACCTGCCCTGGGAGTGTTTGATGGGACAGTGTCGAGGGAGCTTTAGTCTGTATCTAACCCGTGCTGTACCTGCCCTGGGAGTGTTTGATGGGACAGTGCAGAAGGAGCATTACTCTGTGTCTCACCCCGTACTCTACCTGCCCTGGGAGTGTTTGATGGGACAGTGAAGAGGGAAGTTTACTCTGTCTCTAACCCAGTGCTGTAGCTGCCGTGGGAGTGTTTGATGGGACAGTGTAGAGGGAGCTTTACTCTGTGTCTAACCCCATGCTGTACCTGTCCTGGGAGTGTCTGATGGCACAGTGTATAGGGAGCTTTACTCTGCATCTAACCCGCGGCTGTACCTGCCCTGGGAGTGTTTGATGGGACAGTGTACAGGGAGCTTTACTCTGTGTCTAACCCCGTGCTGCACCTGCCCTGGGAGTCTTTGATGGGACAGTGTAGAGGGAGCTTTACTCTGTATCTAACCCGTGTTGTACCTGCCCTGGGAGTGTTTGACGGGAAGTGCAGAGGGAGCTTTACTCTGTATCTAACCCGAGCTGCACCTGCCCTGGGAGCGTTTGATGGGACATTGCAGAGGGAGCATTACTGTGTATCTAACCCTTGCTGTAACTGGCCTGGGAGTGTTTGATGGGACAGTGTCGAGGGAGCTTTACTCTGCAACTAACCCGTGCTGTACCTGCCCTGGGAGAGATTGATGGGACATTGTAGAGGGAGCTTTACTCTGAATCTAACCCCTTGCTGTATCTGCCCTGGGAGTGTTTGATGGGACAGTGTAGAGGGAGCTTTACTCTGTGTCTAACCCCGTGCTGTACCTGCCCTGGGAGTGTTTGATGGGACAGTGTAGAGGGAGCTTTACTCTGCATCTAACCCTTGCTGTCCCTGCCCTGGGAGTGTTTGATGGGACAGTATAGCGGGAGCTTTACTCTGCATCTAACCCGTGGTGTACCTGCCCTGGGAGTGTTCGATGGGACAGTGTAGATGGAGCTTAACTCTGTATCTAACCCGTGCTGTACCTGCCCTGGGAGTGTTCGATGGGACATTGTAGAGGGAGCTTTACTCTATATCTAACCCGTGCTGTACCTGCCAGGGAGTGTTTGATGGGACAGTGTAGAGGGAGCTTTACTCTGTATCAAACCCGTGCTGTACCTGCCCTGGGAGTGTTTGATGGGACAGTGAAGAGGGAAGTTTACTCTGTCTCCAACCCAGTGCTGTAGCTGCCGTGGGAGTGTTTGATGGGACAGTGTAGAGGGAGCTTTACTCTGTGTCTAACCCCATGCTGTACCTGTCCTGGGAGTGTCTGATGGCACAGTGTATAGGGAGCTTTACTCTGCATCTAACCCGCGGCTGTACCTGCCCTGGGAGTGTTTGATGGGACAGTGTACAGGGAGCGTTACTCTGTGTCTAACCCCGTGCTGCACCTGCCCTGGGAGTGTTTGATGGGACAGTGTAGAGGGAGCTTTACTCTGTATCTAACCCGTGCTGTACCTGCCCTGGGATTGTTTGACGGGAAGTGCAGAGGGAGCTTTACTCTGTATCTAACCCGAGCTGTACCTGCCCTGGGAGGGTTTGATGGGACATTGCAGAGGGAGCATTACTGTGTATCTAACCCTTGCTGTAACTGGCCTGGGAGTGTTTGATGGGACAGTGTCGAGGGAGCTTTACTCTGCAACTAACCCGTGCTGTACCTGCCCTGGGAGAGATTGATGGGACAGTGAAGAGGGAGCTTTAATCTGTATCTAACCCAGTGCTGTACCTGCCCTGGGAGTTTTTGATGGGACAGTGTAGAGGAGCTTTACTCTGTATATAACCCGAGCTGTACCTGCCTGGGAGGGTTTGATGGGACATTGCAGAGGGAGCTTTACTCTGTATCTAACCCAGTGCTGTACCTGCCCTGGGAGTGTTTGATGGGACAGTGTACAGGGAGCTTTACTCTGTGTCTAACCCCGTGCTGCACCTGCCCTGGGAGTGTTTGATGGGACAGTGTGGAGGGATCTTTCCTCTGTATGTAACCCGCGGCTGTACCTGTCCTGGGAGTGTTTGATGGGACAGTGTAGAGGGAGCTTTACTCTGTGTCTAACCCCGTGCTGCACCTGCCCTGGGAGTCTTTGATGGGACAGTGTAGAGGGAGCTTTACTCTGTATCTAACCCGAGCTGTACCTGCCCTGGGAGGGTTTGATGGGACATTGCAGAGGGAGCTTTACTCTGTATCTAACCCCTTGCTGTATCTGCCCTGGGAGTGTTTGATGGGACAGTGCAGAGTGAGATTTACTCTGTATCTAAACCGTGCTGTACCTGTCCTGGGAGTGTTTGATGGGACGGTGGAGAGTTAACTTTACTCTGTACCTAACCCGTGCTGCACCTGCCCTGGCAGTGTTCGATGGGACATTATGGAAGGAGCTTTACTCTGAATCTAACCCGTGCTGTAACTGCCCTGGGAGTGTTTGATGGGACAGTGTAGAGGGAGCTTTACTCTGTATCTAACGCCGTGCTGTACTTGCCCTGGGAATGTTTGATGGGACAGTGTAGAGGGAGCTTTCCTCTGTGTCTAACGCCGTGCAGTCCCTGCCCTGGGAGTGTTTGATGGGACAGTGTCGAGGGAGCTTTACTCTGCATCAAACCCGTGCTGTACCTGCCCTGGGAGTGTTTGATGCGACAGTGCAAAGGGAGCTTTACTCTGTATCTAACCCGTGCTGTATCTGCCCTGGGAGTGTTTGATGGGACATTGTAGAGGGAGCTTTACTCTGCATCTAACCCCGTGCTGTACCTGCCCTGGGAGTGTTTGATGGGACAGTGTCGAGGGAGCTTTAGTCTGTATCTAATCCGTGGTGTACCTGCCCTGGGAGTGCTGATGTGACATTGCAGAGGGAGCTTTACTCTGTATCTAACCCGTGCTGTATCTGCCCTGGGAGTGTTTGATGGGACATTGTAGAGGGAGCTTTACTCTGCATCTAACCCCGTGCTGTACCTGCCCTGGGAGTGTTTGATGGGACAGTGTCGAGGGAGCTTTAGTCTGTATCTAATCCGTGGTGTACCTGCCCTGGGAGTGCTGATGTGACATTGCAGAGGGAGCTTTACTCTGTATCTAACCTGTGCTGTACCTGCACTGGGAGTGTTTGATGGGACAGTGTGGAGGGAGCTTTGCTCTGTATCTAACGTGCTGTACCTGCCCTGGGAGTGTTGAATGGGACATTGAAGAGGGAGCTTCACTCTGTATCTAACCCTGGGGCGTACCTGCCCTGGGAGTGTTTGATGGAACAGTGTAGAGCGAGCTTTATTCTGTATCTAACCCGTGCTGTACCTGCCCTGGGAGTGTTTGATGGGACAGTGTAGAGGGAGCTTTACTCTGTATCTAACCCGTGCTGTACCTGACCTCGGAGTGTTTGATGGGACATTGTAGAGGGAGCTTTACTCTGCATCTAACGTGTGCTGTTGCTGCCCTGGGAGAGTTTGTTGGGTCAGTATCGAGGGAGCTTTACTCTGAATCTAACCCGTGCTGTAACTGCCCTGGGAGTGTTAGATGGGACAGTGTCGTGGGAGCTTTACTCTGTATCAACCGGCGTGTTATACCTGCCCTGGGAGTGTTTGATGGGACAGTGTAGAGGAAGCTTTACTCTGCAAATAACCCCGTGCTGTACCTGACCTGGGAGTGTTTGATAGGACATAGAAGAGGGAGCTTTAATCTGTATCTAACCCAGTGCTGTACCTGACCTGGGAGTATTTGATGGGACAGTGTAGAGGGAGCTTTACTCTGCATCTAACCCATGCTGTCCCTGCCCGGGGAGTGTTTGATGGGACAGTGTAAAGGGAGCTTTACTCTGTGTCTAACCCTGTGCTGTACCTGCCCTGCGAGTGTTTGATGGGACAGTGTAGAGGGAGCTTTACTCTGCAAATAACCCCGTGCTGTACCTGACCTGGGAGTATTTGATGGGACAGTGTAGAGGGAGCTTTACTCTGCATCTAACCCGTGCTGTCCCTGCCCGGGGAGTGTTTGATGGGACAGTGTAAAGGGAGCTTTACTCTGTGTCTAACCCCGTGCTGTACCTGCCCTGCGAGTGTTTGATGGGACAGTGTAGAGGGAGCTTTACTCTGCATCTAACCCGTGGTGTACCTGCCCTGGGAGTGTTTGATGGGACATTGTAGAGGGAGCTTTACTCTGTATCTTACCCGTGCTGTCTCTGCACTGGGAGTGTTTGAAGGGACATTGTCGAGGGAGCTTTACTCTGTATCTAACCCATGCTGTACCTGCCCTGGAAGCGGTTGTTGGGTCAGTATAGAGGGAGCTTTACTCTGTATCTAACCCGTGTTGTACTTGCCCTGGGAGTGTTTGATGGGACAGTGTAGAGGGAGTTTTACTCTTTATCTAACCCGTGCTGTAACTGCCCTGGGAGTGTTTGATGGGAAATTGTAGAGGGAGCTTTACTCTGTATCTAACCCTGTGCTGCACCTGCCCTGGGAGTGTTTGATGGGACAGTGTAGAGGGAGCTTTACTCTGCAACTAAGCCGTGCTGTACGTGCCCTGGGAGTGTTTCATGGAACAGTGTAGAGCGAGTTTTACTCTGTATCTAACCCGTGCTGTAACTGCCCTGGGAATGTTTGATGGGACAGTGTAGAGGGAGCTTTACTCTGTATCTAACCCGTGCTGTGCCTGACCTCTGAGTGTTTGATGGGACAGTGTCGAGGGAGCTTTACTCTGCATCAAACCCGTGCTGTACCTGCCCTGGGAGTGTTTGATGCGACAGTGCAAAGGGAGCTTTACTCTGTATCTAACCCCGTGCGGTACCCGCCCTGGGAGTGTTTGATGGGACAGTGTAGAGGGAGCTTAACTCTGTATCTAACCCGTGCTGTACCTGCCCTGGGAGTGTTCGATGGGACATTGTAGAGGGAGCTTTACTCTATATCTAACCCGTGCTGTACCTGCCAGGGAGTGTTTGATGGGACAGTGTAGAGGGAGCTTTACTCTGTATCAAACCCGTGCTGTACCTGCCCTGGGAGTGTTTGATGGGACAGTGAAGAGGGAAGTTTACTCTGTCTCCAACCCAGTGCTGTAGCTGCCGTGGGAGTGTTTGATGGGACAGTGTAGAGGGAGCTTTACTCTGTGTCTAACCCCATGCTGTACCTGTCCTGGGAGTGTCTGATGGCACAGTGTATAGGGAGCTTTACTCTGCATCTAACCCGCGGCTGTACCTGCCCTGGGAGTGTTTGATTGGACAGTGTACAGGGAGCGTTACTCTGTGTCTAACCCCGTGCTGCACCTGCCCTGGGAGTCTTTGATGGGACAGTGTAGAGGGAGCTTTACTCTGTATCTAACCCGTGCTGTACCTGCCCTGGGATTGTTTGACGGGAAGTGCAGAGGGAGCTTTACTCTGTATCTAACCCGAGCTGTACCTGCCCTGGGAGGGTTTGATGGGACATTGCAGAGGGAGCATTACTGTGTATCTAACCCTTGCTGTAACTGGCCTGGGAGTGTTTGATGGGACAGTGTCGAGGGAGCTTTACTCTGCAACTAACCCGTGCTGTACCTGCCCTGGGAGAGATTGATGGGACATTGAAGAGGGAGCTTTAATCTGTATCTAACCCAGTGCTGTACCTGCCCTGGGAGTTTTTGATGGGACAGTGTAGAGGAGCTTTACTCTGTATATAACCCGAGCTGTACCTGCCCGGGAGGGTTTGATGGGACATTGCAGAGGGAGCTTTACTCTGTATCTAACCCAGTGCTGTACCTGCCCTGGGAGTGTTTGATGGGACAGTGTACAGGGAGCTTTGCTCTGTGTCTAACCCCGTGCTGCACCTGCCCTGGGAGTGTTTGATGGGACAGTGTGGAGGGATCTTTCCTCTGTATGTAACCCGCGGCTGTACCTGTCCTGGGAGTGTTTGATGGGACAGTGTAGAGGGAGCTTTACTCTGTGTCTAACCCCGTGCTGCACCTGCCCTGGGAGTCTTTGATGGGACAGTGTAGAGGGAGCTTTACTCTGTATCTAACCCGAGCTGTACCTGCCCTGGGAGGGTTTGATGGGACATTGCAGAGGGAGCTTTACTCTGTATCTAACCCCTTGCTGTATCTGCCCTGGGAGTGTTTGATGGGACAGTGCAGAGTGAGATTTACTCTGTATCTAAACCGTGCTGTACCTGTCCTGGGAGTGTTTGATGGGACGGTGGAGAGTTAACTTTACTCTGTACCTAACCCGTGCTGCACCTGCCCTGGCAGTGTTCGATGGGACATTATGGAGGGAGCTTTACTCTGAATCTAACCCGTGCTGTAACTGCCCTGGGAGTGTTTGATGGGACAGTGTAGAGGGAGCTTTACTCTGTATCTAACGCCGTGCTGTACCTGCCCTGGGAATGTTTGATGGGACAGTGTAGAGGGAGCTTTCCTCTGTGTCTAACGCCGTGCAGTCCCTGCCCTGGGAGTGTTTGATGGGACAGTGTCGAGGGAGCTTTACTCTGTATCTAACCCGTGCTGTATCTGCCCTGGGAGTGTTTGATGGGACATTGTAGAGGGAGCTTTACTCTGCATCTAACCCCGTGCTGTACCTGCCCTGGGAGTGTTTGATGGGACAGTGTCGAGGGAGCTTTAGTCTGTATCTAATCCGTGGTGTACCTGCCCTGGGAGTGCTGATGTGACATTGCAGAGGGAGCTTTACTCTGTATCTAACCTGTGCTGTACCTGCACTGGGAGTGTTTGATGGGACAGTGTGGAGGGAGCTTTGCTCTGTATCTAACGTGCTGTACCTGCCCTGGGAGTGTTGAATGGGACATTGAAGAGGGAGCTTCACTCTGTATCTAACCCTGGGGCGTACCTGCCCTGGGAGTGTTTGATGGAACAGTGTAGAGCGAGCTTTATTCTGTATCTAACCCGTGCTGTACCTGCCCTGGGAGTGTTTGATGGGACAGTGTAGAGGGAGCTTTACTCTGTATCTAACCCGTGCTGTACCTGACCTCGGAGTGTTTGATGGGACATTGTAGAGGGAGCTTTACTCTGCATCTAACGTGTGCTGTTGCTGCCCTGGGAGAGTTTGTTGGGTCAGTATCGAGGGAGCTTTACTCTGAATCTAACCCGTGCTGTAACTGCCCTGGGAGTGTTAGATGGGACAGTGTCGTGGGAGCTTTACTCTGTATCAACCGGCGTGTTATACCTGCCCTGGGAGTGTTTGATGGGACAGTGTAGAGGAAGCTTTACTCTGCAAATAACCCCGTGCTGTACCTGACCTGGGAGTGTTTGATAGGACATAGAAGAGGGAGCTTTAATCTGTATCTAACCCAGTGCTGTACCTGACCTGGGAGTATTTGATGGGACAGTGTAGAGGGAGCTTTACTCTGCATCTAACCCATGCTGTCCCTGCCCGGGGAGTGTTTGATGGGACAGTGTAAAGGGAGCTTTACTCTGTGTCTAACCCTGTGCTGTACCTGCCCTGCGAGTGTTTGATGGGACAGTGTAGAGGGAGCTTTACTCTGCAAATAACCCCGTGCTGTACCTGACCTGGGAGTATTTGATGGGACAGTGTAGAGGGAGCTTTACTCTGCATCTAACCCGTGCTGTCCCTGCCCGGGGAGTGTTTGATGGGACAGTGTAAAGGGAGCTTTACTCTGTGTCTAACCCCGTGCTGTACCTGCCCTGCGAGTGTTTGATGGGACAGTGTAGAGGGAGCTTTACTCTGCATCTAACCCGTGGTGTACCTGCCCTGGGAGTGTTTGATGGGACATTGTAGAGGGAGCTTTACTCTGTATCTTACCCGTGCTGTCTCTGCACTGGGAGTGTTTGAAGGGACATTGTCGAGGGAGCTTTACTCTGTATCTAACCCATGCTGTACCTGCCCTGGAAGCGGTTGTTGGGTCAGTATAGAGGGAGCTTTACTCTGTATCGAACCCGTGTTGTACTTGCCCTGGGAGTGTTTGATGGGACAGTGTAGAGGGAGTTTTACTCTTTATCTAACCCGTGCTGTAACTGCCCTGGGAGTGTTTGATGGGAAATTGTAGAGGGAGCTTTACTCTGTATCTAACCCTGTGCTGCACCTGCCCTGGGAGTGTTTGATGGGACAGTGTAGAGGGAGCTTTACTCTGCAACTAAGCCGTGCTGTACGTGCCCTGGGAGTGTTTCATGGAACAGTGTAGAGCGAGTTTTACTCTGTATCTAACCCGTGCTGTAACTGCCCTGGGAATGTTTGATGGGACAGTGTAGAGGGAGCTTTACTCTGTATCTAACCCGTGCTGTGCCTGACCTCTGAGTGTTTGATGGGACAGTGTCGAGGGAGCTTTACTCTGCATCAAACCCGTGCTGTACCTGCCCTGGGAGTGTTTGATGCGACAGTGCAAAGGGAGCTTTACTCTGCATCTAACCCGTGGTGTACCTGCCCTGGGAGTGTTTGATGGGACATTGCAGAGGGAGCTTTACTCTGTATCCAACCCGTGCTGTATCTGCCCTGGGAGTGTTTGATGGGACATTGTAGAGGGAGCTTTACTCTGCATCTAACCCCGTGCTGTACCTGCCCTGGGAGTGTTTGATGGGACAGTGTCGAGGGAGCTTTACTCTGCATCTAACCCGTGGTGTAGCTGCCCTGGGAGTGTTTGATGGGACATTGCAGAGGGAGCTTTACTCTGTATCTAACCCCGTGCTGTACCTGCCCTGGGAGTGTTTGATGGGACAGTGTCGAGGGAGCTTTAGTCTGTATCTAATCCGTGGTGTACCTGCCCTGGGAGTGCTGATGTGACATTGCAGAGGGAACTTTAATCTGTATCTAACCTGTGCTGTACCTGCACTGGGAGTGTTTGATGGGACAGTGTAGAGTGAGCTTTGCTCTGTATCTAACGTGCTGTACCTGCCCTGGGAGTGTTGAATGGGACATTGAAGAGGGAGCTTCACTCTGTATCTAACCCTGGGGCGTACCTGCCCTGGGAGTGTTTGATGGAACAGTGTAGAGCGAGCTTTATTCTGTATCTAACCCGTGCTGTACCTGCCCTGGGAGTGTTTGATGGGACAGTGTAGAGGGAGCTTTACTCTGTATCTAACCCGTGCTGTACCTGACCTCGGAGTGTTTGATGGGACAGTGTACAGGGAGCTTTACTCTGTGTCTAACCCCGTGCTGCACCTGCCCTGGGAGTCTTTGATGGGACAGTGTAGAGGGAGCTTTACTCTGTATCTAACCCGTGCTGTACCTGCCCTGGGAGTGTTTGACGGGAAGTGCAGAGGGAGCTTTACTCTGTATCTAACCCGAGCTGTACCTGCCCTGGGAGGGTTTGATGGGACATTGCAGAGGGAGCATTACTGTGTATCTAACCCTTGCTGTAACTGGCCTGGGAGTGTTTGATGGGACAGTGTCGAGGGAGCTTTACTCTGCAACTAACCCGTGCTGTACCTGCCCTGGGAGAGATTGATGGGACATTGTAGAGGGAGCTTTACTCTGAATCTAACCCCTTGCTGTATCTGCCCTGGGAGTGTTTGATGGGACAGTGTCGAGGGAGCTTTACTCTGTGTCTAACCCCGTGCTGTACCTGCCCTGGGAGTGTTTGATGGGACAGTGTAGAGGGAGCTTTACTCTGCATCTAACCCTTGCTGTCCCTGCCCTGGGAGTGTTTGATGGGACAGTATAGCGGGTGCTTTACTCTGCATCTAACCCGTGGTGTACCTGCCCTGGGAGTGTTTGATGGGACATTGTAGAGGGAGCTTTACTCTGCATCTAACACTTGCTCTACCCGCCCTGGGAGTGTTTGATGGGACAGGGTAGACGGAGCTTAACTCTGTATCTAACCCGTGCTGTACCTGCCCTGGGAGTGTTCGATGGGACAGTGTAGAGGGAGCTTTACTCTATATCTAACCCGTGCTGTACCTGTCAGGGAGTGTTTGATGGGACAGTGTAGAGGGAGCTTTACTCTGTATCTAACCCCTTGCTGTACCTGCCCTGGGAGTGTTTGATGGGACAGTGTAGAGGGAGCTTTACTCTGTATCTAACCCCTTGCTGTATCTGCCCTGGAAGTGTTTGATGGGACAGTGTAGAGGGAGCTTTACTCTGTATCTAACCACTTGCAGTACCTGCCTTGGGAGTGTTTGATGGGACAGCTCAGATGGAGATTTACTCTGTATCTAACCCCGTGCTGTACCTGCCCTGGGAGAGTGTGTTGGGACATTGAAGAGAGAGCTTTATTCTGTATCTAACACATGCTGTACCGGCCCTGGGAGTGTTTGATGGGACATTGTAGTGGGAGCTTTACTCTGTATCTAACCCCATGCTGTACCTGCCCTGGGAGTGTTTGATGGGACAGTGTAGAGGGAGCTTTACTCTATATTTTATCCGTGCTGTACCTGCCCTGGGAGTGCTTCATGGGACAGTGTAGAGGGAGCTTTACTCTGTATCTAACCCTGTCCTGTACCTGCCCTGGGAATGTTTGATGGGACAGTGTAGAGGAACCTTTACTCTGCAAATAACCCCGTGCTGTACCTGCCCTGGGAATGTTTGATGGGACACTGGAGAGGGAGCTTTACTCTGTATCTAACCCGTGCTGTACCTGCCCTGGGAGTGTTTGATGGGACATTGAAGAGGGAGCTTTACTCTGTATCTAACCCAGTGCAATAGCTGCCCTTGGAGTGTTTGATGGGACAGTGTAGAGGGAGCTTTACTCTGTGTCTAACCCCGTGCTGTACCTGCCCTGGGAGTGTTTGATGGGACAGTATAGAGCGAGCTTTACTCTGCATCTAACCCGTGCTCTACCTGCCCTGGAAGTGTTTGATGGGACAGTGTAGAGGGAGCTTTACTCTGTATCTAACCCCTTGCAGTACCTGCCCTGGGATTGTTAGATGGGACAGCTCAGATGGCGATTTACTCTGTATCTAACCCCGTGCTGTACCTGCCCTGGGAGAGTTTGATGGGACAGTGTAGAGGGAGCTTTACTCTGTATCAAACCCGTGCTGTACCTGCCTTGGGAGTGTTTGATGGGACATTGTAGAGAGAGCTTTACTCTGTATCTAACACATGCTGTACCGGTCCTGGAAGTGTTTGATGGGACATTGTAGTGGGAGCTTTACTCTGTATCTAACCCCGTGCGGTACCCGCCCTGGGAGTGTTTGATGGGACAGTGTAGAGGGAGCTTAACTCTGTATCTAACCCGTGCTGTACCTGCCCTGGGAGTGTTCGATGGGACATTGTAGAGGGAGCTTTACTCTATATCTAACCCGTGCTGTACCTGCCAGGGAGTGTTTGATGGGACAGTGTAGAGGGAGCTTTACTCTGTATCAAACCCGTGCTGTACCTGCCCTGGGAGTGTTTGATGGGACAGTGAAGAGGGAAGTTTACTCTGTCTCTAACCCAGTGCTGTAGCTGCCGTGGGAGTGTTTGATGGGACAGTGTAGAGGGAGCTTTACTCTGTGTCTAACCCCATGCTGTACCTGTCCTGGGAGTGTCTGATGGCACAGTGTATAGGGAGCTTTACTCTGCATCTAACCCGCGGCTGTACCTGCCCTGGGAGTGTTTGATGGGACAGTGTACAGGGAGCTTTACTCTGTGTCTAACCCCGTGCTGCACCTGCCCTGGGAGTCTTTGATGGGACAGTGTAGAGGGAGCTTTACTCTGTATCTAACCCGTGCTGTACCTGCCCTGGGAGTGTTTGACGGGAAGTGCAGAGGGAGCTTTACTCTGTATCTAACCCGAGCTGTACCTGCCCTGGGAGGGTTTGATGGGACATTGCAGAGGGAGCATTACTGTGTATCTAACCCTTGCTGTAACTGGCCTGGGAGTGTTTGATGGGACAGTGTCGAGGGAGCTTTACTCTGCAACTAACCCGTGCTGTACCTGCCCTGGGAGAGATTGATGGGACATTGTAGAAGGAGCTTTACTCTGAATCTAACCCCTTGCTGTATCTGCCCTGGGAGTGTTTGATGGGACAGTGTAGAGGGAGCTTTACTCTGTGTCTAACCCCGTGCTGTACCTGCCCTGGGAGTGTTTGATGGGACAGTGTAGAGGGAGCTTTACTCTGCATCTAACCCTTGCTGTCCCTGCCCTGGGAGTGTTTGATGGGACAGTATAGCGGGAGCTTTACTCTGCATCTAACCCGTGGTGTATCTGCCCTGGGAGTGTTTGATGGGACATTGTAGAGGGAGCTTTACTCTGCATCTAACACTTGCTCTACCTGCCCTGGAAGTGTTTGATGGGACGGTGTAGAGGGAGCTTTACTCTGTATCTAACCCCTTGCAGTACCCGCCCTGGGAGTGTTTGATGGGACAGGGTAGACGGAGCTTAACTCTGTATCTAACCCGTGCTGTACCTGCCCTGGGAGTGTTCGATGGGACAGTGTAGAGGGAGCTTTACTCTATATCTAACCCGTGCTGTACCTGCCAGGGAGTGTTTGATGGGACAGTGTAGAGGGAGCTTTACTCTGTATCTAACCCCTTGCTGTACCTGCCATGGGAGTGTTTGATGGGACAGTGTAGAGGGAGCTTTACTCTGTATCTAACCCCTTGCTGTATCTGCCCTGGAAGTGTTTGATGGGACAGTGTAGAGGGAGCTTTACTCTGTATCTAACCACTTGCAGTACCTGCCTTGGGAGTGTTTGATGGGACAGCTCAGATGGAGATTTACTCTGTATCTAACCCCGTGCTGTACCTGCCCTGGGAGAGTTTGTTGGGACATTGTAGAGAGAGCCTTACTCTGTATCTAACACATGCTGTACCGGCCCTGGGAGTGTTTGATGGGACATTGTAGTGGGAGCTTTACTCTGTATCTAACCCCATGCTGTACCTGCCCTGGGAGTGTTTGATGGGACAGTGTAGAGGGAGCTTTACTCTATATCTAACCCGTGCTGTACCTGCAAGGGAGTGTTTGATGGAACAGTGTCGAGGGAGCTTTACTCTGTATCTAACCCGTGCTGTACCTGCATTGGGAGTGTTTGATGGGACCCTGCAGAGGGAGCTTTACTCTGTATCTAACCCCTTGCAGTACCTGCCCTGGGATTGTTTGATGGGACAGCTCAGATGGCGATTTACTCTGTATCTAACCCCGTGCTGTACCTGCCCTGGGTGTGTTTGATGGGACAGTGTAGAGAGAGCTTTAGTCTGATTCTAACCCATGCTGTACCTGCCAGGGAGTGTTTGATGGGACAGTGTAGAGGGAGCTTTACTCTGTATCAAACCCGTGCTGTACCTGCCTTGGGAGTGTTTGATGGGACATTGTAGAGAGAGCTTTACTCTGTATCTAACACATGCTGTACCGGTCCTGGAAGTGTTTGATGGGACATTGTAGCGGGAGCTTTACTCTGTATCTAACCCCGTGCGGTACCCGCCCTGGGAGTGTTTGATGGGACAGTGTAGAGGGAGCTTAACTCTGTATCGAACCCGTGCTGTACCTGCCCTGGGAGTGTTCGATGGGACATTGTAGAGGGAGCTTTACTCTATACCTAACCCGTGCTGTACCTGCCAGGGAGTGTTTGATGGGAAAGTGTAGAGGGAGCTTTACTCTGTATCAAACCCGTGCTTACCTGCCCTGGGAGTGTTTGATGGGACAGTGAAGAGGGAAGTTTACTCTGTCTCTAACCCAGTGCTGTAGCTGCCGTGGGAGTGTTTGATGGGACAGTGTAGAGGGAACTTTACTCTGTGTCTAACCCCATGCTGTACCTGTTATGGGAGTGTCTGATGGCACAGTGTATAGGGAGCTTTACTCTGCATCTAACCCGCGGCTGTACCTGCCCTGGGAGTGTTTGATGGGACAGTGTACAGGGAGCTTTACGCTGTGTCTAACCCCATGCTGCACCTGCCCTGGGAGTCTTTGATGGGACAGTGTAGAGGGAGCTTTACTCTGTATCTAACCCGTGCTGTACCTGCCCTGGGAGTGTTTGACGGGAAGTGCAGAGGGAGCTTTACTCTGTATCTAACCCGAGCTGTACCTGCCCTGGGAGGGTTTGATGGGACATTGCAGAGGGAGCATTACTGTGTATCTAACCCTTGCTGTAACTGGCCTGGGAGTGTTTGATGGGACAGTGTCGAATGAGCTTTACTCTGCAACTAACCCGTGCTGTAGCTGCCCTGGGAGAGATTGATGGGACATTGTAGAGGGAGCTTTACTCTGAATCTAACCCCTTGCTGTATCTGCCCTGGGAGTGTTTGATGGGACAGTGTAGAGGGAGCTTTACTCTGTGTCTAACCCCGTGCTGTACCTGCCCTGGGAGTGTTTGATGGGACAGTGTAGAGGGAGCTTTACTCTGCATCTAACCCTTGCTGTCCCTGCCCTGGGAGTGTTTGATGGGACAGTATAGCGGGAGCTTTACTCTGCATCTAACCCGTGGTGTACCTGCCCTGGGAGTGTTTGATGGGACATTGTAGAGGGAGCTTTACTCTGCATCTAACACTTGCTCTACCTGCCCTGGAAGTGTTTGATGGGACGGTGTAGAGGGAGCTTTACTCTGTATCTAACCCCTTGCAGTACCCGCCCTGGGAGTGTTTGATGGGACAGGGTAGACGGAGCTTAACTCTGTATCTAACCCGTGCTGTACCTGCCCTGGGAGTGTTCGATGGTACAGTGTAGAGGGAGCTTTACTCTATATCTAACCCGTGCTGTACCTGCCAGGGAGTGTTTGATGGGACAGTGTAGAGGGAGCTTTACTCTGTATCTAACCCCTTGCTGTACCTGCCCTGGGAGTGTTTGATGGGACAGTGTAGAGGGAGCTTTACTCTGTATCTAACCCCTTGCTGTATCTGCCCTGGAAGTGTTTGATGGGACAGTGTAGAGGGAGCTTTACTCTGTATCTAACCACTTGCAGTGCCTGCCTTGGGAGTGTTTGATGGGACAGCTCAGATGGAGATTTACTCTGTATCTAACCCCGTGCTGTACCTGCCCTGGGAGAGTTTGTTGGGACATTGTAGAGAGAGCCTTACTCTGCATCTAACCCTTGCTGTCCCTGCCCTGGGAGTGTTTGATGGGACAGTATAGCGGGTGCTTTACTCTGCATCTAACCCGTGGTGTACCTGCCCTGGGAGTGTTTGATGGGACATTGTAGAGGGAGCTTTACTCTGCATCTAACACTTGCTCTGCCCGCCCTGGGAGTGTTTGATGGGACAGGGTAGACGGAGCTTAACTCTGTATCTAACCCGTGCTGTACCTGCCCTGGGAGTGTTCGATGGGACAGTGTAGAGGGAGCTTTACTCTATATCTAACCCCTTGCTGTACCTGCCCTGGGAGTGTTTGATGGGACAGTGTAGAGGGAGCTTTACTCTGTATCTAACCCCTTGCTGTATCTGCCCTGGAAGTGTTTGATGGGACAGTGTAGAGGGAGCTTTACTCTGTATCTAACCACTTGCAGTACCTGCCTTGGGAGTGTTTGATGGGACAGCTCAGATGGAGATTTACTCTGTATCTAACCCCGTGCTGTACCTGCCCTGGGAGAGTGTGTTGGGACATTGAAGCGAGAGCTTTATTCTGTATCTAACACATGCTGTACCGGCCCTGGGAGTGTTTGATGGGACATTGTAGTGGGAGCTTTACTCTGTATCTAACCCCATGCTGTACCTGCCCTGGGAGTGTTTGATGGGACAGTGTAGAGGGAGCTTTACTCTATATTTTATCCGTGCTGTACCTGCCCTGGGAGTGCTTCATGGGACAGTGTAGAGGGAGCTTTACTCTGTATCTAACCCTGTCCTGTACCTGCCCTGGGAATGTTTGATGGGACAGTGTAGAGGAACCTTTACTCTGCAAATAACCCCGTGCTGTACCTGCCCTGGGAATGTTTGATGGGACACTGGAGAGGGAGCTTTACTCTGTATCTAACCCGTGCTGTACCTGCCCTGGGAGTGTTTGATGGGACATTGAAGAGGGAGCTTTACTCTGTATCTAACCCAGTGCAATAGCTGCCCTTGGAGTGTTTGATGGGACAGTGTAGAGGGAGCTTTACTCTGTGTCTAACCCCGTGCTGTACCTGCCCTGGGAGTGTTTGATGGGACAGTATAGAGCGAGCTTTACTCTGCATCTAACCCGTGCTCTACCTGCCCTGGAAGTGTTTGATGGGACAGTGTAGAGGGAGCTTTACTCTGTATCTAACCCCTTGCAGTACCTGCCCTGGGATTGTTAGATGGGACAGCTCAGATGGCGATTTACTCTGTATCTAACCCCGTGCTGTACCTGCCCTGGGAGAGTTTGATGGGACAGTGTAGAGGGAGCTTTACTCTGTATCAAACCCGTGCTGTACCTGCCTTGGGAGTGTTTGATGGGACATTGTAGAGAGAGCTTTACTCTGTATCTAACACATGCTGTACCGGTCCTGGAAGTGTTTGATGGGACATTGTAGTGGGAGCTTTACTCTGTATCTAACCCCGTGCGGTACCCGCCCTGGGAGTGTTTGATGGGACAGTGTAGAGGGAGCTTAACTCTGTATCTAACCCGTGCTGTACCTGCCCTGGGAGTGTTCGATGGGACATTGTAGAGGGAGCTTTACTCTATATCTAACCCGTGCTGTACCTGCCAGGGAGTGTTTGATGGGACAGTGTAGAGGGAGCTTTACTCTGTATCAAACCCGTGCTGTACCTGCCCTGGGAGTGTTTGATGGGACAGTGAAGAGGGAAGTTTACTCTGTCTCTAACCCAGTGCTGTAGCTGCCGTGGGAGTGTTTGATGGGACAGTGTAGAGGGAGCTTTACTCTGTGTCTAACCCCATGCTGTACCTGTCCTGGGAGTGTCTGATGGCACAGTGTATAGGGAGCTTTACTCTGCATCTAACCCGCGGCTGTACCTGCCCTGGGAGTGTTTGATGGGACAGTGTACAGGGAGCTTTACTCTGTGTCTAACCCCGTGCTGCACCTGCCCTGGGAGTCTTTGATGGGACAGTGTAGAGGGAGCTTTACTCTGTATCTAACCCGTGCTGTACCTGCCCTGGGAGTGTTTGACGGGAAGTGCAGAGGGAGCTTTACTCTGTATCTAACCCGAGCTGTACCTGCCCTGGGAGGGTTTGATGGGACATTGCAGAGGGAGCATTACTGTGTATCTAACCCTTGCTGTAACTGGCCTGGGAGTGTTTGATGGGACAGTGTCGAGGGAGCTTTACTCTGCAACTAACCCGTGCTGTACCTGCCCTGGGAGAGATTGATGGGACATTGTAGAAGGAGCTTTACTCTGAATCTAACCCCTTGCTGTATCTGCCCTGGGAGTGTTTGATGGGACAGTGTAGAGGGAGCTTTACTCTGTGTCTAACCCCGTGCTGTACCTGCCCTGGGAGTGTTTGATGGGACAGTGTAGAGGGAGCTTTACTCTGCATCTAACCCTTGCTGTCCCTGCCCTGGGAGTGTTTGATGGGACAGTATAGCGGGAGCTTTACTCTGCATCTAACCCGTGGTGTATCTGCCCTGGGAGTGTTTGATGGGACATTGTAGAGGGAGCTTTACTCTGCATCTAACACTTGCTCTACCTGCCCTGGAAGTGTTTGATGGGACGGTGTAGAGGGAGCTTTACTCTGTATCTAACCCCTTGCAGTACCCGCCCTGGGAGTGTTTGATGGGACAGGGTAGACGGAGCTTAACTCTGTATCTAACCCGTGCTGTACCTGCCCTGGGAGTGTTCGATGGGACAGTGTAGAGGGAGCTTTACTCTATATCTAACCCGTGCTGTACCTGCCAGGGAGTGTTTGATGGGACAGTGTAGAGGGAGCTTTACTCTGTATCTAACCCCTTGCTGTACCTGCCATGGGAGTGTTTGATGGGACAGTGTAGAGGGAGCTTTACTCTGTATCTAACCCCTTGCTGTATCTGCCCTGGAAGTGTTTGATGGGACAGTGTAGAGGGAGCTTTACTCTGTATCTAACCACTTGCAGTACCTGCCTTGGGAGTGTTTGATGGGACAGCTCAGATGGAGATTTACTCTGTATCTAACCCCGTGCTGTACCTGCCCTGGGAGAGTTTGTTGGGACATTGTAGAGAGAGCCTTACTCTGTATCTAACACATGCTGTACCGGCCCTGGGAGTGTTTGATGGGACATTGTAGTGGGAGCTTTACTCTGTATCTAACCCCATGCTGTACCTGCCCTGGGAGTGTTTGATGGGACAGTGTAGAGGGAGCTTTACTCTATATCTAACCCGTGCTGTACCTGCAAGGGAGTGTTTGATGGAACAGTGTCGAGGGAGCTTTACTCTGTATCTAACCCGTGCTGTACCTGCATTGGGAGTGTTTGATGGGACCCTGCAGAGGGAGCTTTACTCTGTATCTAACCCCTTGCAGTACCTGCCCTGGGATTGTTTGATGGGACAGCTCAGATGGCGATTTACTCTGTATCTAACCCCGTGCTGTACCTGCCCTGGGTGTGTTTGATGGGACAGTGTAGAGAGAGCTTTAGTCTGATTCTAACCCATGCTGTACCTGCCAGGGAGTGTTTGATGGGACAGTGTAGAGGGAGCTTTACTCTGTATCAAACCCGTGCTGTACCTGCCTTGGGAGTGTTTGATGGGACATTGTAGAGAGAGCTTTACTCTGTATCTAACACATGCTGTACCGGTCCTGCAAGTGTTTGATGGGACATTGTAGCGGGAGCTTTACTCTGTATCTAACCCCGTGCGGTACCCGCCCTGGGAGTGTTTGATGGGACAGTGTAGAGGGAGCTTAACTCTGTATCGAACCCGTGCTGTACCTGCCCTGGGAGTGTTCGATGGGACATTGTAGAGGGAGCTTTACTCTATACCTAACCCGTGCTGTACCTGCCAGGGAGTGTTTGATGGGACAGTGTAGAGGGAGCTTTACTCTGTATCAAACCCGTGCTTACCTGCCCTGGGAGTGTTTGATGGGACAGTGAAGAGGGAAGTTTACTCTGTCTCTAACCCAGTGCTGTAGCTGCCGTGGGAGTGTTTGATGGGACAGTGTAGAGGGAACTTTACTCTGTGTCTAACCCCATGCTGTACCTGTTATGGGAGTGTCTGATGGCACAGTGTATAGGGAGCTTTACTCTGCATCTAACCCGCGGCTGTACCTGCCCTGGGAGTGTTTGATGGGACAGTGTACAGGAAGCTTTACGCTGTGTCTAACCCCATGCTGCACCTGCCCTGGGAGTCTTTGATGGGACAGTGTAGAGGGAGCTTTACTCTGTATCTAACCCGTGCTGTACCTGCCCTGGGAGTGTTTGACGGGAAGTGCAGAGGGAGCTTTACTCTGTATCTAACCCGAGCTGTACCTGCCCTGGGAGGGTTTGATGGGACATTGCAGAGGGAGCATTGCTGTGTATCTAACCCTTGCTGTAACTGGCCTGGGAGTGTTTGATGGGACAGTGTCGAATGAGCTTTACTCTGCAACTAACCCGTGCTGTACCTGCCCTGGGAGAGATTGATGGGACATTGTAGAGGGAGCTTTACTCTGAATCTAACCCCTTGCTGTATCTGCCCTGGGAGTGTTTGATGGGACAGTGTAGAGGGAGCTTTACTCTGTGTCTAACCCCGTGCTGTACCTGCCCTGGGAGTGTTTGATGGGACAGTGTAGAGGGAGCTTTACTCTGCATCTAACCCTTGCTGTCCCTGCCCTGGGAGTGTTTGATGGGACAGTATAGCGGGAGCTTTACTCTGCATCTAACCCGTGGTGTACCTGCCCTGGGAGTGTTTGATGGGACATTGTAGAGGGAGCTTTACTCTGCATCTAACACTTGCTCTACCTGCCCTGGAAGTGTTTGATGGGACGGTGTAGAGGGAGCTTTACTCTGTATCTAACCCCTTGCAGTACCCGCCCTGGGAGTGTTTGATGGGACAGGGTAGACGGAGCTTAACTCTGTATCTAACCCGTGCTGTACCTGCCCTGGGAGTGTTCGATGGTACAGTGTAGAGGGAGCTTTACTCTATATCTAACCCGTGCTGTACCTGCCAGGGAGTGTTTGATGGGACAGTGTAGAGGGAGCTTTACTCTGTATCTAACCCCTTGCTGTACCTGCCCTGGGAGTGTTTGATGGGACAGTGTAGAGGGAGCTTTACTCTGTATCTAACCCCTTGCTGTATCTGCCCTGGAAGTGTTTGATGGGACAGTGTAGAGGGAGCTTTACTCTGTATCTAACCACTTGCAGTGCCTGCCTTGGGAGTGTTTGATGGGACAGCTCAGATGGAGATTTACTCTGTATCTAACCCCGTGCTGTACCTGCCCTGGGAGAGTTTGTTGGGACATTGTAGAGAGAGCCTTACTCTGCATCTAACCCTTGCTGTCCCTGCCCTGGGAGTGTTTGATGGGACAGTATAGCGGGTGCTTTACTCTGCATCTAACCCGTGGTGTACCTGCCCTGGGAGTGTTTGATGGGACATTGTAGAGGGAGCTTTACTCTGCATCTAACACTTGCTCTGCCCGCCCTGGGAGTGTTTGATGGGACAGGGTAGACGGAGCTTAACTCTGTATCTAACCCGTGCTGTACCTGCCCTGGGAGTGTTCGATGGGACAGTGTAGAGGGAGCTTTACTCTATATCTAACCCCTTGCTGTACCTGCCCTGGGAGTGTTTGATGGGACAGTGTAGAGGGAGCTTTACTCTGTATCTAACCCCTTGCTGTATCTGCCCTGGAAGTGTTTGATGGGACAGTGTAGAGGGAGCTTTACTCTGTATCTAACCACTTGCAGTACCTGCCTTGGGAGTGTTTGATGGGACAGCTCAGATGGAGATTTACTCTGTATCTAACCCCGTGCTGTACCTGCCCTGGGAGAGTGTGTTGGGACATTGAAGCGAGAGCTTTATTCTGTATCTAACACATGCTGTACCGGCCCTGGGAGTGTTTGATGGGACATTGTAGTGGGAGCTTTACTCTGTATCTAACCCCATGCTGTACCTGCCCTGGGAGTGTTTGATGGGACAGTGTAGAGGGAGCTTTACTCTATATTTTATCCGTGCTGTACCTGCCCTGGGAGTGCTTCATGGGACAGTGTAGAGGGAGCTTTACTCTGTATCTAACCCTGTCCTGTACCTGCCCTGGGAATGTTTGATGGGACAGTGTAGAGGAACCTTTACTCTGCAAATAACCCCGTGCTGTACCTGCCCTGGGAATGTTTGATGGGACACTGGAGAGGGAGCTTTACTCTGTATCTAACCCGTGCTGTACCTGCCCTGGGAGTGTTTGATGGGACATTGAAGAGGGAGCTTTACTCTGTATCTAACCCAGTGCAATAGCTGCCCTTGGAGTGTTTGATGGGACAGTGTAGAGGGAGCTTTACTCTGTGTCTAACCCCGTGCTGTACCTGCCCTGGGAGTGTTTGATGGGACAGTATAGAGCGAGCTTTACTCTGCATCTAACCCGTGCTCTACCTGCCCTGGAAGTGTTTGATGGGACAGTGTAGAGGGAGCTTTACTCTGTATCTAACCCCTTGCAGTACCTGCCCTGGGATTGTTAGATGGGACAGCTCAGATGGCGATTTACTCTGTATCTAACCCCGTGCTGTACCTGCCCTGGGAGAGTTTGATGGGACAGTGTAGAGGGAGCTTTACTCTGTATCAAACCCGTGCTGTACCTGCCTTGGGAGTGTTTGATGGGACATTGTAGAGAGAGCTTTACTCTGTATCTAACACATGCTGTACCGGTCCTGGAAGTGTTTGATGGGACATTGTAGTGGGAGCTTTACTCTGTATCTAACCCCGTGCGGTACCCGCCCTGGGAGTGTTTGATGGGACAGTGTAGAGGGAGCTTAACTCTGTATCTAACCCGTGCTGTACCTGCCCTGGGAGTGTTCGATGGGACATTGTAGAGGGAGCTTTACTCTATATCTAACCCGTGCTGTACCTGCCAGGGAGTGTTTGATGGGACAGTGTAGAGGGAGCTTTACTCTGTATCAAACCCGTGCTGTACCTGCCCTGGGAGTGTTTGATGGGACAGTGAAGAGGGAAGTTTACTCTGTCTCTAACCCAGTGCTGTAGCTGCCGTGGGAGTGTTTGATGGGACAGTGTAGAGGGAGCTTTACTCTGTGTCTAACCCCATGCTGTACCTGTCCTGGGAGTGTCTGATGGCACAGTGTATAGGGAGCTTTACTCTGCATCTAACCCGCGGCTGTACCTGCCCTGGGAGTGTTTGATGGGACAGTGTACAGGGAGCTTTACTCTGTGTCTAACCCCGTGCTGCACCTGCCCTGGGAGTCTTTGATGGGACAGTGTAGAGGGAGCTTTACTCTGTATCTAACCCGTGCTGTACCTGCCCTGGGAGTGTTTGACGGGAAGTGCAGAGGGAGCTTTACTCTGTATCTAACCCGAGCTGTACCTGCCCTGGGAGGGTTTGATGGGACATTGCAGAGGGAGCATTACTGTGTATCTAACCCTTGCTGTAACTGGCCTGGGAGTGTTTGATGGGACAGTGTCGAGGGAGCTTTACTCTGCAACTAACCCGTGCTGTACCTGCCCTGGGAGAGATTGATGGGACATTGTAGAAGGAGCTTTACTCTGAATCTAACCCCTTGCTGTATCTGCCCTGGGAGTGTTTGATGGGACAGTGTAGAGGGAGCTTTACTCTGCATCTAACCCTTGCTGTCCCTGCCCTGGGAGTGTTTGATGGGACAGTATAGCGGGAGCTTTACTCTGCATCTAACCCGTGGTGTATCTGCCCTGGGAGTGTTTGATGGGACATTGTAGAGGGAGCTTTACTCTGCATCTAACACTTGCTCTACCTGCCCTGGAAGTGTTTGATGGGACGGTGTAGAGGGAGCTTTACTCTGTATCTAACCCCTTGCAGTACCCGCCCTGGGAGTGTTTGATGGGACAGGGTAGACGGAGCTTAACTCTGTATCTAACCCGTGCTGTACCTGCCCTGGGAGTGTTCGATGGGACAGTGTAGAGGGAGCTTTACTCTATATCTAACCCGTGCTGTACCTGCCAGGGAGTGTTTGATGGGACAGTGTAGAGGGAGCTTTACTCTGTATCTAACCCCTTGCTGTACCTGCCATGGGAGTGTTTGATGGGACAGTGTAGAGGGAGCTTTACTCTGTATCTAACCCCTTGCTGTATCTGCCCTGGAAGTGTTTGATGGGACAGTGTAGAGGGAGCTTTACTCTGTATCTAACCACTTGCAGTACCTGCCTTGGGAGTGTTTGATGGGACAGCTCAGATGGAGATTTACTCTGTATCTAACCCCGTGCTGTACCTGCCCTGGGAGAGTTTGTTGGGACATTGTAGAGAGAGCCTTACTCTGTATCTAACACATGCTGTACCGGCCCTGGGAGTGTTTGATGGGACATTGTAGTGGGAGCTTTACTCTGTATCTAACCCCATGCTGTACCTGCCCTGGGAGTGTTTGATGGGACAGTGTAGAGGGAGCTTTACTCTATATCTAACCCGTGCTGTACCTGCAAGGGAGTGTTTGATGGAACAGTGTCGAGGGAGCTTTACTCTGTATCTAACCCGTGCTGTACCTGCATTGGGAGTGTTTGATGGGACCCTGCAGAGGGAGCTTTACTCTGTATCTAACCCCTTGCAGTACCTGCCCTGGGATTGTTTGATGGGACAGCTCAGATGGCGATTTACTCTGTATCTAACCCCGTGCTGTACCTGCCCTGGGTGTGTTTGATGGGACAGTGTAGAGAGAGCTTTAGTCTGATTCTAACCCATGCTGTACCTGCCAGGGAGTGTTTGATGGGACAGTGTAGAGGGAGCTTTACTCTGTATCAAACCCGTGCTGTACCTGCCTTGGGAGTGTTTGATGGGACATTGTAGAGAGAGCTTTACTCTGTATCTAACACATGCTGTACCGGTCCTGGAAGTGTTTGATGGGACATTGTAGCGGGAGCTTTACTCTGTATCTAACCCCGTGCGGTACCCGCCCTGGGAGTGTTTGATGGGACAGTGTAGAGGGAGCTTAACTCTGTATCGAACCCGTGCTGTACCTGCCCTGGGAGTGTTCGATGGGACATTGTAGAGGGAGCTTTACTCTATACCTAACCCGTGCTGTACCTGCCAGGGAGTGTTTGATGGGACAGTGTAGAGGGAGCTTTACTCTGTATCAAACCCGTGCTTACCTGCCCTGGGAGTGTTTGATGGGACAGTGAAGAGGGAAGTTTACTCTGTCTCTAACCCAGTGCTGTAGCTGCCGTGGGAGTGTTTGATGGGACAGTGTAGAGGGAGCTTTACTCTGTGTCTAACCCCATGCTGTACCTGTTATGGGAGTGTCTGATGGCACAGTGTATAGGGAGCTTTACTCTGCATCTAACCCGCGGCTGTACCTGCCCTGGGAGTGTTTGATGGGACAGTGTACAGGGAGCTTTACGCTGTGTCTAACCCCATGCTGCACCTGCCCTGGGAGTCTTTGATGGGACAGTGTAGAGGGAGCTTTACTCTGTATCTAACCCGTGCTGTACCTGCCCTGGGAGTGTTTGACGGGAAGTGCAGAGGGAGCTTTACTCTGTATCTAACCCGAGCTGTACCTGCCCTGGGAGGGTTTGATGGGACATTGCAGAGGGAGCATTACTGTGTATCTAACCCTTGCTGTAACTGGCCTGGGAGTGTTTGATGGGACAGTGTCGAATGAGCTTTACTCTGCAACTAACCCGTGCTGTACCTGCCCTGGGAGAGATTGATGGGACATTGTAGAGGGAGCTTTACTCTGAATCTAACCCCTTGCTGTATCTGCCCTGGGAGTGTTTGATGGGACAGTGTAGAGGGAGCTTTACTCTGTGTCTAACCCCGTGCTGTACCTGCCCTGGGAGTGTTTGATGGGACAGTGTAGAGGGAGATTTACTCTGCATCTAACCCTTGCTGTCCCTGCCCTGGGAGTGTTTGATGGGACAGTATAGCGGGAGCTTTACTCTGCATCTAACCCGTGGTGTACCTGCCCTGGGAGTGTTTGATGGGACATTGTAGAGGGAGCTTTACTCTGCATCTAACACTTGCTCTACCTGCCCTGGAAGTGTTTGATGGGACGGTGTAGAGGGAGCTTTACTCTGTATCTAACCCCTTGCAGTACCCGCCCTGGGAGTGTTTGATGGGACAGGGTAGACGGAGCTTAACTCTGTATCTAACCCGTGCTGTACCTGCCCTGGGAGTGTTCGATGGGACAGTGTAGAGGGAGCTTTACTCTATATCTAACCCGTGCTGTACCTGCCAGGGAGTGTTTGATGGGACAGTGTAGAGGGAGCTTTACTCTGTATCTAACCCCTTGCTGTACCTGCCCTGGGAGTGTTTGATGGGACAGTGTAGAGGGAGCTTTACTCTGTATCTAACCCCTTGCTGTATCTGCCCTGGAAGTGTTTGATGGGACAGTGTAGAGGGAGCTTTACTCTGTATCTAACCACTTGCAGTACCTGCCTTGGGAGTGTTTGATGGGACAGCTCAGATGGAGATTTACTCTGTATCTAACCCCGTGCTGTACCTGCCCTGGGAGAGTTTGTTGGGACATTGTAGAGAGAGCCTTACTCTGTATCTAACACATGCTGTACCGGCCCTGGGAGTGTTTGATGGGACAGTGTAGAGGGAGCTTTACTCTATATCTAACCCGTGCTGTACCTGCAAGGGAGTGTTTGATGGAACAGTGTCGAGGGAGCTTTACTCTGTATCTAACCCGTGCTGTCCCTGCATTGGGAGTGTTTGATGGGACCCTGCAGAGGGAGCTTTACTCTGTATCTAACCCGGTTCTGTGCCTAACCTGGCAGTATTTGATGGGACAGTGTAGAGGGAGCTTTACTCTATATCTAACCCGTGCTGTACCTGCAAGGGAGTGTTTGATGGAACAGTGTCGAGGGAGCTTTACTCTGTATCTAACCCGTGCTGTACCTGCATTGGGAGTGTTTGATGGGACCCTGCAGAGGGAGCTTTACTCTGTATCTAACCCGGTTCTGTGCCTAACCTGGCAGTATTTGATGGGACAGTGTAGAGGGAGCTTTACTCTATATCTAACCCGTGCTGTACCTGTCAGGGAGTGTTTGATGGAACAGTGCAGAGGGAGCTTTACTCTGTATCTAACCACTTGCTGTATCTGCCCTGGGTGTGTTTGATGGGACAGTTCAGAGGGAGATTTACTCTATATTTTATCCGTGCTGTACCTGCCCTGGGAGTGCTTCATGGGACAGTGTAGAGGGAGATTTACTCTGTATCTAACCCTGTCCTGTACCTGCCCTGGGAATGTTTGATGGGACAGTGTAGAGGAAGCTTTACTCTGCAAATAACCCCGTGCTGTACCTGCCCTGGGAATGTTTGATGGGACACTGGAGAGGGAGCTTTACTCTGTATCTAACCCGTGCTGTACCTGCCCTGGGAGTGTTTGATGGGACATTGAAGAGGGAGCTTTACTCTGTATCTAACCCAGTGCAATAGCTGCCCTTGGAGTGTTTGATGGGACAGTGTAGAGGGAGCTTTACTCTGTGTCTAACCCCGTGCTGTACCTGCCCTGGGAGTGTTTGATGGGACAGTATAGAGGGAGCTTTACTCTGCATCTAACCCGTGGTGTACCTGCCTTGGGAGTGTTTGATGGGACATTGTAGAGGGAACTTTACTCTGTATCTAACCCGTGCTCTACCTGCCCTGGAAGTGTTTGATGGGACAGTGTAGAGGGAGCTTTACTCTGTATCTAACCCCTTGCAGTACCTGCCCTGGGATTGTTTGATGGGACAGCTCAGATGGCGATTTACTCTGTATCTAACCCCGTGCTGTACCTGCCCTGGGTGTGTTTGATGGGACAGTGTAGAGAGAGCTTTAGTCTGATTCTAACCCGTGCTGTACCTGCCAGGGAGTGTTTGATGGGACAGTGTAGAGGGAGCTTTACTCTGTATCAAACCCGTGCTGCACCTGCCTTGGGAGTGTTTGATGGGACATTGTAGAGAGAGCTTTACTCTGTATCAAACCCGTGCAGTACCTGCCCTGGGAGTGTTTGATGGGACATTGTAGTGGGAGCTTTACTCTGTATCTAACCCCGTGCGGTACCCGCCCTGGGAGTGTTTGATGGGACAGTGTAGAGGGAGCTTAACTCTGTATCTAACCCGTGCTGTACCTGTCCTGGGAGTGTTTGATGGGACAGTGAAGAGGGAAGTTTACTCTGTCTCTAACCCAGTGCTGTAGCTGCCATGGGAGTGTTTGATGGGACAGTGTAGAGGGAGCTTTACTCTGTGTCTAACCCCATGCTGTACCTGTCCTGGGAGTGTCTGATGGCACAGTGTATAGGGAGCTTTACTCTGCATCTAACCCGCGGCTGTACCTGCCCTGGGAGTGTTTGATGGGACAGTGTACAGGGAGCTTTACTCTGTGTCTAACCCCGTGCTGCACCTGCCCTGGGAGTCTTTGATGGGACAGTGTAGAGGGAGCTTTACTCTGTATCTAACCCGTGCTGTACCTGCCCTGGGAGTGTTTGACGGGGAGTGCAGAGGGAGCTTTACTCTGTATCTAACCCGAGCTGTACCTGCCCTGGGAGGGTTTGATGGGACATTGCAGAGGGAGCATTACTGTGTATCTAACCCTTGCTGTAACTGGCCTGGGAGTGTTTGATGGGACAGTGTCGAGGGAGCTTTACTCTGCAACTAACCCGTGCTGTACCTGCCCTGGGAGAGATTGATGGGACATTGTAGAGGGAGCCTTACTCTGAATCTAACCCCTTGCTGTATCTGCCCTGGGAGTGTTTGATGGGACAGTGGAGAGGGAGCTTTACTCTTTATCTAACCCCGGACTGTACCTGCCCTGGCAGTGTTCGATGGGACATTGTGGAGGGAGCTTTATTCTGTGTCTAACCCCGTGCTGTACCTGCCCTGGGATTGTTTGATGGGACAGTGTGGAGGGAGCTTTATTCTGTGTCTAACCCCGTCCTGTACCTGCCCTGCGAGTGTTTGATGGTACAGTGTGGAGGGAGCTTTATTCTGTATCGAACTCCTGGTGAACCTGCCCTGGGAGTGTTTGATGGGACACTGTAGAGGTAGCTTTGCTCTGCATCTAACGCCGTGCTGTACCTGCCCTGGGTGTGTTTGATGGGACAGTGTAGAGAGAGCTTTAGTCTGAATCTAACCCGTGCTGTACCTGCCTTGGGAGTGTTTGATGGGACAGTGTAGAGGAAGCTTTACTCTGCAATTAACCCCGTGCTGTACCTGCGCTGGGAATGTTTGATGGGACACTGTAGAGGGAGCTTTACTCTGTATCTAACCCGTGCTGTACCTGCCCTGGGAGTGTTTGATGGGACAGTGTCGAGGGAGCTTTACTCTGTGTCTAACGCCGTACTGTACCTGCCCTGGGAGTGTTTGATGGGACAGTGTCGAGGGAGCTTTAGTCTGTATCTAACCCGCGGCTGTCCCTGCCCTGGGAGTGTTTGATGGGACAGTGCAGAAGGAGCATTACTCTGTGTCTCACCCCGTACTCTACCTGCCCTGGGAGTGTTTGATGGGACAGTGTAGAGGGAGCTTTACTCTGTATCTAATGTGCTGTACCTGCCCTGGGAGTGTTGAATGGGACATTGAAGAGGGAGCTTTACTCTGGATCTAACCCTGGGGCGTACCTGCCCTGGGAGTGTTTGATGGAACACTGTAGAGCGAGCTTTACTCTGTATCTAACCCGTGCTGCACCTGCCCTGGGAGTGTTTGATGGGACAGTGTAGAGGAAGCTTTACTCTGTATCTAACGCCGTGCTATACCTGACCTGGGTGTGTTTGATGGGACATTGTAGAGGTAGCTTTACTCTGTATCTAACCCTATGCTGTACCTGCCCTGGGAGTGTTTGATGGGACAGTGTAGAGGAAGCTTTACTCTGTATCTAACCCGTGCTGTACCTGCCCTGGGAGTGTTCGATGGGACATTGCAGAGGGAGCTATACTCTGTATCTAACCCGTGCTGTATCTGCCCTGGGAGTGTTTGATGGGACGGTGTAGAGTGAGCTTTACTCTGTACCTAACCCGTGCTGCACCTGCCCTGGCAGTGTTCGATGGGACAGTGTAGAGGAAGCTTTACTCTGCAATTAACCCCGTGCTGTACCTGCCCTGGGAATGTTTGATGGGACACTGTAGAGGGAGTTTTACTCTGTATCTAACCCGTGCTGTACCTGCCCTGGGAGTGTTTGATGGGACAGTGTAGAGGGAGCCTTACTATGTGTCTAACGCCTTGCTGTACCTGCCCTGGGAGTGTTTGATGGGACAGTGTCGAGTGAGCTTTACTCTGCATCAAACCCGTGATGTACCTGCCCTGGGAGTGTTTGATGGGACACTGTAGAGGGAGTTTTACTCTGTATCTAACCCGTGCTGTACCTGCCCTGGGAGTGTTTGATGGGACAGTGTAGAGGGAGCCTTACTCTGTGTCTAACGCCTTGCTGTACCTGCCCTGGGAGTGTTTGATGGGACAGTGTCGAGGGAGCTTTACTCTGCATCAAACCCGTGATGTACCTGCCCTGGGAGTGTTTGATTGGACAGTGCAGAGGGAGCTTTACTCTGCATCTAACCCGCGGCTGTACCTGCCCTGGGAGTGTTTGATGGGACAGTGCAGAAGGAATATTACTCTGTGTCTAACCCAGTACTCTACCTCCCCTGGGAGTGTTTGATGGGACAGTGTAGAGGGAGCTTTACTCTGTATCTAATCCGTGGTGTACCTGCCCTGGGAGTGCTGATGTGACATTGCAGAGGGAGCTTTACTCTGTATCTAAACCTGGGGCGTACCTGCCCTGGGAGTGTTTGATGGAACAGTGTAGAGCGAGCTTTAATATGTTTCTAACCCGTGCTGTACCTGCCCTGGGAGCGTTTGATGGGACATTGTAGAGGGAGCTTTACTCTGCATCTAACGTGTGCTGTTGCTGCCCTGGGAGAGTTTGTTGGGTCAGTATCGAGGGAGCTTTACTCTGAATCTAACCCGTGCTGTAACTGCCCTGGGAGTGTTAGATGGGACTGTGTCGAGGGAGCTTTACTCTTCATCAAACGGCGTGTTATACCTGCCCTGGGTGTGTTTGATGGGACATTGTAGAGGTAGCTTTACTCTGTATCTAACCCCGTGCTGTACCTGCCCTGGGAGTGTTTGATGGGACAGTGTAGAGGGAGCTTTACTCTGTATCTAACCCGTGTTGTACCTGCCCTGGGAGTGTTCGATGGGACATTGTAGAGGGAGCTTTACTCTGTATCTTACCCGTGCTGTTCCTGCCCTGGGAGTGTTTGATGGGACGGTGTAGAGGGTGCTTTACTCTGTATCTAACCCACACTGTACCTGCCCTGGGAGTGTTTGATGGGACAGTGTAGAGGAAGCTTTACTCTGCAAATAACCCCGTTCTGTACCTGCCCTGGGAGTGTTTGATGGGACAGTGTCGAGGGAGCTTTACTCTGTATCTTACCCGTGCTGTCCCTGCCCTGGGAGTGTTTGATGGGACAGTGTAGAGGGAGATTAACTCTGTATCTAGCTCGTGCTTTACTGCCTTGGGAGTGTTTGATGGGACAGTGTAGAGGAAGCTTTACTCTGCAAATAACCCCGTGCTGTACCTGCCCTGGGAAAGTTTGATGGGACACTGTAGAGGGAGCTTTACTCTGTATCTAACCCGTGCTGTACCTGCCCTGGGAGTGTTTGATCGGACATTGAAGAGGGAGCTTTAATCTGTATCTAACCCAGTGCTGTACCTTCCTTGGGAGTGTTTGATGGGACAGTGTCGAGGGAGCTTTACTCTGCATCTAACCCGTGCTGTCCCTGCCCTGGGAGTGTTTGATGGGACAGTGTAGAGGGAGCTTTACTCTGCATCTAACCCGTGGTGTACCTGCCCTGGGAATGTTTGATGGGACATTGTAGAGGGAGCTTTACTCTGTATCTTACCCGTGCTGTTCGTGCCCTGGGAGTGTTTGATGGGACGGTGTAGAGGGAGCTTTACTCTGTATCTAACCCATACTGTACCTGCACTGGGAGTGTTTGATGGGACAGTGTAGAGGAAGCTTTACTCTGCAAATAACCCCGTGCTGTACCTGCCCTGGGAATGTTTGATGGGACACTGTAGAGGGAGCTTTACTCTGTATCTAACCCGTGCTGTACCTACCTGGGAGTGTTTGACAGGACATTGAAGAGGGAGCTTTAATCTTTATCTAACCCAGTGCTGTTCCTGCCCTGGGAGTGTTTGATGGGACAGTGTCGAGGGAGCTTTTCTCTGCATCTAACCCGTGCTGTCCCTGCCCTGGGAGTGTTTGATGGGACAGTGTAGAGGGTGTTTTACTCTGCAACTAACCCGTGCTGCACCTGCCCTGGGAGGGTTTGATGGGACAGTGCAGAGCGAGCTTTACTCTGTATCTAACCAGTGCTGTAACTGCCCTGGGAGTGTTTGATGGGACAGTGTAGAAGGAGATTAACTCTGTATCTAGACCGTTCTTTACTGCCTTGGTAGTGTTTGATAGGACATTGTAGAGGGAGCTTTTCTCTGCATCTAACCCGTGCTGTCCCTGCCCTGGGAGTGTTTGATGGGACAGTGTAGAGGGAGCTTTACTCTGCAACTAACCCGTGCTGTATCTGCCCTGGGAGGGTTTGATGGGACAGTGCAGAGCGAGCTTTACTCTGTATCTAACCAGTGCTGTAACTGCCCTGGGAGTGTTTGATGGGACAGTGTAGAAGGAGATTAACTCTGTATCTAGACCGTGCTTTACTGCCTTGGTAGTGTTTGATAGGACATTGTAGAGGGAGCTTTACTCTGCATCTAACCCATGCTGTACCTGCCCTGGAAGAGTTTGTTGGGTCAGTATAGAGGGAGCTTTACTCTGCATCTAACCCGTGTTGTACTTGCCCTGGGAGTGTTTGATGGGACAGTGTAGAGAGAGCTTTACTCTGTATCTAACCCGTGTTGTACTTGCCCTGGGAGTGTTTGATGGGACAGTGTAGAGGGAGCTTTAATCTGTAGCTTACCCTGTGCTGTACCTGCCCTGGGAGTGTTTGATGGGACACTGTAGAGGGAGCTTTACTCTGTATCTAACCCCGTGCTGTACCTGCCCTGGGAGTGTTTGATGGGACAGTGTAGAGGGAGCTTTACTCTGTCTCTAACCCGTGCTGTACCTGCCTTGGGAGTGTTTGATGGGACATTGTAGAGGGAGCTTTACTCTGTATCTAACCCGTGCTGTACCTGCCCTGGGAGAGTTTGATGGGACAGTGTGAGGGAGATTTATTCTGTATCTAACCCGTGCTGTTCCTGTCCTGGCAGTGTTTGATGGGACAGTGTAGAGGGAGCTTTACTCTGAATCTAACCCGTTCTGTAACTGCCCTGGGAGTGTTAGATGGGACAGTGTAGAGGGAGCTTAATCTGTGTCTAACCCCATGCTGTACCTGCCCTGGGAGTGTTTGATAGGACATTGTAGAGGTAGCTTTACTCTGTATCCAACCCGTGCTGTAACTGGCCTGGAAGTGTTTGATGGGACAGTGGAGAGGGAGCTTTACTCTTTATCTAACCCCGGACTGTACCTGCCCTGGGAGTATTTGATGGGACAGTGTAGAGTGAGCTTTACTCTGTATCTAACCCGTGCTGTAACTGCCCTGGGAGTATTTGATGGGACAGTGTAGAGTGAGCTTTACTCTGTATCTAACCCGTGTTGTACCTGGTCTGGGAGTGTTTGATGGGACATTGTAGAGGAAGCTTTACTCTGTATCTAACCCATGCTGTACCTGCCCTGGGAGTGTTTGATGGGACGTTGAAGAGGGAGCTTTACTCTGTATCTCACCCGTGCTGTACCTGCCCTAGCAGTGTTTGATGGGACATTGTGCAGGGAGCTTTACTCTGTATCTAACCCACACTGTACCTGCCCTGGGAGTGTTTGATGGGACAGTGTAGAGGAAGCTTTATCCTGCAAATAACCCCGTGCTGTACCTGCCCTGGCAGTGTTTGATGGGACATTGTGCAGGGAGCTTTACTCTGTATCTAACCCATACTGTACCTGCCCTGGGAGTGTTTGATGGGACAGTGTAGAGGAAGCTTTACTCTGCAAATAACCCCGTGCTGTACCTGCCCTGGGAATGTTTAATGGGACACTGTAGAGAGAGCTTTACTCTGTATCTAACCCGTGTTGTACTTGCCCTGGGAGTGTTTGATGGGACAGTGTAGAGGGAGCTTTAATCTGTAGCTAACCCTGTGCTGTACCTGCCCTGGGAGTGTTTGATGGGACACTGTAGAGGGAGCTTTACTCTGTATCTAACCCCGTGCTGTACCTGCCCTGGGAGTGTTTGATGGGACAGTGTAGAGGGAGCTTTACTCTGTCTCTAACCCGTGCTGTACCTGCCTTGAGAGTGTTTGATGGGACATTGTAGCGGGAGCTTTACTCTGTATCTAACCCGTGCTGTACCTGCCCTGGGAGAGTTTGATGGGACAGTGTAGAAGGAGATTAACTCTGTATCTAGACCGTGCTTTACTGCCTTGGTAGTGTTTGATAGGACATTGTAGAGGGAGCTTTACTCTGCATCTAACCCATGCTGTACCTGCCCTGGAAGAGTTTGTTGGGTCAGTATAGAGGGAGCTTTACTCTGCATCTAACCCGTGTTGTACTTGCCCTGGGAGTGTTTGATGGGACAGTGTAGAGAGAGCTTTACTCTGTATCTAACCCGTGTTGTACTTGCCCTGGGAGTGTTTGATGGGACAGTGTAGAGGGAGCTTTAATCTGTAGCTTACCCTGTGCTGTACCTGCCCTGGGAGTGTTTGATGGGACACTGTAGAGGGAGCTTTACTCTGTATCTAACCCGTGCTGTACCTACCTGGGAGTGTTTGACAGGACATTGAAGAGGGAGCTTTAATCTTTATCTAACCCCGTGCTGTACCTGCCCTGGGAGTGTTTGATGGGACAGTGTAGAGGGAGCTTTACTCTGTCTCTAACCCGTGCTGTACCTGCCTTGAGAGTGTTTGATGGGACATTGTAGCGGGAGCTTTACTCTGTATCTAACCCGTGCTGTACCTGCCCTGGGAGAGTTTGATGGGACAGTGTTGAGGGAGATTTACTCTGAATCTAACCCGTGCTGTTCCTGTCCTGGCAGTGTTTGATGGGACAGTGTAGAGGGAGCTTTAATCTGTAGCTAACCCTGTGCTGTGCCTGCCCTGGGAGTGTTTAATGGGACACTGTAGAGGGAGCTTTACTCTGTATCTAACCCCGTGCTGTACCTGCCCTGGGAGTGTTTGATGGGACAGTGTAGAGGGAGCTTTACTCTGTCTCTAACCCGTGCTGTACCTGCCTTGAGAGTGTTTGATGGGACATTGTAGCGGGAGCTTTACTCTGTATCTAACCCGTGCTGTATCTGCCCTGGGAGAGTTTGATGGGACAGTGTTGAGGGAGATTTACTCTGAATCTAACCCGTGCTGTTCCTGTCCTGGCAGTGTTTGATGGGACAGTGTAGAGGGAGCTTTACTCTGTATCTAACCCTGTGCTGCACCTGCCCTGGGAGTGTTTGATGGGACAGTGTAGAGGGAACTTTACTCTGCAACTAAGCCGTGCTGTAACTGCCCTGGGAGTGTTTGATGGGACAGTGTAGAGGGAGCTTTACTCTGTATCTAACCCCGTGCTGCAACTGCCCTGGGAGTGTTTGATGGGACATTGTAGAGGGAGCTTTACTCTGTATCTAACGCGTGCTGTCGCTGCCTGGGAGTGTTTGATGGGACATTATAGAGGGAGCTTTACTCTGAATCTAACCCGTTCTGTAACTGCCCTGGGAGTGTTAGATGGGACAGTGTAGAGGGAGCTTTACTCTGTATCTAACCCGAGTTGTACCTGCCCTGGGAGGGTTTGATGGGACATTGCAGAGGGAGCATTACAGTGTATCTAACCCATGCTGTACCTGCCCTGGGAGTGTTTGATGGGACGGTGTAGAGTGAGCTTTACTCTGTATCTAACCCGTGCTGTACCTGCCCTGGCAGTGTTCGATGGGACATTGTGGAGGGAGCTTTATTCTGTGTTTCACCCCGTGATGTACCTGTCCTGGGATTGTTTGATGGGACAGTGTGGAGGGAGCTTTATTCTGTGTCTAACCCTGTGCTGTACCTGCCCTGGGAGTGTTTGATGGGACAGTGTAGAAGAAGCTTTACTCTGCATCTAACCCGTGCTGTTCCTGCCCTGGGAGTGTTTGATGGGACAGTGTAGAGGGAGCTTTACTCTGCATCTAACCCCTGTTGAACCTGCCCAGGGAGTGTTTGATGGGACATTGTAGAGGGAGCTTTACTCTGTATCTAACCCGTGTTGTAACTGCACTGGGAGTGTTTGATGGGACAGTGCAGAGGGAGCTTTACTCTGTATCTAACCCGTGCTGTACCTGCCCTGGGAGTGTTTGATGGGACAGTGTAGAGGGAGCTTTACTCTGCATCTCACCCCTGGTGAACCTGCCCAGGGAGTGTTTGATGGGACAGTGTAGAGGGAGCTTTACTCTGCATCTAACCCCTGGTGAACCTGCCCAGGGAGTGTTCGATGCGACATTGTAGATGGAGCTTTACTCTGTATCTAACCCGTGCTTTACCTGCCCTGGGAATATTTGATGGGACGGTGCAGAGGGAACTTTACTCTGTATCTAACCCGTGCTGTACCTGCCCTGGCAGTGTTCGATGGGACATTGTGGAGGGAGCGTTACTCTGTGTCTAACGCCGTGCTGTACCTGCCCTGGGAGTGTTTGATGGGACAGTGTCGAGGGAGCTTTACTCTGCATCAAACCCGTGCTGTACCTGCCCTGGGAGTGTTTGATGGGACATTGTAGAGGGAGCTTTACTCTGCATCTAACGTGTGCTGTTGCTGCCCTGGGAGAGTTTGTTGGGTCAGTTCGAGGGAGCTTTACTCTGAATCTAACCCGTGCTGTAACTGCCCTGGGAGTGTTGGATGGGACAGTGTCGAGGGAGCTTTACTCTTTATCAAACGGCGTGTTATACCTGCCCTGGGTGTGTTTGATGGGACATTGTCGAGTTGGCTTTACTCTGTATCTAACCCCGTGCTGTACCTGCCCTGGGAGTGTTTGATGGGACAATGTAGAGGGAGCTTTACTCTGTATCTAACCCGTGTTGTCCCTGCCCTGGGAGTGTTTGATGGGACATTGTAGAGGGAGCTTTACTCTGTATCTTACCCGTGCTTTCCCTGCACTGGGAGTGTTTGATGGGACAGTTTAGAGGGAGCTTTACTCTGCAACTAAACCGTGCTGTACCTGCCCTGGCAGTGTTCGATGGGAGATTGTGGAGGGAGCTTTACTCTGCATCTAACCCGTGGTGTACCTGCCCTGGGAGTGTTTGATGGGACATTGTAGAGGGAGCTTTACTCTGTATTTAACCCGTGCTGTATCTGCCCTGGGTGTGTTTGATGGGACATTGTAGAGGTCGCTTTACTCTGTATCTAACCCCGTGCTGTACCTGCCCTGGGAGTGTTTGATGGGACAGTGTCGAGGGAGCTTTACTCTGCATCTAACGTGTGCTGTTGCTGCCCTGGGAGAGTATGTTGGGTCAGTATCGAGGGAGCTTTACTCTGAATCTAACCCGTGCTGTATCTGCCCTGGGAGTGATTGATGGGATATTGTAGAGGGAGCTTTACTCTGCATCTAACCCCGTGCTGTATCTGGCCTGGGAGTGTTTGATGGGACAGTGTCGAGGTAGCATTAGTGTGTATCTAACCCGCGGCTGTACCTGCCCTGGGAGTGTTGAATGGGACATTGAAGAGGGAGCTTTAGTCTGTATCTAACCCTGGGGCGTACCTGCCCTGGGAGTGTTTGATGAAACAGTGTAGAGCGAGCTTTACTCTGTATCTAACCCGTGCTGTACCTGCCCTGGGAGTGTTTGATGGGACATTGTAGAGGGAGCTTTACTCTGCATCTAACGTGTGCTGTTGCTGCCCTGGGAGAGTTTGTTGGGTCAGTATCGAGGGAGCTTTACTCTGAATCTAACCCGTGCTGTTCCTGCCCTGGGAGTGTTTGATGGGACGGTGTAGAGGGAGCTTTACTCTATATCTAACCCATACTGTACCTGCCCTGAGAGTGTTTGATGGGACAATGTAGAAGGAGATTAACTCTGTATCTAGACCGTGCTTTACTGCCTTGGTAGTGTTTGATAGGACATTGTAGAGGGAGCTTTACTCTGCATCTAACCCATGCTGTACCTGCCCTGGAAGAGTTTGTTGGGTCAGTATAGAGGGAGCTTTACTCTGCATCTAACCCGTGTTGTACTTGCCCTGGGAGTGTTTGATGGGACAGTGTAGAGAGAGCTTTACTCGTATCTAACCCGTGTTGTACTTGCCCTGGGAGTGTTTGATGGGACAGTGTAGAGGGAGCTTTAATCTGTAGCTAACCCTGTGCTGTACCTGCCCTGGGAGTGTTTGATGGGACACTGTAGAGGGAGCTTTACTCTGTATCTAACCCCGTGCTGTACCTGCCCTGGGAGTGTTTGATGGGACAGTGTAGAGGGAGCTTTACTCTGTCTCTAACCCGTGCTGTACCTGCCTTGGGAGTGTTTGATGGGACATTGTAGAGGGAGCTTTACTCTGTATCTAACCCGTGCTGTACCTGCCCTGGGAGAGTTTGATGGGACAGTGTGAGGGAGATTTATTCTGTATCTAACCCGTGCTGTTCCTGTCCTGGCATTGTTTGATGGGACAGTGTAGAGGGAGCTTTACTCTGAATCTAATCCGTTCTGTAACTGCCCTGGGAGTGTTAGATGGGACAGTGTAGAGGGAGCTTAACTCTGTGTCTAACCCCATGCTGTACCTGCCCTGGGAGTGTTTGATAGGACATTGTAGAGGTAGCTTTACTCTGTATCCAACCCGTGCTGTAACTGGCCTGGAAGTGTTTGATGGGACAGTGGAGAGGGAGCTTTACTCTTTATCTAACCCCGGACTGTACCTGCCCTGGGAGTATTTGATGGGACAGTGTAGAGTGAGCTTTACTCTGTATCTAACCCGTGCTGTAACTGCCCTGGGAGTATTTGATGGGACAGTGTAGAGTGAGCTTTACTCTGTATCTAACCCGTGTTGTACCTGGTCTGGGAGTGTTTGATGGGACATTGTAGAGGAAGCTTTACTCTGTATCTAACCCATGCTGTACCTGCCCTGGGAGTGTTTGATGGGACGTTGAAGAGGGAGCTTTACTCTGTATCTCACCCGTGCTGTACCTGCCCTAGCAGTGTTTGATGGGACATTGTGCAGGGAGCTTTACTCTGTATCTAACCCATACTGTACCTGCCCTGGGAGTGTTTGATGGGACAGTGTAGAGGAAGCTTTATCCTGCAAATAACCCCGTGCTGTACCTGCCCTGGCAGTGTTTGATGGGACATTGTGCAGGGAGCTTTACTCTGTATCTAACCCATACTGTACCTGCCCTGGGAGTGTTTGATGGGACAGTGTAGAGGAAGCTTTACTCTGCAAATAACCCCGTGCTGTACCGCCCTGGGACTGTTTGATGGGACAATGTAGATGGAGCTTTACTCTGTATCTAACCCCGTGCTGCACCTGCCCTGGGAGTGTTTCATGGGGCAGTGTCGAGGGAGCTTTACTCTGTATATAACCCGTGCTGTACCTGCCCTGGGAGACATTGATGGGTCAGTGTAGAGGGAGCTTTACTCTGTATCTAACCTGTGCTGTACCTGCCCTGGGAGTGTTGGTTGGGACATTGTGGAGGGAGCTTTACTCTGTATCTAACCCGTGCTGTATCTGCCCTGGGAGTGTTTGATGGGACAGTGTAGAGGGAGCTTTACTGTGTATCTAACCCGTGCTGGAGCTGCCCTGGGAATGTTTGATGGGACATTGTAGAGGGAGCTTTACTCTGTATCTAACGCCGTGCTGTACCTGCCCTGGGTGTGTTTGATCGGACAGTGTAGAGAGAGCTTTACTCTGTATCTAACCTGTGCTGCACCTGCCCTGGGAGTGTTTGATGGGACATTGTAGAGGCAGCTTTACTCTGCATCGAACCCGCGGCTGTACCTGCCCTGGGAGTGTTTGATGGGACAGTGTAGAGGGAGCTTTACTCTGTGTCTAACCCCGTATTCTACCTGCCCTGGGAGTGTTTGATGGGACAGTGTAGAGGGAGCTTTACTCTGTATCTAACCCATGGTGTACCTGCCCTGGGAGTGTTTGATGGGACAGTGTAGAGGGAGCTTTACTCTGTATCTAACGCCGTGCTGTACCTGCCCTGGTTGTGTTTGATCGGACAGTGTAGAGAGAGCTTTACTCTGTATCTAACCCGTGCTGTACCTGCCCTGGGAGTGTTTGATGGGACAGTGTAGAGGGAGCTGTACTCTGTATCTAACCCGTGCTGTACCTTACCTGGGAGTGTTTGATGGGACATTGTAGAGGGAGCTTTACTCTGCATCTAACGTGTGCTGTTGCTGCCCTGGGAGAGTTTGTTGGGTCAGTATCGAGGGAGCTTTACTCTGAATCTAACCCGTGCTGTAACTGCCCTGGGAGTGTTCGATGGGACAGTGTCGAGGGAGCTTTACTCTTTATCAAACGGCGTGTTATACCTGCCCTGGGTGTGTTTGATGGGACATTGTAGAGGTAGCTTTACTCTGTATCTAAACCCGTGCTGTACCTGCCCTGGGAGTGTTTGATGGGACAGTGTAGAGTGAGCTTTACTCTGTATCTTACCCGTGCTGATCCTGCCCTGGGAGTGTTTGATGGGACAGTGTAGAAGGAGCTTTACTCTGTATCTAACCCATGGTGTACCTGCCCTGGGAGTGTTTGATGGGACAGTGAAGAGGGAGCTTTACTCTGTATTTAAGCCCGTGCTGTACGTGCCCTGGGAGTGTTTGATGGGACAGTGTAGACGGAGCTTTAATCTGTATCTAACCCGTGCTGTACCTGCCCTGGGAGTGTTTGATGGGACAATGCAGAGAGAGCTTTCCTCTGTATCTAACCCGTGCTGTACCGCCCTGGGAGTGTTTGATGGGACAGTGTAGACGGAGCTTTAATCTGTATCTAACCCGTGCTGTACCTGCCCTGGGACTGTTGATGGGACAATGTAGATGGAGCTTTACTCTGTATCTAACCCCGTGCTGCACCTGCCCTGGGAGTGTTTCATGGGGCAGTGTCGAGGGAGCTTTACTCTGTATATAACCCGTGCTGTACCTGCCCTGGGAGACATTGATGGGTCAGTGTAGAGGGAGCTTTACTCTGTATCTAACCTGTGCTGTACCTGCCCTGGGAGTGTTGGTTGGGACATTGTGGAGGGAGCTTTACTCTGTATCTAACCCGTGCTGTATCTGCCCTGGGAGTGTTTGATGGGACAGTGTAGAGGGAGCTTTACTGTGTATCTAACCCGTGCTGGAGCTGCCCTGGGAATGTTTGATGGGACATTGTAGAGGGAGCTTTACTCTGTATCTAACGCCGTGCTGTACCTGCCCTGGGTGTGTTTGATCGGACAGTGTAGAGAGAGCTTTACTCTGTATCTAACCTGTGCTGCACCAGCCCTGGGAGTGTTTGATGGGACATTGTAGAGGGAGCTTTACTCTGCATCGAACCCGCGACTGTACCTGCCCTGGGAGTGTTTGATGGGACAGTGTAGAGGGAGCTTTACTCTGTGTCTAACCCCGTATTCTACCTGCCCTGGGAGTGTTTGATGGGACAGTGTAGAGGGAGCTTTACTCTGTATCTAACCCATGGTGTACCTGCCCTGGGAGTGTTTGATGGGACAGTGTAGAGGGAGCTTTACTCTGTATCTAACGCCGTTCTGTACCTGCCCTGGTTGTGTTTGATCGGACAGTGTAGAGAGAGCTTTACTCTGTGTCTAACCCCGTGCTGTACCTGCCCTGGGAGTGTTTGATGGGACAGTGTAGAGGGAGCTTTACTCTGTATCTAACCTGTGTTGTACCTGCCCTGGGAGTGTTTGATGGGACAGTGTAGAGGGAACTTTACTCTGTGTCTAACCCCGTGCTGTACCTGCCCTGGGAGTGTTTGATGGGACAGTGTAGAGAGAGCTTTACTCTGTATCTAACCCGTGTTGTACTTGCCCGGGGAGTGTTTGATGGGAAAGTGTAGAGGGAGCTTTAATCTGGAGCTAACCCTGTGCTGTACCTGCCCTGGGAGTGTTTGATGGGACATTGTCGAGGGAGCTTTACTCTGTATCTAACCCAGTGCTGTACCTGCCCTGGGAGTGTTTGATGGGACAGTGTAGAGGGAGCTTTACTCTGCATCAAACCCGTGCTGCTTCTGCCCTGGGCGTGTTTGATGGGACAGTGTAGAGGGAGCTTTACTCTGCGTCTAACCCCGTGCTGTACCTGCCCTGGGAGTGTTTGATGGGACAGTGTCAAGGGAGCTTTAGTCTGTATCTAACCCGCGGCTGTACCTGCCCTGGGAGTGTTTGACGGGACAGTGCAGATGGAGCTTTACTCTGCATCTAACGCCATGCTGTATCTGCCCTGGTAGTGTTTGATGGGACAGTGTCGAGGGAGCTTTAGTCTGTATCTAACCCGCGGCTGTACCTGCCCTGGGAGTGTTTGATGGGACAGTGTCGAGGGAGCTTTACTCTGTATCTAACCCTCGGCTGTACCTGCCCTAGGAGTGTTTGATGTGACATTGCAGAGGTAGATTTACTCTGCATCTAACCCCGTGCTGTTCCTGCCCTGGGAGTGTTTGATGGGACGGTGTAGAGGGAGCTTTAGTCTGTATCTAACCCGTGCTGTACCTGCCCTGGGAGTGTTTGATGGGACAGTGCAGAAGGAGCATTACTCTGTGTCTCACCCAGTACTCTACCTGCCCTGGGTGTGTTTGATGGGACAGTGCAGAAGGAGCTTTACTCTGTATCTAATCCGTGGTGTACCTGCCCTGGGAGTGCTGATGTGACATTGCAGAGGGAGCTTTACTCTGTATCTAACCTGTGCTGTACCTGCACTGGGAGTGTTGGATGGGACAGTGTAGAGGGAGCTTTACTCTGTATCTAACCCGTGCTGTACCTGCCCTGGGAGTGTTGAATGGGACATTGAAGAGGGAGCTTTAATCTGTATCTAACCCTGGGGCGTACCTGCCCTGGGAGTGTTTGATGGAACAGTGTAGAGCGAGCTATACTCTGTATCTAACCCGTGCTGTACCTGCCCTGGGAGTGTTTGATGGGACATTGTAGAGGGAGCTTTACTCTGCATCTAACCCGTGGTGTACCTGCCCTGGGAGTGTTTGATGGGACATTGTAGAGAGAGCTTTACTCTGTATCTAACCCGTGCTGAACCTGCCCTGGGAGTGTTTGATGGGACATTGTAGAGGGAGCTTTACTCTGCGTCTAACCCCGTGCTGTACCTGCCCTGGGAGTGTTTGATGGGACAGTGTCAAGGGAGCTTTAGTCTGTATCTAACCCGCGGCTGTACCTGCCCTGGGAGTGTTTGATGGGACAGTGCAGACGGAGCATTACTCTGTGTCTCACACAGTACTCTACCTGCCCTGGGAGTGTTTGATGGGACAGTGTAGAGGGAGCTTTACTCTGTATCTAATCCGTGGTGTACCTGCCCTGGGAATGTTTGATGGGACAATGTAGATGGAGCTTTACTCTGTATCTAACCCGTGCTGTATCAGCCCTGGGAATGTTTGATGGGACATTGTAGAGGGAGCTTTACTCTGCATCTAACCCCGTGCTGTACCTGCCCTGGGAGTGTTTGATGGGACAGTGTCGAGGGAGCTTTAGTCTGTATCTAACCCGCGGCTGTACCTGCCCTGGGAGTGTTTGATGGGACAGTGCAGAAGGAGCATTACTCTGTGTCTCACCCAGTACTCTACCTGCCCTGGGAGTGTTTGATGGGACAGTGCAGAAGGAGCTTTACTCTGTATCTAATCCGTGGTGTACCTGCCCTGGGAGTGCTGATGTGACATTGCAGAGGGAGCTTTACTCTGTATGTAACCTGTGCTGTACCTGCACTGGGAGTGCTGGATGGGACAGTGTAGAGGGAGCTTTACTCTGTATCTAACCCGTGCTGTACCTGCCCTGGGAGTGTTGAATGGGACATTGAAGAGAGAGCTTTAATCTGTATCTAACCCTGGGGCGTACCTGCCCTGGGAGTGTTTGATGGAACAGTGTAGAGCGAGCTATACTCTGTATCTAACCCGTGCTGTACCTGCCCTGGGAGTGTTTGATGGGACATTGTAGAGGGAGCTTTACTCTTCATCTAACGTGTGCTGTTGCTGCCCTGGGAGAGTTTGTTGGGTCAGTCTCGAGGGAGCTTTACTCTGAATCGAACCAGTGCTGTAACTGCCCTGGGAGTGTTAGATGGGACAGTGTCGAGGGAGCTTTACTCTTTATCAAACGGCATATTATACCTGCCCTGGGTGTGTTTGATGGGACATTGTAGAGGTAGCTTTACTCTGTATCTAACCCCGTGCTGTTCCTGCCCTGGGAGTGTTTGATGGGACAGTGTAGAGGGAGCTTTAATCTGTATCTAACCCGTGTTGTACCTGCCCTGGTAGTGTTCGATGGGACATTGTAGAGGGATCTTTACTCTGTATCTTACCCGTGCTGTTCCTGCCCTGGGAGTGTTTGATGGAACGGTGTCGAGGGAGCTTTACTCTGCATCAAACCCGTGCTGTACCTGCCCTGGGAGTGTTTGATGGGACAGTGCAGATGGAGCTTTACTCTGCATCTAACGCCGTGCTGTATCTGCCCTGGTAGTGTTTGATGGGACAGTGTCGTGGGAGCTTTAGTCTGTATCTAACCCGCGGCTGTACCTGCCCTGGGAGTGTTTGATGGGACAGTGTCGAGGGAGCTTTACTCTGTATCTAACCCTCGGCTGTACCTGCCTTAGGAGTGTTTGATGTGACATTGCAGAGGTAGATTTACTCTGCTTCTAACCCCGTGCTGTTCCTGCCCTGGGAGTGTTTGATGGGACCGTGTAGAGGGAGCTTTACTCTGTATCTAACCCGTGCTGTATCTGCCCTGGGAGTGTTTGATGGGACATTATAGAGGGAGCTTTACTCTGCATCTAACCCCGTGCTGTACCTGCCCTGGGAGTGTTTAATGGGACAGTGTCGAAGGAGCTTTAGTCTGTATCTAACCCGCGGCTGTACCTGCCCTGGGAGTGTTTGATGGGACAGTGCAGAAGGAGCATTACTCTGTGTCTCACCCAGTACTCTAGCTGCCCTGGGAGTGTTTGATGGGACAGTGTAGAGGCAGCTTTACTCTGTATCTAATCCGTGGTGTACCTGCCCTGGGAGTGCTGATGTGACATTGCAGAGGGAGCTTTACTCTGTATGTAACCTGTGCTGTACCTGCACTGGGAGTGTTTGATAGTACAGTGTAGAGGGAGCTTTACTCTGTATCTAACCCGTGCTGTACCTGCCCTGGGAGTGTTGAATGGGACATTGAAGATGGAGCTTTAATCTGTATCTAACCCGTACTGTATCTGCCCTGGGAGTGTTTGATGGGACATTGTAGAGGGAGCTTTAGTCTGTATCTAACCCTGGCTGTACCTGCCCTGGGAGTGTTTGATATGACATTGCAGAGGTAGCTTTACTCTATATCTAACCCCGTGCTGTTGCTGCCCTGGGAGTGTTTGATGGGACGGTGTAGAGGGAGCTTTACTCTGTATCTAACCCGTGCTGTACCTGCCCTGGCAGTGTTCGATGGGACATTGTGGAGGGAGCTTTACTCTGCATCTAACCCGTGGTGTACCTTCCCTGGGAGTGTTTGATGGGACATTGTAGAAAGAGCTTTACTCTGTATCTAACCTGTGCTGCATCTGCCCTGGGAGTGTTTGATGGGACAGTGTAGAGGGAGCTTTACTCTGCATCTAACCCGTGGTGTACCTGCCCTGGGAGTGTTTGATGTGACATTGTAGAGAGAGCTTTACTCTGCATCTAACCCCGTGCTGTACCTGCCCTGGGAGTGTTTGATGGGACAGTGTCGAGCGAGCTTTAGTCTGTATCTAACCCGCGGCTGTACCTGCCCTGGGAGTGTTTGATGGTACAGTGCAGAATGAGCATTCCTCTGTGTCTCACCCAGTAATCTACCTGCCCTGGGAGTGTTTGATGGGACAGTGTAGAGGGAGCTTTACTCTGCATCTAATCCGTGGTGTACCTGCCCTGGCAGTGCTGATGTGACATTGCAGAGGGAGCTTTACTCTGCATGTAACCTGTGCTGTACCTGCACTGGGAGTGTTTGATAGTGCAGTGTAGAGGGAGCTTTACTCTGTATCTAACCCGTGCTGCACCTGCACTGGGAGTGTTCAATGTGACATTGTAGAGGGAGCTTTACTCTGCATCTAACCCTGTGCTGGATCTGCCCTGGGAGTGTTTGATGGGACAGTGTCGAGGGAGCTTTAGTCTGTATCTAACCCGCGGCTGTACCTGCCCTGGGAGTGTTTGATGGGACAGTGTCGAGGGAGCTTTAGTCTGTATCTAACCCTCGGCTGTACCTGCCCTGGGAGTGTTTGATGTGACATTGCAGAGGTAGATTTACTCTGCATCTAACCCCGTGCTGTTCCTGCCCTGGGAGTGTTTGATGGGACGGTGTAGAGGGAGCTTTACTCTGCATCTAACCCGTGGTGTACCTTCCATGGGAGTGTTTGATGGGACATTGTAGAGAGAGCTTTACTCTGTATCTAACCCGTGCTGCATCTGCCCTGAGAGTGTTTGATGGGACATTGTAGAGGGAGCTTTACTCTGCATCTAACCCCGTGCTGTACCTGCCCTGGGAGTGTTTGATGGGACAGTGTCGACGGAGCTTTAGTCTGTATCTAACCCGCGGCTGTACCTGCCCTGGGAGTGTTTGATGGGACAGTGCAGAAGGAGCATTACTCTGTGTCTCACCCAGTACTCTAGCTGCCCTGGGAGTGTTTGATGGGACAGTGTAGAGGCAGCTTTACTCTGTATCTAATCCGTGGTGTACCTGCCCTGGGAGTGCTGATGTGACATTGCAGAGGGAGCTTTACTCTGTATGTAACCTGTGCTGTACCTGCACTGGGAGTGTTTGATAGTACAGTGTAGAGGGAGCTTTACTCTGTATCTAACCCGTGCTGTACCTGCCCTGGGAGTGTTGAATGGGACATTGAAGATGGAGCTTTAATCTGTATCTAACCCGTACTGTATCTGCCCTGGGAGTGTTTGATGGGACATTGTAGAGGGAGCTTTAGTCTGTATCTAACCCTGGCTGTACCTGCCCTGGGAGTGTTTGATATGACATTGCAGAGGTAGCTTTACTCTATATCTAACCCCGTGCTGTTGCTGCCCTGGGAGTGTTTGATGGGACGGTGTAGAGGGAGCTTTACTCTGTATCTAACCCGTGCTGTACCTGCCCTGGCAGTGTTCGATGGGACATTGTGGAGGGAGCTTTACTCTGCATCTAACCCGTGGTGTACCTTCCCTGGGAGTGTTTGATGGGACATTGTAGAAAGAGCTTTACTCTGTATCTAACCTGTGCTGCATCTGCCCTGGGAGTGTTTGATGGGACAGTGTAGAGGGAGCTTTACTCTGCATCTAACCCGTGGTGTACCTGCCCTGGGAGTGTTTGATGTGACATTGTAGAGAGAGCTTTACTCTGCATCTAACCCCGTGCTGTACCTGCCCTGGGAGTGTTTGATGGGACAGTGTCGAGCGAGCTTTAGTCTGTATCTAACCCGCGGCTGTACCTGCCCTGGGAGTGTTTGATGGTACAGTGCAGAATGAGCATTCCTCTGTGTCTCACCCAGTAATCTACCTGCCCTGGGAGTGTTTGATGGGACAGTGTAGAGGGAGCTTTACTCTGCATCTAATCCGTGGTGTACCTGCCCTGGCAGTGCTGATGTGACATTGCAGAGGGAGCTTTACTCTGCATGTAACCTGTGCTGTACCTGCACTGGGAGTGTTTGATAGTGCAGTGTAGAGGGAGCTTTACTCTGTATCTAACCCGTGCTGCACCTGCACTGGGAGTGTTCAATGTGACATTGTAGAGGGAGCTTTACTCTGCATCTAACCCTGTGCTGGATCTGCCCTGGGAGTGTTTGATGGGACAGTGTCGAGGGAGCTTTAGTCTGTATCTAACCCGCGGCTGTACCTGCCCTGGGAGTGTTTGATGGGACAGTGTCGAGGGAGCTTTAGTCTGTATCTAACCCTCGGCTGTACCTGCCCTGGGAGTGTTTGATGTGACATTGCAGAGGTAGATTTACTCTGCATCTAACCCCGTGCTGTTCCTGCCCTGGGAGTGTTTGATGGGACGGTGTAGAGGGAGCTTTACTCTGCATCTAACCCGTGGTGTACCTTCCATGGGAGTGTTTGATGGGACATTGTAGAGAGAGCTTTACTCTGTATCTAACCCGTGCTGCATCTGCCCTGAGAGTGTTTGATGGGACATTGTAGAGGGAGCTTTACTCTGCATCTAACCCCGTGCTGTACCTGCCCTGGGAGTGTTTGATGGGACAGTGTCGACGGAGCTTTAGTCTGTATCTAACCCGCGGCTGTACCTGCCCTGGGAGTGTTTGATGGGACAGTGCAGAAGGAGCATTACTCTGTGTCTCACCCAGTACTCTACCTGCCCTGGGAGTGTTTGATGGGACAGTGCAGAAGGAGCTTTACTCTGTATCTAATCCGTGGTGTACCTGCCCTGGGAGTGCTGATGTGACATTGCAGAGGGAGCTTTACTCTGTATGTAACCTGTGCTGTACCTGCACTGGGAGTGCTGGATGGGACAGTGTAGAGGGAGCTTTACTCTGTATCTAACCCGTGCTGTACCTGCCCTGGGAGTGTTGAATGGGACATTGAAGAGAGAGCTTTAATCTGTATCTAACCCTGGGGCGTACCTGCCCTGGGAGTGTTTGATGGGACAGTGTAGAGCGAGCTATACTCTGTATCTAACCCGTGCTGTACCTGCCCTGGGAGTGTTTGATGGGACATTGTAGAGGGAGCTTTACTCTTCATCTAACGTGTGCTGTTGCTGCCCTGGGAGAGTTTGTTGGGTCAGTCTCGAGGGAGCTTTACTCTGAATCGAACCAGTGCTGTAACTGCCCTGGGAGTGTTAGATGGGACAGTGTCGAGGGAGCTTTACTCTTTATCAAACGGCATATTATACCTGCCCTGGGTGTGTTTGATGGGACATTGTAGAGGTAGCTTTACTCTGTATCTAACCCCGTGCTGTTCCTGCCCTGGGAGTGTTTGATGGGACAGTGTAGAGGGAGCTTTAATCTGTATCTAACCCGTGTTGTACCTGCCCTGGTAGTGTTCGATGGGACATTGTAGAGGGATCTTTACTCTGTATCTTACCCGTGCTGTTCCTGCCCTGGGAGTGTTTGATGGAACGGTGTCGAGGGAGCTTTACTCTGTATCTAACCCGTGCTGAACCTGCCCTGGGAGTGTTTGATGGGACATTGTAGAGGGAGCTTTACTCTGCGTCTAACCCCGTGCTGTACCTGCCCTGGGAGTGTTTGATGGGACAGTGTCAAGGGAGCTTTAGTCTGTATCTAACCCGCGGCTGTACCTGCCCTGGGAGTGTTTGATGGGACAGTGCAGACGGAGCATTACTCTGTGTCTCACACAGTACTCTACCTGCCCTGGGAGTGTTTGATGGGACAGTGTAGAGGGAGCTTTACTCTGTATCTAATCCGTGGTGTACCTGCCCTGGGAATGTTTGATGGGACAATGTAGATGGAGCTTTACTCTGTATCTAACCCGTGCTGTATCAGCCCTGGGAATGTTTGATGGGACATTGTAGAGGGAGCTTTACTCTGCATCTAACCCCGTGCTGTACCTGCCCTGGGAGTGTTTGATGGGACAGTGTCGAGGGAGCTTTAGTCTGTATCTAACCCGCGGCTGTACCTGCCCTGGGAGTGTTTGATGGGACAGTGCAGAAGGAGCATTACTCTGTGTCTCACCCAGTACTCTACCTGCCCTGGGAGTGTTTGATGGGACAGTGCAGAAGGAGCTTTACTCTGTATCTAATCCGTGGTGTACCTGCCCTGGGAGTGCTGATGTGACATTGCAGAGGGAGCTTTACTCTGTATGTAACCTGTGCTGTACCTGCACTGGGAGTGCTGGATGGGACAGTGTAGAGGGAGCTTTACTCTGTATCTAACCCGTGCTGTACCTGCCCTGGGAGTGTTGAATGGGACATTGAAGAGAGAGCTTTAATCTGTATCTAACCCTGGGGCGTACCTGCCCTGGGAGTGTTTGATGGAACAGTGTAGAGCGAGCTATACTCTGTATCTAACCCGTGCTGTACCTGCCCTGGGAGTGTTTGATGGGACATTGTAGAGGGAGCTTTACTCTTCATCTAACGTGTGCTGTTGCTGCCCTGGGAGAGTTTGTTGGGTCAGTCTCGAGGGAGCTTTACTCTGAATCGAACCAGTGCTGTAACTGCCCTGGGAGTGTTAGATGGGACAGTGTCGAGGGAGCTTTACTCTTTATCAAACGGCATATTATACCTGCCCTGGGTGTGTTTGATGGGACATTGTAGAGGTAGCTTTACTCTGTATCTAACCCCGTGCTGTTCCTGCCCTGGGAGTGTTTGATGGGACAGTGTAGAGGGAGCTTTAATCTGTATCTAACCCGTGTTGTACCTGCCCTGGTAGTGTTCGATGGGACATTGTAGAGGGATCTTTACTCTGTATCTTACCCGTGCTGTTCCTGCCCTGGGAGTGTTTGATGGAACGGTGTCGAGGGAGCTTTACTCTGCATCAAACCCGTGCTGTACCTGCCCTGGGAGTGTTTGATGGGACAGTGCAGATGGAGCTTTACTCTGCATCTAACGCCGTGCTGTATCTGCCCTGGTAGTGTTTGATGGGACAGTGTCGTGGGAGCTTTAGTCTGTATCTAACCCGCGGCTGTACCTGCCCTGGGAGTGTTTGATGGGACAGTGTCGAGGGAGCTTTACTCTGTATCTAACCCTCGGCTGTACCTGCCTTAGGAGTGTTTGATGTGACATTGCAGAGGTAGATTTACTCTGCTTCTAACCCCGTGCTGTTCCTGCCCTGGGAGTGTTTGATGGGACCGTGTAGAGGGAGCTTTACTCTGTATCTAACCCGTGCTGTATCTGCCCTGGGAGTGTTTGATGGGACATTATAGAGGGAGCTTTACTCTGCATCTAACCCCGTGCTGTACCTGCCCTGGGAGTGTTTAATGGGACAGTGTCGAAGGAGCTTTAGTCTGTATCTAACCCGCGGCTGTACCTGCCCTGGGAGTGTTTGATGGGACAGTGCAGAAGGAGCATTACTCTGTGTCTCACCCAGTACTCTAGCTGCCCTGGGAGTGTTTGATGGGACAGTGTAGAGGCAGCTTTACTCTGTATCTAATCCGTGGTGTACCTGCCCTGGGAGTGCTGATGTGACATTGCAGAGGGAGCTTTACTCTGTATGTAACCTGTGCTGTACCTGCACTGGGAGTGTTTGATAGTACAGTGTAGAGGGAGCTTTACTCTGTATCTAACCCGTGCTGTACCTGCCCTGGGAGTGTTGAATGGGACATTGAAGATGGAGCTTTAATCTGTATCTAACCCGTACTGTATCTGCCCTGGGAGTGTTTGATGGGACATTGTAGAGGGAGCTTTAGTCTGTATCTAACCCTGGCTGTACCTGCCCTGGGAGTGTTTGATATGACATTGCAGAGGTAGCTTTACTCTATATCTAACCCCGTGCTGTTGCTGCCCTGGGAGTGTTTGATGGGACGGTGTAGAGGGAGCTTTACTCTGTATCTAACCCGTGCTGTACCTGCCCTGGCAGTGTTCGATGGGACATTGTGGAGGGAGCTTTACTCTGCATCTAACCCGTGGTGTACCTTCCCTGGGAGTGTTTGATGGGACATTGTAGAAAGAGCTTTACTCTGTATCTAACCTGTGCTGCATCTGCCCTGGGAGTGTTTGATGGGACAGTGTAGAGGGAGCTTTACTCTGCATCTAACCCGTGGTGTACCTGCCCTGGGAGTGTTTGATGTGACATTGTAGAGAGAGCTTTACTCTGCATCTAACCCCGTGCTGTACCTGCCCTGGGAGTGTTTGATGGGACAGTGTCGAGCGAGCTTTAGTCTGTATCTAACCCGCGGCTGTACCTGCCCTGGGAGTGTTTGATGGTACAGTGCAGAATGAGCATTCCTCTGTGTCTCACCCAGTAATCTACCTGCCCTGGGAGTGTTTGATGGGACAGTGTAGAGGGAGCTTTACTCTGCATCTAATCCGTGGTGTACCTGCCCTGGCAGTGCTGATGTGACATTGCAGAGGGAGCTTTACTCTGCATGTAACCTGTGCTGTACCTGCACTGGGAGTGTTTGATAGTGCAGTGTAGAGGGAGCTTTACTCTGTATCTAACCCGTGCTGCACCTGCACTGGGAGTGTTCAATGTGACATTGTAGAGGGAGCTTTACTCTGCATCTAACCCTGTGCTGGATCTGCCCTGGGAGTGTTTGATGGGACAGTGTCGAGGGAGCTTTAGTCTGTATCTAACCCGCGGCTGTACCTGCCCTGGGAGTGTTTGATGGGACAGTGTCGAGGGAGCTTTAGTCTGTATCTAACCCTCGGCTGTACCTGCCCTGGGAGTGTTTGATGTGACATTGCAGAGGTAGATTTACTCTGCATCTAACCCCGTGCTGTTCCTGCCCTGGGAGTGTTTGATGGGACGGTGTAGAGGGAGCTTTACTCTGCATCTAACCCGTGGTGTACCTTCCATGGGAGTGTTTGATGGGACATTGTAGAGAGAGCTTTACTCTGTATCTAACCCGTGCTGCATCTGCCCTGAGAGTGTTTGATGGGACATTGTAGAGGGAGCTTTACTCTGCATCTAACCCCGTGCTGTACCTGCCCTGGGAGTGTTTGATGGGACAGTGTCGACGGAGCTTTAGTCTGTATCTAACCCGCGGCTGTACCTGCCCTGGGAGTGTTTGATGGGACAGTGCAGAAGGAGCATTACTCTGTGTCTCACCCAGTACTCTAGCTGCCCTGGGAGTGTTTGATGGGACAGTGTAGAGGCAGCTTTACTCTGTATCTAATCCGTGGTGTACCTGCCCTGGGAGTGCTGATGTGACATTGCAGAGGGAGCTTTACTCTGTATGTAACCTGTGCTGTACCTGCACTGGGAGTGTTTGATAGTACAGTGTAGAGGGAGCTTTACTCTGTATCTAACCCGTGCTGTACCTGCCCTGGGAGTGTTGAATGGGACATTGAAGATGGAGCTTTAATCTGTATCTAACCCGTACTGTATCTGCCCTGGGAGTGTTTGATGGGACATTGTAGAGGGAGCTTTAGTCTGTATCTAACCCTGGCTGTACCTGCCCTGGGAGTGTTTGATATGACATTGCAGAGGTAGCTTTACTCTATATCTAACCCCGTGCTGTTGCTGCCCTGGGAGTGTTTGATGGGACGGTGTAGAGGGAGCTTTACTCTGTATCTAACCCGTGCTGTACCTGCCCTGGCAGTGTTCGATGGGACATTGTGGAGGGAGCTTTACTCTGCATCTAACCCGTGGTGTACCTTCCCTGGGAGTGTTTGATGGGACATTGTAGAAAGAGCTTTACTCTGTATCTAACCTGTGCTGCATCTGCCCTGGGAGTGTTTGATGGGACAGTGTAGAGGGAGCTTTACTCTGCATCTAACCCGTGGTGTACCTGCCCTGGGAGTGTTTGATGTGACATTGTAGAGAGAGCTTTACTCTGCATCTAACCCCGTGCTGTACCTGCCCTGGGAGTGTTTGATGGGACAGTGTCGAGCGAGCTTTAGTCTGTATCTAACCCGCGGCTGTACCTGCCCTGGGAGTGTTTGATGGTACAGTGCAGAATGAGCATTCCTCTGTGTCTCACCCAGTAATCTACCTGCCCTGGGAGTGTTTGATGGGACAGTGTAGAGGGAGCTTTACTCTGCATCTAATCCGTGGTGTACCTGCCCTGGCAGTGCTGATGTGACATTGCAGAGGGAGCTTTACTCTGCATGTAACCTGTGCTGTACCTGCACTGGGAGTGTTTGATAGTGCAGTGTAGAGGGAGCTTTACTCTGTATCTAACCCGTGCTGCACCTGCACTGGGAGTGTTCAATGTGACATTGTAGAGGGAGCTTTACTCTGCATCTAACCCTGTGCTGGATCTGCCCTGGGAGTGTTTGATGGGACAGTGTCGAGGGAGCTTTAGTCTGTATCTAACCCGCGGCTGTACCTGCCCTGGGAGTGTTTGATGGGACAGTGTCGAGGGAGCTTTAGTCTGTATCTAACCCTCGGCTGTACCTGCCCTGGGAGTGTTTGATGTGACATTGCAGAGGTAGATTTACTCTGCATCTAACCCCGTGCTGTTCCTGCCCTGGGAGTGTTTGATGGGACGGTGTAGAGGGAGCTTTACTCTGCATCTAACCCGTGGTGTACCTTCCATGGGAGTGTTTGATGGGACATTGTAGAGAGAGCTTTACTCTGTATCTAACCCGTGCTGCATCTGCCCTGAGAGTGTTTGATGGGACATTGTAGAGGGAGCTTTACTCTGCATCTAACCCCGTGCTGTACCTGCCCTGGGAGTGTTTGATGGGACAGTGTCGACGGAGCTTTAGTCTGTATCTAACCCGCGGCTGTACCTGCCCTGGGAGTGTTTGATGGGACAGTGCAGAAGGAGCATTACTCTGTGTCTCACCCAGTACTCTACCTGCCCTGGGAGTGTTTGATGGGACAGTGCAGAAGGAGCTTTACTCTGTATCTAATCCGTGGTGTACCTGCCCTGGGAGTGCTGATGTGACATTGCAGAGGGAGCTTTACTCTGTATGTAACCTGTGCTGTACCTGCACTGGGAGTGCTGGATGGGACAGTGTAGAGGGAGCTTTACTCTGTATCTAACCCGTGCTGTACCTGCCCTGGGAGTGTTGAATGGGACATTGAAGAGAGAGCTTTAATCTGTATCTAACCCTGGGGCGTACCTGCCCTGGGAGTGTTTGATGGGACAGTGTAGAGCGAGCTATACTCTGTATCTAACCCGTGCTGTACCTGCCCTGGGAGTGTTTGATGGGACATTGTAGAGGGAGCTTTACTCTTCATCTAACGTGTGCTGTTGCTGCCCTGGGAGAGTTTGTTGGGTCAGTCTCGAGGGAGCTTTACTCTGAATCGAACCAGTGCTGTAACTGCCCTGGGAGTGTTAGATGGGACAGTGTCGAGGGAGCTTTACTCTTTATCAAACGGCATATTATACCTGCCCTGGGTGTGTTTGATGGGACATTGTAGAGGTAGCTTTACTCTGTATCTAACCCCGTGCTGTTCCTGCCCTGGGAGTGTTTGATGGGACAGTGTAGAGGGAGCTTTAATCTGTATCTAACCCGTGTTGTACCTGCCCTGGTAGTGTTCGATGGGACATTGTAGAGGGATCTTTACTCTGTATCTTACCCGTGCTGTTCCTGCCCTGGGAGTGTTTGATGGAACGGTGTCGAGGGAGCTTTACTCTGCATCAAACCCGTGCTGTACCTGCCCTGGGAGTGTTTGATGGGACAGTGCAGATGGAGCTTTACTCTGCATCTAACGCCGTGCTGTGTCTGCCCTGGTAGTGTTTGATGGGACAGTGTCGTGGGAGCTTTAGTCTGTATCTAACCCGCGGCTGTACCTGCCCTGGGAGTGTTTGATGGGACAGTGTCGAGGGAGCTTTACTCTGTATCTAACCCTCGGCTGTACCTGCCTTAGGAGTGTTTGATGTGACATTGCAGAGGTAGATTTACTCTGCTTCTAACCCCGTGCTGTTCCTGCCCTGGGAGTGTTTGATGGGACCGTGTAGAGGGAGCTTTACTCTGTATCTAACCCGTGCTGTATCTGCCCTGGGAGTGTTTGATGGGACATTATAGAGGGAGCTTTACTCTGCATCTAACCCCGTGCTGTACCTGCCCTGGGAGTGTTTAATGGGACAGTGTCGAAGGAGCTTTAGTCTGTATCTAACCCGCGGCTGTACCTGCCCTGGGAGTGTTTGATGGGACAGTGCAGAAGGAGCATTACTCTGTGTCTCACCCAGTACTCTAGCTGCCCTGGGAGTGTTTGATGGGACAGTGTAGAGGCAGCTTTACTCTGTATCTAATCCGTGGTGTACCTGCCCTGGGAGTGCTGATGTGACATTGCAGAGGGAGCTTTACTCTGTATGTAACCTGTGCTGTACCTGCACTGGGAGTGTTTGATAGTACAGTGTAGAGGGAGCTTTACTCTGTATCTAACCCGTGCTGTACCTGCCCTGGGAGTGTTGAATGGGACATTGAAGATGGAGCTTTAATCTGTATCTAACCCGTACTGTATCTGCCCTGGGAGTGTTTGATGGGACATTGTAGAGGGAGCTTTAGTCTGTATCTAACCCTGGCTGTACCTGCCCTGGGGGAGTATTTGATATGACATTGCAGAGGTAGCTTTACTCTATATCTAACCCCGTGCTGTTGCTGCCCTGGGAGTGTTTGATGGGACGGTGTAGAGGGAGCTTTACTCTGTATCTAACCCGTGCTGTACCTGCCCTGGCAGTGTTCGATGGGACATTGTGGAGGGAGCTTTACTCTGCATCTAACCCGTGGTGTACCTTCCCTGGGAGTGTTTGATGGGACATTGTAGAAAGAGCTTTACTCTGTATCTAACCTGTGCTGCATCTGCCCTGGGAGTGTTTGATGGGACAGTGTAGAGGGAGCTTTACTCTGCATCTAACCCGTGGTGTACCTGCCCTGGGAGTGTTTGATGTGACATTGTAGAGAGAGCTTTACTCTGCATCTAACCCCGTGCTGTACCTGCCCTGGGAGTGTTTGATGGGACAGTGTCGAGCGAGCTTTAGTCTGTATCTAACCCGCGGCTGTACCTGCCCTGGGAGTGTTTGATGGTACAGTGCAGAATGAGCATTCCTCTGTGTCTCACCCAGTAATCTACCTGCCCTGGGAGTGTTTGATGGGACAGTGTAGAGGGAGCTTTACTCTGCATCTAATCCGTGGTGTACCTGCCCTGGCAGTGCTGATGTGACATTGCAGAGGGAGCTTTACTCTGCATGTAACCTGTGCTGTACCTGCACTGGGAGTGTTTGATAGTGCAGTGTAGAGGGAACTTTACTCTGTATCTAACCCGTGCTGCACCTGCACTGGGAGTGTTCAATGTGACATTGTAGAGGGAGCTTTACTCTGCATCTAACCCTGTGCTGGATCTGCCCTGGGAGTGTTTGATGGGACAGTGTCGAGGGAGCTTTAGTCTGTATCTAACCCGCGGCTGTACCTGCCCTGGGAGTGTTTGATGGGACAGTGTCGAGGGAGCTTTAGTCTGTATCTAACCCTCGGCTGTACCTGCCCTGGGAGTGTTTGATGTGACATTGCAGAGGTAGATTTACTCTGCATCTAACCCCGTGCTGTTCCTGCCCTGGGAGTGTTTGATGGGACGGTGTAGAGGGAGCTTTACTCTGCATCTAACCCGTGGTGTACCTTCCATGGGAGTGTTTGATGGGACATTGTAGAGAGAGCTTTACTCTGTATCTAACCCGTGCTGCATCTGCCCTGAGAGTGTTTGATGGGACATTGTAGAGGGAGCTTTACTCTGCATCTAACCCCGTGCTGTACCTGCCCTGGGAGTGTTTGATGGGACAGTGTCGACGGAGCTTTAGTCTGTATCTAACCCGCGGCTGTACCTGCCCTGGGAGTGTTTGATGGGACAGTGCAGAAGGAGCATTACTCTGTGTCTCACCCAGTACTCTACCTGCCCTGGGAGTGTTTGATGGGACAGTGTAGAGGGAGCTTTACTCTGTATCTAATCCGTGGTGTACCTGCCCTGGGAGTGCTGATGTGACATTGCAGAGGGAGCTTTACTCTGTATGTAACCTGTGCTGTACCTGCACTGGGAGTGTTTGATAGTACAGTGTAGAGGGAGCTTTAATCTGTATCTAACCCGTACTGTATCTGCACTGGGAGTGTTTGATGGGACATTGTAGAGGGAGCTTTACTCTGCATCTAACCCCGTGCTGGATCTGCCCTGAAGTGTTGGATGGGACAGTGTCGATGGAGCTTTAGTCTGTATCTAACCCGCGGCTGTACCTGCCCTGGGTGTGTTTGATGGGACAGTGTCGAGGGAGCTTTAGTCTGTATCTAACCCTCGGCTGTACCTGCCCTGGGAGTGTTTGATGTGATATTGCAGAGGTAGCTTTACTCTATATCTAACCCCGTGCTGTTCCTGCCCTGGGAGTGTTTGATGGGACGGTGTAGAGGGAGCTTTACTCTGTATCCAACCCGTGCTGTAGCTGCCCTGGCAGTGTTCGATGGGACATTGTGGAGGGAGCTTTACTCTGCATCTAACCCGTGGTGTACCTTCCCTGGGAGTGTTTGATGGGACATTGTAGAGAGAGCTTTACTCTGTACCTAACCTGTGCTGTATCTGCCCTGGGAGTGTTTGATGGGACAGTGTAGAGGGAGCTTTACTCTGCATCTAACCCGTGGTGTACCTGCCCTGGGAGTGTTTGATGTGACATTGTAGAGAGAGCTTTAGTCTGTATCTTACCCGTGCTGTATCTGCCCTGGGAGTGTTTGATGGGACATTGTAGAGAGAGCTTTACTCTGCATCTAACCCCGTGCTGTACCTGCCCTGGGAGTGTTTGATGGGACAGTGTCGAGCGAGCTTTAGTCTGTATCTAACCCGCGGCTTTACCTGCCCTGGGAGTGTTTGATGGGACAGTGCAGAATGAGCATTCCTCTGTGTCTCACCCAGTAATCTACCTGCCCTAGGAGTGTTTGATGGGACAGTGTAGAGGGAGCTTTACTCTGTATCTAATCCGTGGTGTACCTGCCCTGGGAGTGCTGATGTGACATTGCAGAGGGAGCTTTACTCTGCATGTAACCTGTGCTGTACCTGCACTGGGAGTGTTTGATAGTACAGTGTAGAGGGAGCTTTACTCTGTATCTAACCCGTGCTGTACCTGCCCTGGGAGTGTTGAAATTGACATTGAAGAGGGAGCTTTAATCTGTATCTAACCCGTACTGTATCTGCCCTGGGAGTGTTTGATCGGACATTGTAGAGGGAGCTTTACTCTGCATCTAACCCCGTGCTGGATCTGCCCTGGGAGTGTTTGATGGGACAGTGTCGAGGGAGCTTTAGTCTGTATCTAACCCGCGGCTGTACCTGCCCTGGGAGTGTTTGATGGGACAGTGTAGAGGGAGCTTTAGTCTGTATCTAACCCTCGGCTGTACCTGCCCTGGGAGTGTTTGATGGGACAGTGTAGAGAGAGCTTTACTCTGTATCTAACCCGTGTTGTACTTGCCCGGGGAGTGTTTGATGGGACAGTGTAGAGGGAGCTTTAATCAGGAGCTAACCCTGTGCTGTACCTGCCCTGGGAGTGTTTGATGGGACATTGTAGAGGGAGCTTTACTCTGCATCGAACCTGTGCTGTACCTGCCCTGGGAGTGTTTGATGGGACAGTGTAGAGGGAGCTTGACTCTGCATCTAACCCGTGGTGTACCTGCCCTGGGAGTGTTTGATGGGACATTGTAGAGGGAGCTTTACTCTGTATCTTACCCGTGCTGTCCCTGCCCTGGGAGTGTTTGATGGGACAGTGCAGAGGGAGCTTTACTCTGTATCAAACCCGTGCTGTACCTGACCTCGGAGTGTTTGATGGGACATTGTAGAGGGAGCTTTACTCTGCATCTAACGTGTGCTGTTGCTGCCCTGGGAGAGTTTGTTGGGTCAGTATCGAGTATCGAGGGAGCTTTACTCTGAATCGAACCCGTGCTGTAACTGCCCTGGGAGTGTTCGATGGGACAGTGTCGAGGGAGCTTTACTCTGTCTCAAACGGCGTGTTATACCTGCCCTGGGTGTGTTTGATGGGACATTGTAGAGGTAGCTTTACTCTGTATCTAACCCCGTGCTGTACCTGCCCTTGGAGTGTTTGATGGGACAGTGTAGAGGGAGCTTTACTCTGTATCTAACCCGTGTTGTACCTGCCCTGGGAGTGTTCGATGGGACATTGTAGAGGGAGCTTTACTCTGTATCTTACCCGTGCTGTTCCTGCCCTGGGAGTGTTTGATGGGACGGTGTAGAGGGAGCTTTACTCTGCATCTAACCCGTGGTGTACCTGCCCTGGGAGTGTTTGATGGGACATTGTAGAGAGAGCTTTACTCTGTATCTTACCCGTGCTGTATCTGCCCTGGGAGTATTTGATGGGACATTGTAGTGGCAGCTTTACTCTGCATCTAACTCCGTGCTGTACCTGCCCTTGGAGTGTTTGATGGGACAGTGTAGAGGGAGCTTTAGTCTGTATCTAACCCGTGGCTGTACCTGCCGTGGGAGTGTTTGATGGGACAGTGCAGAAGGAGCATTACTCTGTGTCTCACCCAGTACTCTACCTGCCCTGGGAGTGTTTGATGGGACAGTGTAGAGGGAGCTTTACTCTGTATCTAATCCGTGGTGTACCTGCCCTGGGAGTGTTGAATGGGACATTGAAGAGGGAGCTTTAATCTGTATCTAACCCTGGGGCGTACCTGCACTGGGAGTGTTTGATGGGACAGTGTAGAGGGAGCTTTACTCTGTATCTAACCCGTGCTGTACCTGCCCTGGGAGTGTTGAATGGGACATTGAAGAGGGAGCTTTAATCTGCATCTAACCCTGGGGCGTACCTGCCCTGGGAGTGTTTGATAGAACAGTGTAGAGCGAGCTTTACTCTGTATCTAACCCGTGCTGTACCTGCCCTGGGAGTGTTTGATGGGACAGTGTAGAGGGAGCTTTAATCTGTATCTAACCCGTGCTGTACCTGACCTGGGAGTGTTTGATGGGACATTGTAGAGGGAGCTTTACTCTGCATCTAACGTGTGCTGTTGCTGCCCTGGGAGAGTATTTTTGGGTCAGTATCGAGGGAGCTTTACTCTGTATCTAACCCGTGCTGTACCTGCCCTGGGAGTGTTTGATGGGACAGTGTAGAGGGAGCTTTACTCTGTATCTTACCCGTGCTGATCCTGCCCTGGGAGTGTTTGATGGGACAGTGTAGAGGGAGGTTTACTCTGCAACTAACCCGTGCTGTACCTGCCCTGGGAGTGTTTGATGGGACAGTATAGAGCGAGCTTTACTCTGTATCTTACCCGTGCTGTTCCTGCCCTGGGAGTGTTTGATGGGACGGTGTAGAGGGAGCTTTACTCTGCACCTAACCCGTGCTGTCCCTGCACTGGGAGTGTTTGATGGGACAGTGTAGAGGGAGCTTTACTCTGCAACTAAGTCGTGCTGTACCTGACCTGGGAGTGTTTGATGGGACAGTGTAGAGCGAGCTTTACTCTGTATCTCACCCCGGCTGTACCTGCCATGGGAGTGTTTGATGGAACAGTGTAGAGGGAGCTTTACTCTGTATCTAACCCGTGCTGTACCTGCCCTGGCAGCGTTCGATGGGACATTGTGGAGGGAGCCTTACTCTGCATCTAACCTGTGGTGTACCTGCTCTGGGAGTGTTTGATGGGACAGTGCAGAGGGAGCTTTACTCTGTGTCTAACCCCGTGATGTACCTGCCCTGGGAGTGTTTGATGGGACAGTGTAGAGGGAGCTTTACTCTGCATCTAACCCGTGCTGTCCCTGCCCTGAGAGTGTTTGATGAGACAGTGTAGAGGGAGCTTTACTCTGTATCTTACCCGTGCTGTCCCTGCACTGGGAGTGTTTGATGGGACAGTGTCGAGGGAGATTTACTCTGCAACTAACCCGTGCTGTACCTGCCCTGGGAGTGTTTGATGGGACAGTGTAAAGCGAGCTTTACTCTGTATCTAACCCATGCTGTACCTGACCTGGGAGTGTTTGATGGGACATTGTAGAGGGAGCTTTACTCTGTATCTAAAGCCGTGCTGTACCTGCCCTGGGTGTGTTTGATCGGACAGTGTAGAGAGAGCTTTACTCTGTATCTAACCTGTGCTGCACCTGCCCTGGGAGTGTTTGATGGGACATTGTAGAGGGAGCTTTACTCTGCATCGAACCCGCGGCTGTACCTGCCCTGGGAGTGTTTGATGGGACAGTGTAGAGGGAGCTTTACTCTGTGTCTAACCCCGTATTCTACCTGCCCTGGGAGTGTTTGATGGGACAGTGTAGAGGGAGCTTTACTCTGTATCTAACCCATGGTGTACCTGCCCTGGGAGTGTTTGATGGGACAGTGTAGAGGGAGCTTTACTCTGTATCTAACGCCGTGCTGTACCTGCCCTGGTTGTGTTTGATCGGACAGTGTAGAGAGAGCTTTACTCTGTATCTAACCCGTGCTGTACCTGCCCTGGGAGTGTTTGATGGGACAGTGTAGAGGGAGCTGTACTCTGTATCTAACCCGTGCTGTACCTGACCTGGGAGTGTTTGATGGGACATTGTAGAGGGAGCTTTACTCTGTATCTAACGTGTGCTGTTGCTGTCCTGGGAGAGTTTGTTGGGTCAGTATCGAGGGAGCTTTACTCTGAATCTAACCCGTGCTGTAACTGCCCTGGGAGTGTTCGATGGGACAGTGTCGAGGGAGCTTTACTCTTTATCAAACGGCGTGTTATACCTGCCCTGGGTGTGTTTGATGCAACATTGTAGAGGTAGCTTTACTCTGTATCTAAACCCGTGCTGTACCTGCCCTGGGAGTGTTTGATGGGACAGTGTAGAGTGAGCTTTACTCTGTATCTTACCCGTGCTGATCCTGCCCTGGGAGTGTTTGATGGGACAGTGTAGAAGGAGCTTTACCCTGTATCTAACCCATGGTGTACCTGCCCTGGGAGTGTTTGATGGGACAGTGAAGAGGGATCTTTACTCTGTATCTAAGCCCGTGCTGTACGTGCCCTGGGAGTGTTTGATGGGACAATGCAGAGGGAGCTTTCCTCTGTATCTAACCCGTGCTGTACCGCCCTGGGAGTGTTTGATGGGACAGTGTAGACGGAGCTTTAATCTGTATCTAACCCGTGCTGTACCTGCCCTGGGACTGTTTGATGGGACAATGTAGATGGAGCTTTACTCTGTATCTAACCCCGTGCTGCACCTGCCCTGGGAGTGTTTCATGGGGCAGTGTCGAGGGAGCTTTACTCTGTATCTAACCTGTGCTGTACCTGCCCTGGGAGTGTTGGTTGGGACATTGTGGAGGGAGCTTTACTCTGTATCTAACCCGTGCTGTATCTGCCCTGGGAGTGTTTGATGGGACAGTGTAGAGGGAGCTTTACTGTGTATCTAACCCGTGCTGGAGCTGCCCTGGGAATGTTTGATGGGACATTGTAGAGGGAGCTTTACTCTGTATCTAACGCCGTGCTGTACCTGCCCTGGGTGTGTTTGATCGGACAGTGTAGAGAGAGCTTTACTCTGTATCTAACCTGTGCTGCACCTGCCCTGGGAGTGTTTGATGGGACATTGTAGAGGGAGCTTTACTCTGCATCGAACCCGCGGCTGTACCTGCCCTGGGAGTGTTTGATGGGACAGTGTAGAGGGAGCTTTACTCTGTGTCTAACCCCGTATTCTACCTGCCCTGGGAGTGTTTGATGGGACAGTGTAGAGGGAGCTTTACTCTGTATCTAACCCATGGTGTACCTGCCCTGGGAGTGTTTTATGGGACAGTGTAGAGGGAGCTTTACTCTGTATCTAACGCCGTGCTGTACCTGCCCTGGTTGTGTTTGATCGGACAGTGTAGAGAGAGCTTTACTCTGTATCTAACCCGTGCTGTACCTGCCCTGGGAGTGTTTGATGGGACAGTGTAGAGGGAGCTGTACTTTGTATCTAACCCGTGCTGCACCTGACCTGGGAGTGTTTGATGGGACATTGTAGAGGGAGCTTTACTCTGCATCTAACGTGTGCTGTTGCTGCCCTGGGAGAGTTTGTTGGGTCAGTATCGAGGGAGCTTTACTCTGAATCTAACCCGTGCTGTAACTGCCCTGGGAGTGTTCGATGGGACAGTGTCGAGGGAGCTTTACTCTTTATCAAACGGCGTGTTATACCTGCCCTGGGTGTGTTTGATGCAACATTGTAGAGGTAGCTTTACTCTGTATCTAAACCCGTGCTGTACCTGCCCTGGGAGTGTTTGATGGGACAGTGTAGAGTGAGCTTTACTCTGTATCTTACCCGTGCTGATCCTGCCCTGGGAGCGTTTGATGGGACAGTGTAGAAGGAGCTTTACCCTGTATCTAACCCATGGTGTACCTGCCCTGGGAGTGTTTGATGGGACAGTGAAGAGGGATCTTTACTCTGTATCTAAGCCCGTGCTGTACGTGCCCTGGGAGTGTTTGATGGGACAATGCAGAGGGAGCTTTCCTCTGTATCTAACCCGTGCTGTACCGCCCTGGGACTGTTTGATGGGACAATGTAGATGGAGCTTTACTCTGTATCTAACCCCGTGCTGCACCTGCCCTGGGAGTGTTTCATGGGGCAGTGTCGAGGGAGCTTTACTCTGTATATAACCCGTGCTGTACCTGCCCTGGGAGACATTGATGGGTCAGTGTAGAGGGAGCTTTACTCTGTATCTAACCTGTGCTGTACCTGCCCTGGGAGTGTTGGTTGGGACATTGTGGAGGGAGCTTTACTCTGTATCTAACCCGTGCTGTATCTGCCCTGGGAGTGTTTGATGGGACAGTGTAGAGGGAGCTTTACTGTGTATCTAACCCGTGCTGTATCTGCCCTGGGAATGTTTGATGGGACATTGTAGAGGGAGCTTTACTCTGTATCTAACGCCGTGCTGTAGCTGCCCTGGGTGTGTTTGATCGGACAGTGTAGAGAGAGCTTTACTCTGTATCTAACCTGTGCTGCACCTGCCCTGGGAGTGTTTGATGGGACATTGTAGAGGCAGCTTTACTCTGCATCGAACCCGCGGCTGTACCTGCCCTGGGAGTGTTTGATGGGACAGTGTAGAGGGAGCTTTACTCTGTATCTAACCCATGGTGTACCTGCCCTGGGAGTGTTTGATGGGACAGTGTAGAGGGAGCTTTACTCTGTATCTAACGCCGTGCTGTACCTGCCCTGGTTGTGTTTGATCGGACAGTGTAGAGAGAGCTTTACTCTGTATCTAACCCGTGCTGTACCTGCCCTGGGAGTGTTTGATGGGACAGTGTAGAGGGAGCTGTACTCTGTATCTAACCCGTGCTGTATCTTACCTGGGAGTGTTTGATGGGACATTGTAGAGGGAGCTTTACTCTGCATCTAACGTGTGCTGTTGCTGCCCTGGGAGAGTTTGTTGGGTCAGTATCGAGGGAGCTTTACTCTGAATCTAACCCGTGCTGTAACTGCCCTGGGAGTGTTCGATGGGACAGTGTCGAGGGAGCTTTACTCTTTATCAAACGGCGTGTTATACCTGCCCTGGGTGTGTTTGATGGGACATTGTAGAGGTAGCTTTACTCTGTATCTAAACCCGTGCTGTACCTGCCCTGGGAGTGTTTGATGGGACAGTGTAGAGTGAGCTTTACTCTGTATCTTACCCGTGCTGATCCTGCCCTGGGAGTGTGTGATGGGACAGTGTAGAAGGAGCTTTACTCTGTATCTAACCCATGGTGTACCTGCCCTGGGAGTGTTTGATGGGACAGTGAAGAGGGAGCTTTGCTCTGTATTTAAGCCCGTGCTGTACGTGCCCTGGGAGTGTTTGATGGGACAATGCAGAGAGAGCTTTCCTCTGTATCTAACCCGTGCTGTACCGCCCTGGAAGTGTTTGATGGGACAGTGTAGACGGAGCTTTAATCTGTATCTAACCCGTGCTGTACCTGCCCTGGGACTGTTTGATGGGACAATGTAGATGGAGCGTTACTCTGTATCTAACCCCGCGCTGCACCTGCCCTGGGAGTGTTTCATGGGGCAGTGTCGAGGGAGCTTTACTCTGTATATAACCCGTGCTGTACCTGCCCTGGGAGACATTGATGGGTCAGTGTAGAGGGAGCTTTACTCTGTATCTAACCTGTGCTGTACTTGCCCTGGGAGTGTTGGTTGGGACATTGTGGAGGGAGCTTTACTCTGTATCTAACCCGTGCTGTATCTGCCCTGGGAGTGTTTGATGGGACAGTGTAGAGGGAGCTTTACTGTGTATCTAACCCGTGCTGGAGCTGCCCTGGGAATGTTTGATGGGACATTGTAGAGGGAGCTTTACTCTGTATCTAACGCCGTGCTGTACCTGCCCTGGGTGTGTTTGATCGGACAGTGTAGAGAGAGCTTTACTCTGTATCTAACCTGTGCTGCACCAGCCCTGGGAGTGTTTGATGGGACATTGTAGAGGGAGCTTTACTCTGCATCGAACCCGCGGCTGTACCTGCCCTGGGAGTGTTTGATGGGACAGTGTAGAGGGAGCTTTACTCTGTATCTAACCCATGGTGTACCTGCCCTGGGAGTGTTTGATGGGACAGTGTAGAGGGAGCTTTACTCTGTATCTAACGCCGTGCTGTACGTACCCTGGTTGTGTTTGATCGGCCAGTGTAGAGAGAGCTTTACTCTGTATCTAACCTGTGCTGTACCTGCCCTGGGAGTGTTTGATGGGACAGTGTAGAGGGAGCTTTACTCTGTGTCTAACCCCGTGCTGTACCTGCCCTGGGAGTGTTTGATGGGACAGTGTCGAGGGAGCTTTACTCTTTATCAAACGGCGTGTTATACCTGCCCTGGGTGTGTTTGATGGGACATTGTAGAGGTAGCTTTACTCTGTATCTAAACCCGTGCTGTACCTGCCCTGGGAGTGTTTGATGGGACAGTGTAGAGTGAGCTTTACTCTGTATCTTACCCGTGCTGATCCTGCCCTGGGAATGTTTGATGGGACAGTGTAGAAGGAGCTTTACTCTGTATCTAACCCATGGTGTACCTGCCCTGGGAGTGTTTGATGGGACAGTGAAGAGGGAGCTTTACTCTGTATCTAAGCCCGTGCTGTACGTGCCCTGGGAGTGTTTGATGGGACAATGCAGAGGGAGCTTTACTCTGTATCTTACCCGTGCTGATCCTGCCCTGGGAGTGTTTGATGGGACAGTGTAGAAGGAGCTTTACTCTGTATCTAACCCATGGTGTACCTGCCCTGGGACTGTTTGATGGGACAATGTAGATGGAGCTTTACTCTGTATCTAACCCCGTGCTGCACCTGCCCTGGGAGTGTTTCATGGGGCAGTGTCGAGGGAGCTTTACTCTGTATATAACCCGTGCTGTACCTGCCCTGGGAGACATTGATGGGTCAGTGTAGAGGGAGCTTTACTCTGTATCTAACCTGTGCTGTACCTGCCCTGGGAGTGTTGGTTGGGACATTGTGGAGGGAGCTTTACTCTGCATCTAACCCATGCTGTATCTGCCCTGGGAGTGTTTGATGGGACAGTGTAGAGGGAGCTTTACTGTGTATCTAACCCGTGCTGCAGCTGCCCTGGGAATGTTTGATGGGACATTGTAGAGGGAGCTTTACTCTGTATCTAACGCCGTGCTGTACCTGCCCTGGGTGTGTTTGATCGGACAGTGTAGAGAGAGCTTTACTCTGTATCTAACCTGTGCTGCACCTGCCCTGGGAGTGTTTGATGGGACATTGTAGAGGCAGCTTTACTCTGCATCGAACCCGCGGCTGTACCTGCCCTGGGAGTGTTTGATGGGACAGTGTAGAGGGAGCTTTATTCTGCATCTAACCTGTGCTGTACCTGCCCTGGGAGTGTTTGATGGGACAGTGTAGAGGGAACTTTACTCTGTGTCTAACCCCGTGCTGTACCTGCCCTGGGAGTGTTTGATGTGTCAGTGCAGAGGGAGCTTTACTCTGTATCTGACCTGTGTTGTACCTGCCCTGGGAGTGTTGGTTGGGACATTGCGCAGGGAGCTTTACTCTGTGTCTGACCTGTGCTGTACCTGCCCTGGGAGTGTTTGATGGGACAGGGTAGAGGGAGCTTTACTCTGCATCTTAACCATACTGTACCTGCCCTGTGAGTGTTTGATGGGACAGCTTAGAGGCAGCTTTACTCTGCAAATAACCCCATGCTGTACCTGCCCTGGAAATGTTTGATGGAACACTGTCGAGGGAGCTTTACTCTGTATCTAACCCGTGCTGTACCTGCACTGGGAGTGTTTGATGGGACAGTGTAGAGGGAGCTTTACTCTGCAACTAACCCGCGCTGTACCTGCCCTGGGAGTGTTTGATGGGACAGTGCAGAGGGAGCTTTCCTCTATATCTAACCCCTTGCTGTATCTGCCCTGGGAGTGTTTGATGGGACAGTGTAGAGGGAGCTTTACTCTCTATCTAACCCGTGCTGTACCTGCCCTAGGAGTGTTCGATGGGACATTGTCGAGGGAGCTTTACTCTGATTCTAACCCGTGCTGTACCTGCACTGGGAGTGTTTGATGGGACAGTGTAGAGGGAGCTTTACTCTGCAACTAACCCGCGCTGTACCTGCCCTGGGAGTGTTTGATGGGACAGTGCAGAGGGAGCTTTACTCTGTATCTAACCCCTTGCTGTCCCTGCCCTTGGAGTGTTTGATGGGACAGTGTAGAGGGAGCTTTACTCTGTATCTGACCCCGTGCTGTACCTGCCCTGGGAGTGTTTGATGGGACAGTGCAGAGGGAGCTTTACTTTGTATATAACCCGTGCTGTACCTGCCCTGGGAGACACTGATGGGTCAGTGTAGAGAGAGCTTTACTCTGTATCAAACCTGTGCTGTACCTGCCCTGCGAGTGTTGGTTGGGACATTGTAGAGGGAGCTTTACTCTGTATCTACCCCGTGCTGTACCTGCCCTGGGAGTGTTTGATGGGACATAGTGGAGGGAGCTTTACTATGTATCTAACCTGTGCTGCACCTGCCCTGGGAGAGATTGATGGGACAGTGTAGAGCGAACTTTACTCTGTATCTAACCCGTGCTGTATCTGCCCTGGGAGTGTTCGATGGGACATTGGAGAGGGAGCTTTACTCTGATTCTAACCCGTGCTGTACCTGCCTTGGGAGTGTTTGATGGGACAGTGTAGAGGGAGCTTTACTCTGTATCTAACCCGTGCTGTACCTGCTCTGGCAGTGTACGATGGGACATTGTGGAGGGAGCTTTACTTTGTATCTAACCCATACTGTACCTGCCCTGGGAGTGTTTGATGGGACAGTTTAGAGGAAGCTTTACTCTGCAAATAACCCCATGCTGTACCTGCCCTGGGAATGTTTGATAAAACACTGTAGAGGGAGCTTTTCTCTGTATCTAACCCTTGCTGTACCTGCCCTGGGAGTGTTTGATGGGACAGTATAGAGGGAGCTTTACTCTGCATCTAACGCGTGCTGTAGCTGCCCTGGGAGAGTTTGTTGGGTCAGTCTCGAGGGAGCTTTACTCTGAATCTAACCCGTGCTGTAACTGCCGTGGGAGTGTTTGATGGGACAGTTTAGAGGGAGCTTTACTCTGTATCTAACGCCGTGCTGTACCTGCCCTGGGTGTGTTTGATGGGACATTGCAGAGGGAGCTTTACTCTGTATCTATGCCCGTGCTGTACGTGCCCTGGGAGTGTTTGATGGGACAATGCAGAGGGAGCTTTACTCTGTATCAAACGCCCTGTACCTGCCCTGGGAGCGTTTGATGGGACAGTGAAGAGGGAGCTTTACTCTGTATCTAACCCCCTGTACCTGCCCTGGGAGTGTTTGATGGGACAGTGTAGAGGGAGCTTTACTCTGTATCTAACCCGTGCTGTACCTGCACTGGGAGTGTTTGATGGGACAGTGTAGAGGGAGCTTTACTCTGCAACTAACCCGCGCTGTACCTGCCCTGGGAGCGTTTGATGGGACAGTGCAGAGTGAGCTTTACTCTGTATCTAACCCCTTGCTGTACCTGCCCTGGGAGTGTTTGATGGGACAGTGCAGAGGGAGCTTTACTCTGTATCTAACCCCTTGCTGTACCTGCCCTTGGAGTGTTCGATGGGACAGTGTAGAGGGAGCTTTACTCTGCAACTAACCCGTGCTGTACCTGCCCTGGGAGTGTTTGATGGGACGGTGTAGAGGGAGCTTTACTCTGTATCTGACCCGTGCTGTACCTGCCCTGGCAGTGCACGATGGGACATTGTGGAGGGAGCTCTACTCTGTATCTAACCCATACTGTACCTGCCCTGGGAGTGTTTGATGGGACAGTTTAGAGGGAGCTTTACTCTGTATCTAACCTGTGCTGTACCTGCCCTGGGAGTGTTTGATGGGACAGTGTAGAGGGAGCATTACTCTGCAGCTAACCCTGTGCTGTACCTGCCCTGGGAGTGTTTGATGGGACATTGTAGAGGGAGCTTTACTCTGTGTCTAACCCCGTACTCTACCTGCCCTGGGAGTGTTTGATGGGACAGTGTAGAGGGAGCTTTACTATGTATCTCAGCCTGTGCTGTACGTGCCCTGGGAGTGTTTGATGGGACAGTGCAGAGGGAGCTTTACTCTGTGTCCAACCCCGTGCTGTACCTGCCCTTGGAGTGTTTGATGGGACAGTGTAGAAGTAGCTTTACTCTGTATCTAACCCATGGTGTTCCTGCCCTGGGAGTGTTTGATGGGACAGTGAAGAGGGAGCTTTACTCTGTATCTAAGCCCGTGCTGTACGTGCCCTGGGAGTGTTTGATGGGACAATGCAGAGGGAGCTTTCCTCTGTATCTAACCCGTGCTGTACCACCCTGGGAGTGTTTGATGGGACAGTGTAGACGGAGCTTTAATCTGTATCTAACCCGTGCTGTACCTGCCCTGGGACTGTTTGATGGGACAATGTAGATGGAGCTTTACTCTGTATCTAACCCCGTGCTGCACCTGCCCTGGGAGTGTTTCATGGGGCAGTGTCGAGGGAGCTTTACTCTGTCTCTAACCCCGTGCTGTATCTGCCCTGGGAGTGTTTGATGGGACATTGTAGAGGGAGCATTACTCTGTATCTAACCCCGTGCTGTACCTGCCCTGGGAGTGTTTGATGGGACAGTGTAGAGGGAGCTTTACTCTGTATATAACCCGTGCTGTACCTGCCCTGGGAGACATTGATGGGTCAGTGTAGAGGGAGCTTTACTCTGTATCTAACCTGTGCTGTACCTGCCCTGGGAGTGTTGGTTGGGACAGTGTGAAGGGAGCTTTACTCTGTATCTAACCCGTGCTGTATCTGCCCTGGGAGTGTTTGATGGGACAGTGTAGAGGGAGCTTTACTCTGTATCTAACGCCGTGCTGTACCTGCCCTGGGTGTGTTTGATCGGACAGTGTAGAGAGAGCTTTACTCTGTATCTAACCTGTGCTGCACCTGCCCTGGGAGTGTTTGATGGGACATTGTAGAGGGAGCTTTACTCTGCATCGAACCCGCGGCTGTACCTGCCCTGGGAGTGTTTGATGGGACAGTGTAGAGGGAGCTTTACTCTGTATCTAACCCATGGTGTACCTGCCCTGGGAGTGTTTGATGGGACAGTGTAGAGGGAGCTTTACTCTGTATCTAACGCCGTGCTGTACCTGCCCTGGGTGTGTTTGATGAGACAGTGTAGAGGGAGCTTTACTCTGTATCTAACCTGTGCTGTACCTGCCCTGGGAGTGTTTGATGGGACAGTGCAGAGGGAGCTTTACTCTGTGTCTAACCCCGTGCTGTACCTGCCCTGGGAGTGTTTGATGGGACAGTGTAGAGGGAGCTTTACTCTCGATCTCACCCGTGCTGTACCTGCCCTAGGAGTGTCCGATGCGACATTGTAGAGGGAGCTTTACTCTGATTCTAACCCGTGCTGTACCTGCACTGGGAGTGTTTGATGGGACAGTGTAGAGGGAGCTTTACTCTGCAACTAACCCGCGCTGCACCTGCCCTGGGAGTGTTTGATGGGACAGTGCAGAGGGAGCTTTACTCTGTATCTAACCCCTTGCTGTCCCTGCCCTGGGAGTGTTTGATGGGACAGTGTAGAGGGATCTTTACTCTGTATATAATCCGTGCTGTACCTGCCCTGGGAGACATTGATGGGTCAGTGTAGAGGGAGCTTTACTCTGTATCTAACCTGTGCTGTACCTGCCCTGGGAGTGTTTGATGGGACAGTGCAGAGGGAGCTTTACTCTGCATATAACCCGTGCTGTACCTGCCCTGGGAGACACTGATGGGTCAGTGTAGAGGGAGCTTTACTCTGTATCTAACCTGTGCTGTACCTGCCCTGCGAGTGTTGGTTGGGACATTATAGAGGGAGCTTTACTCTGTATCTACCCCGTGCTGTACCTGCCCTGGGAGTGTTTGATGGGACATAGTGGAGGGAGCTTTACTATGTATCTAACCTGTGCTGCACCTGCCCTGGGAGAGATTGATGGGACAGTGTAGAGCGAGCTTTACTCTGTATCTAACCCGTGCTGTATCTGCCCTGGGAGTGTTCGATGGGACATTGGAGAGGGAGCTTTACTCTGATTCTAACCCATGCTGTACCTGCCCTGGGAGTGTTTGATGGGACGGTGTAGAGGGAGCTTTACTCTGTATCTAACCTGTGCTGTACCTGCTCTGGCAGTGTACGATGGGACATTGTGGAGGGAGCTTTACTTTGTATCTAACCCATACTGTACCTGCCCTGGGAGTGTTTGATAGGACAGTTTAGAGGAAGCTTTACTCTGCAAATAACCCCATGCTGTACCTGCCCTGGGTATGTTTGATAAAACACTGTAGAGGGAGCTTTTCTCTGTATCTAACCCTTGCTGTACCTGCCCTGGGAGAGTTTCTTGGGTCAGTCTCGAGGGAGCTTTACTCTGAATCTAACCCGTGCTGTAACTGCCGTGGGAGTGTTTGATGGGACAGTTTAGAGGGAGCTTTACTCTGTATCTAACGCCGTGCTGTACCTGCCCTGGGTATGTTTGATGGGACATTGCAGAGGGAGCTTTACTCTGTATCTCAGCCCGTGCTGTACGTGCCCTGGGAGTGTTTGATGGGACAGTGTAGAGGGAGCTTTACTCTGTATCAAACGCCCTGTACCTGCCCTGGGAGCGTTTGATGGGACAGTGAAGAGGGAGCTTTACTCTGTATCTAACCCCCTGTACCTGCCCTGGGAGTGTTTGATGGGACAGTGTAGAGGGAGCTTTACTCTGTATCTAACCCGTGCTGTACCTGCACTGGGAGTGTTTGATGGGACAGTGTAGAGGGAGCTTTACTCTGCAACTAACCCGCGCTGTACCTGCCCTGGGAGTGTTTGATGGGACAGTGCAGAGTGAGCTTTACTCTGTATCTAACCCCTTGCTGTACCTGCTCTGGGAGTGTTTGATGGGACAATGCAGAGGGAGCTTTACTCTGTATCTAACCCCTTGCTGTACCTGCCTTTGGAGTGTTCGATGGGACAGTGTAGAGGGAGCTTTACTCTGCAACTAACCCGTGCTGTACCTGCCCTTGGTGTGTTTGATGGGACGGTGTAGAGGGAGCTTTACTCTGTATCTGACCCGTGCTGTACCTGCCCTGGCAGTGCACGATGGGACATTGTGGAGGGAGCTCTACTCTGTATCTAACCCATACTGTACCTGCCCTGGGAGTGTTTGATGGGACAATTTAGAGGGAGCTTTACTCTGTATCTAACCTGTGCTGTACCTGCCCTGGGAGTGTTTGATGGGACAGTGTAGAGGGAGCATTACTCTGCAGCTAACCCTGTGCTGTACCTGCCCTGGGAGTGTTTGATGGGACATTGTAGAGGGAGCTTTACTCTGTATCTAACCCGTGGCTGTACCTGCCCTGGGAGTGTTTGATGGGACAGTGTAGAGGGAGCTTTACTCTGTGTCTAACCCCGTACTCTACCTGCCCTGGGAGTGTTTGATGGGACAGTGTAGAGGGAGCTTTACTCTGTATCTAAGCCTGTGCTGTACGTGCCCTGGGAGTGTTTGATGGGACAGTGTAGAGGGAGCTTTATTCTGTGTCCAACCCCGTGCTGTACCTGCCCTTGGAGTGTTTGATGGGACATTGTAGAGGGAGCTTTACTCTGTATCTAACCCTGAGCTGTATCTGCACTGGGAGTGTTTGATGGGACTTTTGTAGAGGGAGCTTTACTCTCTATCTAAGCCGTGCTGTACCTGCACTGGGAGTGTTTGATGGGACAGTGTAGAGGGAGCTTTACTCTGCAACTAACCCGCGCTGTACCTGCCCTGGGAGTGTTTGATGGGACAGTGCAGAGGGAGCTTTACTCTCTATCTAACCCTTTGCTGTCCCTGCCCTGGGAGTGTTTGATGGGACAGTGTAGAGGGAGCTTTACTCTGTATCTGACCCGTGCTGTACCTGCCCTGGGAGTGTTTGATGGGACAGTGTAGAGGGAGCTTTACTCTGTATATAATCCGTGCTGTACGTGCCCTGGGAGACATTGATGGGTCAGTGTAGAGGGAGCTTTACTCTGTATCTAACCCGTGCTGTACCTGCCCTGGGAGTGTTGGTTGGGACATTGTGTAGGGAGCTTTACTCTGTATCTAACCCCGTGCTGTACCTGCCCTGGGAGTGTTCGATGGGACAGTGCAGAGGGAGCTTTACTCTGTATATAACCCGTGCTGTACCTGCCCTGGGAGACACTGATGGGTCAGTGTAGAGGGAGCTTTACTCTGTATCTAACCTGTGCTGTACCTGCCCTGCGAGTGTTGGTTGGGCCATTGTAGCGGGAGCTTTACTCTGTATCTGACCTGTGCTGTACCTGCTCTGGGAGTGTTTGATGGGACAGTGTAGAGGGAGGATTACTCTGTATCTAACCCGCGGCTGTACCTGCCCTGGGAGTGTTTGATGGGACAGTGTAGAGGGAGCTTTACTCTGTATCTAACCCTGAGCTGTATCTGCCCTGGGAGTGTTTGATGGGACATTATAGAGGGAGCTTTACTCTCGATCTCACCCGTGCTGTACCTGTCCTGGGAGTGTTTGATGGGACATAGTGGAGGGAGCTTTACTATGTATCTAACCTGTGCTGCACCTGCCCTGGGAGAGATTGATGGGACAGTGTAGAGCGAGCTTTACTCTGTATCTAACCCGTGCTGTATCTGCCCTGGGAGTGTTCGATGGGACATTGGAGAGGGAGCTTTACTCTGCAAGTAACCCATGCTGTACCTGCCCTGGGAGTGTTTGATGGGACGGTCTAGAGGGAGCTTTACTCTGTATCTAACCCGTGCTGTACCTGCTCTGGCAGTGTACGATGGGACATTGTGGAGGGAGCTTTACTTTGTATCTAACCCATACTGTACCTGCCCTGGGAGTGTTTGATGGGACAGTTTAGAGGAAGCTTTACTCTGCAAATAACCCCATGCTGTACCTGCCCTGGGAGTGTTTGATGGGACAGTGTAGAGGGAGCTTTTCTCTGTATCTAACCCTTGCTGTACCTGCCCTGGGAGTGTTTGATGGGACAGTGTAGAGGGAGCTTTACTCTGCATCTAACGCGTGCTGTAGCTGCCCTGGGAGTGTTTGATGAGACATAGTGGAGGGAGCTTTACTCTGAATCTAACCCGCGGCTGTAACTGCCGTGGGAGTGTTTGATGGGACAGTTTAGAGGGAGCTTTACTCTGTATCTAACGCCGTGCTGTACCTGCCCTGGGTGTGTTTGATGGGACATTGCAGAGGGAGCTTTACTCTGTATCTAAGCCCGTGCTGTACGTGCCCTGGGAGTGTTTGATGGGACAGTGTAGAGGGAGCTTTACTCTGTATCAAACGCCCTGTACCTGCCCTGGGAGCGTTTGATGGGACAGTGAAGAGGGAGCTTTACTCTGTATCTAACCCCCTGTACCTGCCTGGGAGTGTTTGATGGGACAGTGTAGAGGGAGCTTTACTCTGTATCTAACCCGTGCTGTACCTGCCCTGGGAGTGTTTGATGGGACAGTGCAGAGTGAGCTTTACTCTGTATCTAACCCCTTGCTGTACCTGCCCTGGGAGTGTTTGATGGGACAGTGCAGAGGGAGCTTTACTCTGCATCTAACCCCTTGCTGTACCTGCCCTTGGAGTGTTCGATGGGACAGTGTAGAGGGAGCTTTACTCTGCAACTAACCCGTGCTGTACCTGCCCTGGGAGTGTTTGATGGGACGGTGTAGAGGGAGCTTTACTCTGTATCTGACCCGTGCTGTACCTGCCCTGGCAGTGCACGATGGGACATTGTGGAGGGAGCTCTACTCTGTATCTAACCCATACTGTTCCTGCCCTGGGAGTGTTTGATGGGACAGTTTAGAGGGAGCTTTACTCTGTATCTAACGCCGTGCTGTACCTGCCCTGGTTGTGTTTGATCAGACAGTGTAGAGAGAGCTTTACTCTGTATCTAACCTGTGCTGTACCTGCCCTGGGAGTGTTTGATGGGACAGTGTAGAGGGAGCTTTACTCTGTGTCTAACCCCGTGCTGTACCTGCCCTGGGAGTGTTTGATGGGACAATGTAGATGGAGCTTTACTCTGTATCTAACCCCGTGCTGCACCTGCCCTGGGAGTTTTTCATGGGGCAGTGTCGAGGGAGCTTTACTCTGTATCTAACCCGTGCTGTATCTGCCCTGGGAGTGTTTGATGGGACAGTGTAGAGGGAGCTTTACTGTGTATCTAACCCGCGCTGGAGCTGCCCTGGGAATGTTTGATGGGACATTGTAGAGGGAGCTTTACTCTGTATCTAACGCCGTGCTGTACCTGCCCTGGGTGTGTTTGATCGGACAGTGTAGAGAGAGCTTTCCTCTGTATCTAACCTGTGCTGCACCTGCCCTGGGAGTGTTTGATGGGACATTGTAGAGGGAGCTTTACTCTGCATCGAACCCGCGGCTGTACCTGCCCTGGGAGTGTTTGATGGGACAGTGTAGAGGGAGCTTTACTCTGTATCTCACCCCGTGCTGTACCTGCCCTGGGAGACATTGATGTGTCAGTGCAGAGGGAGCTTTACTCTGTATCTAACCTGTGTTGTACCTGCCCTGGGAGTGTTGGTTGGGACATTGTGCAGGGAGCTTTACTCTGTGTCTAACCCCGTGCTGTATCTGCCCTGGGAGTGTTTGATGGGACAGTGTTGAGGGAGGTTTACTCTGTCTCTAACCCGTGCTGTACCTGCCCTGGGGGTGTTTGATGGGACATGTAGAGGGAGCTTTACTCTGTATCTAACGCCCTGTACCTGCCCTGGGAGCGTTTGATGGGACAGTGAAGAGGGAGCTTTACTCTGTATCTAACCCCCTGTACCTGCCTGGGAGTGTTTGATGGGACAGTGTAGAGGGAGCTTTACTCTGTATCTAACCCGTGCTGTACCTGCCCTGGGAGTGTTTGATGGGACAGTGCAGAGTGAGCTTTACTCTGTATCTAACCCCTTGCTGTACCTGCCCTGGGAGTGTTTGATGGGACAGTGCAGAGGGAGCTTTACTCTGCATCTAACCCCTTGCTGTACCTGCCCTTGGAGTGTTCGATGGGACAGTGTAGAGGGAGCTTTACTCTGCAACTAACCCGTGCTGTACCTGCCCTGGGAGTGTTTGATGGGACGGTGTAGAGGGAGCTTTACTCTGTATCTGACCCGTGCTGTACCTGCCCTGGCAGTGCACGATGGGACATTGTGGAGGGAGCTCTACTCTGTATCTAACCCATACTGTTCCTGCCCTGGGAGTGTTTGATGGGACAGTTTAGAGGGAGCTTTACTCTGTATCTAACGCCGTGCTGTACCTGCCCTGGTTGTGTTTGATCAGACAGTGTAGAGAGAGCTTTACTCTGTATCTAACCTGTGCTGTACCTGCCCTGGGAGTGTTTGATGGGACAGTGTAGAGGGAGCTTTACTCTGTGTCTAACCCCGTGCTGTACCTGCCCTGGGAGTGTTTGATGGGACAATGTAGATGGAGCTTTACTCTGTATCTAACCCCGTGCTGCACCTGCCCTGGGAGTTTTTCATGGGGCAGTGTCGAGGGAGCTTTACTCTGTATCTAACCCGTGCTGTATCTGCCCTGGGAGTGTTTGATGGGACAGTGTAGAGGGAGCTTTACTGTGTATCTAACCCGCGCTGGAGCTGCCCTGGGAATGTTTGATGGGACATTGTAGAGGGAGCTTTACTCTGTATCTAACGCCGTGCTGTACCTGCCCTGGGTGTGTTTGATCGGACAGTGTAGAGAGAGCTTTCCTCTGTATCTAACCTGTGCTGCACCTGCCCTGGGAGTGTTTGATGGGACATTGTAGAGGGAGCTTTACTCTGCATCGAACCCGCGGCTGTACCTGCCCTGGGAGTGTTTGATGGGACAGTGTAGAGGGAGCTTTACTCTGTATCTCACCCCGTGCTGTACCTGCCCTGGGAGACATTGATGTGTCAGTGCAGAGGGAGCTTTACTCTGTATCTAACCTGTGTTGTACCTGCCCTGGGAGTGTTGGTTGGGACATTGTGCAGGGAGCTTTACTCTGTGTCTAACCCCGTGCTGTATCTGCCCTGGGAGTGTTTGATGGGACAGTGTTGAGGGAGGTTTACTCTGTCTCTAACCCGTGCTGTACCTGCCCTGGGGGTGTTTGATGGGACATGTAGAGGGAGCTTTACTCTGTATCTAACCCGTGCTGTACCTGCCCTGGGAGTGTTTGATGGGACAGTGTAGAGGGAGCTTTACTCTGCAACTAACCCGCGCTGTACCTGCCCTGGGAGTGTTTGATGGGACAGTGCAGAGGGAGCTTTACTCTGTATCTAACCCCTTGCTGTCCCTGCCCTGGGAGTGTTTGATGGGACAGTGTAGAGGGAGCTTTACTCTGTATCTGACCCGTGCTGTACGTGTCCTGGGAGTGTTTGATGGGACATTGTAGAGGGAGCTTTACTCTGTATATAATCTGTGCTGTACCTGCCCTGGGAGACATTGGTCAGTGTTGAGGGAGGTTTACTCTGTCTCTAACCCGTGCTGTACCTGCCCTGGGAGTGTTTGATGGGACATGTAGAGGGAGCTTTACTCTGTATCTAACCCGTGCTGTACCTGCCCTGGGAGTGTTTGATGGGACAGTGTAGAGGGAGCTTTACTCTGCAACGAACCCGCGCTGTACCTGCCCTGGGAGTGTTTGATGGAACACTGTAGAGGGAGCTTTCCTCTATATCTAACCCCTTGCTGTACCTGCCCTGGGAGTGTTTGATGGGACAGTGCAGAGGGAGCTTTACTCTGTATCTAACCCGTGCTGTACCTGCCCTGGGAGTGTTGGTTGGGACATTGTGTAGGGAGCTTTACTCTGTATCTAACCCCGTGCTGTACCTGCCCTGGGAGTGTTTGATGGGACAGTGCAGAGGGAGCTTTACTCTGTATATAACCCGTGCTGTACCTGCCCTGGGAGACACTGATGGGTCAGTGTAGAGGGAGCTTTACTCTGTATCTGACCTGTGCTGTACCTGCCCTGCGAGTGTTGGTTGGGACATTGTAGAGGGAGCTTTACTCTGTATCTGACCTGTGCTGTACCTGCCCTGGGAGTGTTTGATGGGACAGTGTAGAGGGAGGATTACTCTGTATCTAACCCGCGGCTGTACCTGCCCTGGGAGTGTTTGATGGGACAGTGTAGAGGGAGCTTTACTCTGTATCTAACCCTGAGCTGTATCTGCCCTGGGAGTGTTTGATGGGACATTATAGAGGGAGCTTTACTCTCGATCTCACCCGTGCTGTACCTGTCCTGGGAGTGTTTGATGGGACATAGTGGAGGGAGCTTTACTATGTATCTAACCTGTGCTGCACCTGCCCTGGGAGAGATTGATGGGACAGTGTAGAGCGAGCTTTACTCTGTATCTAACCCGTGCTGTATCTGCCCTGGGAGTGTTCGATGGGACATTGGAGAGGGAGCTTTACTCTGCAAGTAACCCATGCTGTACCTGCCCTGGGAGTGTTTGATGGGACGGTCTAGAGGGAGCTTTACTCTGTATCTAACCCGTGCTGTACCTGCTCTGGCAGTGTACGATGGGACATTGTGGAGGGAGCTTTACTTTGTATCTAACCCATACTGTACCTGCCCTGGGAGTGTTTGATGGGACAGTTTAGAGGAAGCTTTACTCTGCAAATAACCCCATGCTGTACCTGCCCTGGGAATGTTTGATAAAACACTGTAGAGGGAGCTTTTCTCTGTATCTAACCCTTGCTGTACCTGCCCTGGGAGTGTTTGATGGGACAGTGTAGAGGGAGCTTTACTCTGCATCTAACGCGTGCTGTAGCTGCCCTGGGAGTGTTTGATGAGACATAGTGGAGGGAGCTTTACTCTGAATCTAACCCGCGGCTGTAACTGCCGTGGGAGTGTTTGATGGGACAGTTTAGAGGGAGCTTTACTCTGTATCTAACGCCGTGCTGTACCTGCCCTGGGTGTGTTTGATGGGACATTGCAGAGGGAGCTTTACTCTGTATCTAAGCCCGTGCTGTACGTGCCCTGGGAGTGTTTGATGGGACAGTGTAGAGGGAGCTTTACTCTGTATCAAACGCCCTGTACCTGCCCTGGGAGCGTTTGATGGGACAGTGAAGAGGGAGCTTTACTCTGTATCTAACCCCCTGTACCTGCCTGGGAGTGTTTGATGGGACAGTGTAGAGGGAGCTTTACTCTGTATCTAACCCGTGCTGTACCTGCCCTGGGAGTGTTTGATGGGACAGTGCAGAGTGAGCTTTACTCTGGATCTAACCCCTTGCTGTACCTGCCCTGGGAGTGTTTGATGGGATAGTGCAGAGGGAGCTTTACTCTGTATCTAACCCCTTGCTGTACCTGCCCTTGGAGTGTTCGATGGGACAGTGTAGAGGGAGCTTTACTCTGCAACTAACCCGTGCTGTACCTGCCCTGGGAGTGTTTGATGGGACGGTGTAGTGGGAGCTTTACTCTGTATCTGACCCGTGCTGTACCTGCCCTGGCAGTGCACGATGGGACATTGTGGAGGGAGCTCTACTCTGTATCTAACCCATACTGTTCCTGCCCTGGGAGTGTTTGATGGGACAGTTTAGAGGGAGCTTTACTCTGTATATAACCTGTGCTGTACCTGCCCTGGGAGTGTTTGATGGGACAGTGTAGAGGGAGCATTACTCTGCACCAACCCTGTGCTGTACCTGCCCTGGGAGTGTTTGATGGGACAGTGTAGAGGGAGCTTTACTCTGTGTCTAACCCCGTACTCTACCTGCCCTGGGAGTGTTTGATGGGACAGTGTAGAGGGAGCTTTACTCTGTATCTAACCCATGGTGTTCCTGCCCTGGGAGTGTTTGATGGGACAGTGAAGAGGGAGCTTTACTCTGTATCTAAGCCCGTGCTGTACGTGCTTGGGAGTGTTTGATGGGACAGTGTAGATGGAGCTTTAATCTGTATCTAACCCGTGCTGTACCTGCCCTGGGACTGTTTGATGGGACAATGTAGATGGAGCTTTACTCTGTATCTAACCCCGTGCTGCACCTGCCCTGGGAGTGTTTCATGGGGCAGTGTCGAGGGAGCTTTACTCTGTCTCTAACCCCGTGCTGTATCTGCCCTGGGAGTGTTTGATGGGACATTGTAGAGGGAGCATTACTCTGTATCTAACCCCGTGCTGTACCTGCCCTGGGAGTGTTTGATGGGACAGTGTAGAGGGAGCTTTACTCTGTATATAACCCGTGCTGTACCTGCCCTGGGAGACATTGATGGGTCAGTGTAGAGGGAGCTTTACTCTGTATCTAACCTGTGCTGTACCTGCCCTGGGAGTGTTGGTTGGGACATTGTGGAGGGAGCTTTACTCTGTATCTAACCCGTGCTGTATCTGCCCTGGGAGTGTTTGATGGGACAGTGTAGAGGGAGCTTTACTGTGTATCTAACCCGTGCTGGAGCTGCCCTGGGAATGTTTGATGGGACATTGTAGAGGGAGCTTTACTCTGTATCTAACGCCGTGCTGTACCTGCCCTGGTTGTGTTTGATCAGACAGTGTAGAGAGAGCTTTACTCTGTATCTAACCTGTGCTGTACCTGCCCTGGGAGTGTTTGATGGGACAGTGTAGAGGGAGCTTTACTCTGTGTCTAACCCCGTGCTGTACCTGCCCTGGGAGTGTTTGTTGGGACAGTGTAGAAGGAGCTTTACTCTGTATCTAACGCATGGTGTACCTGCCCTGGGAGTGTTTGATGGGACAGTGAAGAGGGAGCTTTACTCTGTATCTAAGCCCGTGCTGTACGTGCCCTGGGAGTGTTTGATGGGACAATGCAGAGGGAGCTTTCCTCTGTATCTAACACGTGCTGTACCGCCCTGGGAGTGTTTGATGGGACAGTGTAGACGGAGCTTTAATCTGTATCTAACCCGTGCTGTACGTGCCCTGGGACTGTTTGATGGGACAATGTAGATGGAGCTTTACTCTGTATCTAACCCCGTGCTGCACCTGCCCTGGGAGTTTTTCATGGGGCAGTGTCGAGGGAGCTTTACTCTGTATATAACCCGTGCTGTACCTGCCCTGGGAGACATTGATGGGTCAGTGTAGAGGGAGCTTTACTCTGTATCTAACCTGTGCTGTACCTGCCCTGGGAGTGTTGGTTGGGACATTGTGGAGGGAGCTTTACTCTGTATCTAACCCGTGCTGTATCTGCCCTGGGAGTGTTTGATGGGACAGTGTAGAGGGAGCTTTACTGTGTATCTAACCCGCGCTGGAGCTGCCCTGGGAATGTTTGATGGGACATTGTAGAGGGAGCTTTACTCTGTATCTAACGCCGTGCTGTACCTGCCCTGGGTGTGTTTGATCGGACAGTGTAGAGAGAGCTTTCCTCTGTATCTAACCTGTGCTGCACCTGCCCTGGGAGTGTTTGATGGGACAGTGTAGAGGGAGCTTTACTCTGTATCTAACCCATGGTGTACCTGCCCTGGGAGTGTTTGATGGGACAGTGTAGAGGGAGCTTTACTCTGTATCTAACGCCGTGCTGTACCTGCCCTGGTTGTGTTTGATCGGACAGTGTAGAGAGAGCTTTACTCTGTATCTAACCTGTGCTGTACCTGCCCTGGGAGTGTTTGATGGGACAGTGTAGAGGGAGCTTTACTCTGTGTCTAACCCCGTGCTGTACCTGCCCTGGGAGTGTTTGATGGGACAGTGTAGAGGGAGCTTTACTCTGTATCTAACCTGTGTTGTACCTGCCCTGGGAGTGTTTGATGGGACAGTGTAGAGGGAACTTTACTCTGTGTCTAACCCCGTGCTGTACCTGCCCTGGGAGTGTTTGATGGGACAGTGTAGAGGGAGCTTTACTCTGTATCTCACCCCGTGCTGTACCTGCCCTGGGAGACATTGATGTGTCAGTGCAGAGGGAGCTTTACTCTGTATCTAACCTGTGTTGTACCTGCCCTGGGAGTGTTGGTTGGGACATTGTGCAGGGAGCTTTACTCTGTGTCTAACCCCGTGCTGTATCTGCCCTGGGAGTGTTTGATGGGACAGTGTTGAGGGAGGTTTACTCTGTCTCTAACCCGTGCTGTACCTGCCCTGGGAGTGTTTGATGGGACATGTAGAGGGAGCTTTACTCTGTATCTAACCCGTGCTGTACCTGCCCTGGGAGTGTTTGATGGGACAGTGTAGAGGGAGCTTTACTCTGCAACTAACCCGCGCTGTACCTGCCCTGGGAGTGTTTGATGGGACAGTGCAGAGGGAGCTTTACTCTGTATCTCACCCCTTGCTGTCCCTGCCCTGGGAGTGTTTGATGGGACAGTGTAGAGGGAGCTTTACTCTGTATCTGACCCGTGCTGTACGTGTCCTGGGAGTGTTTGATGGGACATTGTAGAGGGAGCTTTACTCTGTATATAATCTGTGCTGTACCTGCCCTGGGAGACATTGGTCAGTGTTGAGGGAGGTTTACTCTGTCTCTAACCCGTGCTGTACCTGCCCTGGGAGTGTTTGATGGGACAGTGTAGAGGGAGCTTTACTCTGCAACGAACCCGCGCTGTACCTGCCCTGGGAGTGTTTGATGGAACACTGTAGAGGGAGCTTTCCTCTATATCTAACCCCTTGCTGTACCTGCCCTGGGAGTGTTTGATGGGACAGTGCAGAGGGAGCTTTCCTCTATATCTAACCCCTTGCTGTACCTGCCCTGGGAGTGTTTGATGGGACAGTGCAGAGGGAGGTTTACTCTGTATCTTACCCGTGCTGGACCTGCCCTGGGAGTGTTTGATCGGACAGTGTAGAGAGAGCTTTACTCTGTATCTATCCTGTGCTGCACCTGCCCTGGGTGTGTTTGATCGGACAGTGTAGAGAGAGCTTTACTCTGTATCTAACCTGTGCTGCACCTGCCCTGGGAGTGTTTGATGGGACATTGTGGAGGGAGCTTTACTCTGTATCTAACCCGTGCTGTATCTGCCCTGGGAGTGTTTGATGGGACAGTGTAGAGGGAGCTTTACTGTGTATCTAACCCGTGCTGGAGCTGCCCTGGGAATGTTTGATGGGACAGTGTAGAGGGAGCTTTACTCTGTATCTAACCCATGGTGTAACTGCCCTGGGACTGTTTGATGGGACAGTGTAGAGGGAGCTTTACTCTGTATCTAACGCCGTGCTGTACCTGCCCTGGTTGTGTTTGATCGGACAGTGTAGAGAGAGCTTTACTCTGTATCTAACCTGTGCTGTAGCTGCCCTGGGAGTGTTTGATGGGACAGTGTAGAGGGAGCTTTACTCTGTGTCTAAACCCGTGCTGTACCTGCCCTGGGAGTGTTTGTTGGGATATTGTGGAGGGAGCTTTTCTCTGTACTAAACCCCGTGCTGTGCCTGCCGTGAGAGTGTTTGAAGCGACAGTGTGGAGGGAGCTTTACTCTGTCTCTAACCCGTGCTGTACCTGCCCTGGGAGTGTTTGATGGGACATTGTGGAGGGAGCTTTACTCCTGCTGTACCTGCCCTGGGAGTGTTTGTTGGGACAGTGTGGAGTGAGCTTTACTCTGAATCTAACCCCCTGTACCTGGGTATGAGTTGCTTGCTGAGACATCAGTAACATGTGACCCCTAAACTAACACAATTTAACTCTGCACACAAAATTTAAACCGTTAAATGTTATTGCAGCACTGGGATATGAACATAAAATATGTGAAACAAGACACACGTCTATTTTGATAGCTGCAAAGTTGTGAGGTGTTTGTGCAGCTGACGGAATGTGTTTTCGCGCCGAGGGAGGTGCCTTCCACATGAGCTGTGACTAGTGGCTCCACACTGGGTTCACAGATCGCTGCTCCATATTCGGATTCGAGGTGTGAAAGTTGTGTGTGCAGCTGTGACTTTGAGCTAAGTTGTGGAGGAGGTGTTGAAATGAATGGGGGAGTCACTGCCCAATCCAGGCCAGCGCAGGCAGACTACGCCAAGGGCCCAGCTCGGCCCAGCGACTCCACGACAGCGTCCAAGGCCTCTGGACTTGTCCTCAGCCTGTGGACCACGAAGGGAAAATTCACCCTGGATCATTGCTCCAGAGACCAGTCCACCACCTGCAGCTTGTGAATGTAGCACAGTCTCCAAGTTCGCTGTGATGCCCCTGTAGTTCAATATCCTCTGACACTGTACAGGCTTACATAGCACTGTACTGCACAGAAAGAGGCCATTCGGTCCATCGTGCCTATGGCGGTTCTTTGAACGAGCTGTCCAATTAGTCCCACTCCCCCCCGCTCTTTCCCCATAACCTGCACATTTTCCTTTACAAGTAATTTTCCAAATCCCTTCTGAAAGTTTTTATAAAATCTGCTCCCACTGCCCTTTCAGGCCGTGCAGTTCACAACAGCTCGCTACGTAAAAACATTTCTCCTCATACCCCTCGGCTCTTTTGCCAATTACCTTCAATCTGTGTCCTGTGGGTAATGACCCTCCTGTGTCCTGTGGTTACTGACCCTCCTGTGTCCTGTGGGTAGTGACCCTGCTGTGTCCTGTGGTTAGTGACCCTCCTGTGTCCTGTGGTTACCGAGCCTCCTGTGTCCTGTGGTTACTGACCCTCCTGTGTCCTGTGGGTAGTGACCCTCCTGTGTCCTGTGGTTAGTGACCCTCCTGTGTCCTGTGGTAAGTGACCCTCCTGTGGTTAGTGACCCTCCTGTGTCCTGTGGGTAGTGACCCTCCTGTGTCCTGTGGTTACTGACCATCCTGTGTCCTGTGGTTAGTGACCCTCCTGTGTCCTGTGGTTACTGACCCTCCTGTGTCCTGTGGGTAGTGACCCTCCTGTGTCCGGTGGTTACTGACCCTCCTGTGTCCTGTGGTTATTGACCCTCCTGTGTCCTGTGGTTACTGACCCTCCTGTGTCCTGTGCGTAGTGACCCTCCTGTGTCCTGTGGTTACTGACCATCCTATGTCCTGTGGTTAGTGACCCTCCTGTGTCATGTGGGTAGTGACCCTCCTGTGTCCTGTGGGTAGTGACCCTCCTGTGTCCTGTAGTTAGTGACCCTGCTGTGTCCTGTGGTTAGTGACCCGCCTGTGTCCTGTGAGTAGTGACCCTCCTGTGTCCTGTGGTTAGTGACCCTCCTGTGTCCTGTGGTTAGTGACCCTCCTGTGTCATGTGGGTAGTGACCCTCCTGTGTCCTGTGGGTAGTGACCCTCCTGTGTCCTGTGGGTAGTGACCCTCCTGTGTCCTGTGGTTACTGACCCTCCTGTGGTTAGTGACCCTCCTGTGTCCTGTGGGTAGTGACCCTCCTGTGTCCTGTGGTTAGTGACCCTCCTGTGTCCTGTGGTTAGTGACCCGCCTGTGTCCTGTGGTTAGTGACCCTCCTGTGTCCTGTGGGTAGTGACCCTCCTGTGTCCTGTGGTTAGTGACCCGCCTGTGTCCTGTGGGTAGTGACCCTCCTGTGTCTTGTGGTTAGTGACCCTCCTGTGTCCTGTGGTTAGTGACCCTCCTATGTCCTGTGGTTAGTGACCCTCCTGTGTCCTGTGGTTAGTGACCCTCCTGTGTCCTGTGGTTAGTGACTCTCCTGTGTCCTGTGGTTAGTGACCCCCCTGTGTCCTGTGGTTACCGACCCTCCTGCCCGTGGAAACACTCTCTCCCTATTTATTTCATCGAAACCCTTCATGATTTTGAACAGCTCTGTTCTATTAAGCCTCCCCTCAATCTCAGGTCGCTCACAGGTCACAGGTCAGTGTCACCCTGTTACAGGTGAAGTATTGGACACTGTGTGCGGCCCGTGAAACCTATCCCAGGATCAGTCAGACCCTTCGGTGTGGGCGGGAGGCAGATTCTTGTCTGAGGTAGATGAACGGGTTCAAAGCATTCTCTCAGTCTCACACACCCAGAGTTCAGACTCGGGGTACAGCGTGTAATGGTTCTATTACTGGACAAATGGTGCATAGAGCGCGAGTGCAAATCCCACCACAAAAGTTTGAGAATTTGAATTCAGTTTTACAAAAGGCAGTAAATAAAACGCTGGGGTCAGACAAAGTGACCATGAAACTGTCGGATTATCGTAAACACCCAACTGGTTCACTAATGTCCTTTAGGGACGGAAGCTTGGCGTCCTTGCCCGCTCTTGCCTGTATGTGTTGGCTATTGTGTTAGCCATGACTCAGTTAGCAGCAGCGTGGAGGCCCCGACCTGCGTGAGAAGACCAGCGGCAGGTGGGGCCATAAAAGGAGCAGCATGGAGGCGTACTACTCCAGGGAGCAGCACGAGCTGGTGCAGGAGGGCGACGGTAGCAAAGAGTGACGTCATCAAGGTCCAGGTCAGTGATTGGAGGGTGGGCAGGTACAGCAGGAGCGGTGAGATCGGGCCGAAGGAGCGGCGAGAGACTGTCGAGGGATGTGATCGGGGCCCGGGAGAGGCTTGAGTTCGGGGCCCGGGAGAGGCTTGAGCTCGGGGCCAAGGGCAGCACCGGCCAGCCCATAGTGCGATATGTGCGCACTCGGTCCGTGCACAAGAGCAGGTCTCCAGTCGTCTTGGTTAACCCTTGCCATTGGACGAAGACCTAGCTCTGTCAAGCCCGTGCGGTGGCTGGTGTGCAACGGCCATCACACATTAAAAAAATCCAGGCACAGACATCTTCCTGTATAGTTCGTGATCTGGAATATTAGGTCCTTCATTGAAACACCTGTGGACTCATCCTTTTTTGGCGTGGAATCAAGTCATCCTCGCCGCGAGGGACCGCCTATGATGATGATGATGATGATTAGCACCCTTGTCTAAGTCAGAAGGTTGAGAGTTCAACTCCCACTCCAGGAACATGAGCACAAAAATCTACATCGACACTCCCAGTGCAGTACTGAGGGAGCGCTGCCAAAGTTGTCCTCATTCGGAGAAGACATTAAACCGAGGCTCCATCTGCCCTCTCAGGTGGACGTAAAAGATCCCACAGCACTATTTCGAAGATGAGCTGAGAGTTATTCCGGTGTCCTGGCCAATAATTATCCCTCAACCAACATCACTAAAACAGATCGGGTCATTTTTAATAGAGCTGACTGTGGGATCTTGCTGCGCACACATTGGCTGCCACGTTTCCGACATTATAAGGACGACACTTCGAAAGCTACTTGATTGGCTGAGAAGTGATTTGTGATGACCCGACTCTTAACTGCCTTCTGAAGTGCTCTAAAAAACACGGGCTGCAGCGGTTCATAGAAAACATAGAAAATAGGTGCAGGAGTAGGCCATTCAGCCTTTCGAGCCTGCACCGCCATTCAATGGGTTCATGGCTGGACATGCAACTTCAGTACCCCATTCCTGCTTTCTCGCCATAACCCTTGATCCCCCTAGTAGTAAGGACTACATCTAACTCCTTTTTGAATATATTTAGTGAATTGGCCTCAACAACTTTCTGTGGTAGAGAATTCCACAGGTTCACCACTCTCTGGGTGAAGAAGTTTCTCCTCATCTTGGTCCTAAATGGCTTACCCCTTATCCTTGGACTGTGACCCCTGGTTCTGGACTTCCCCAACATTGGGAACATTCTTCCTGAATCTAACCTGTCTAAACCAGTCAGAATTTTAAACATTTCAATGAGATCCCCTCTCATTCTTCTGAACTCCAGTGAATACAAGCCCAGTTGATCCAGTCTTTCTTGATATGTCAGTCTCGCCATCCCGGGAATCAGTCTGGTGAACCTTTGCTGCACTCCCTCAACAGCAAGAATGTCTTTCCTCAAGTTAGGAGACCAAAACTGTACACAATACTCCAGGTGTTGCCTCACCAAGGCCCTGTACAACTGTAGTAACACCTCCCTGCCCCTGTACTCAAATCCCCTCACTATGAAGGCCAACATGCCATTTGCTTTCTTAACCGCCTGCTGTACCTGCAACCTTCAATGACTGATGTACCATGACACCCAGGGTCTCGTTGCACCTCCCCTTTTCCTAATCTGTCACCATTCAGATAATAGTCTGTCTCTCTGTTTTTACCACCAATAAGATGGCCAGCTTCACACAGCAACTAGGGGTGGGCAGCAAAGGCCTTGGCCCACAGCCCAAGAATGGATTCAATAAACAGAAGAGATGTTGAAATCAGTGCCTCTCCTACAGATGTTTGAATTCAGACCCTCTCCTACAGATGTTGAAATCAGACCCTCTCCTACAGATGTTGAAATCAGACCCTCTCCTCCAGATGTTGAAATCAGTGTCTCTCCTACAGATGTTGAAATCAGTGCCTCTCCGACAGATGTTGAATTGAGGCACCCCCGCCAACATAGAAAGTTCAGAGGTAAAATTAAAAAGGGTATTAGGAATGCTAAGAGAGAGCATGAAGAATTCTTGGCAGGTAAAACTAAGGAAAACCCAAAGACTTTCTCTAAATATATTAAGAGCAAGCGGATAATTAAAGAAAGGGTAGGCCCTATTAGAGACCATGAGGGTAATCTGAGTGCGGAGGCGGAAGATGTTGGCATGGTTCTTAATGAATACTTTGCATCTGTTTTCACAAGGAAAGGGGCGGTACAGATACTTCTATCGAGGAGGAGTGAGATATTCTGGATGAAATAAACATAGGGAGAGAGGAAGTATTAAGCAGCTTTGAAAATGGATAAGTCCCCAGGCCCGGATGATGGGCATGGTGCCGGAGGACTGCTAATGTGGTACCCTTCTTTAAGAAGGGTGAAAGGGATAGGCCGAGTAATTACAGGCCTGTCAGCCTAACCTCGGTGGTGGGAAAATGATTGGAAAAAATCCTGAAGGACAGGATAATTCTACATTTAGAAAAGCAAGGATTAATCAGGGACAGTCAGCACGGATTTGTTAAGGGAAGATCGTGTTTGACTAACATGATTGACTTTTTCGAGGAAGTAACCAGAGGGTAGTGCGTATGATGTAGTGTATATGGATTTTAGCAAAGCTTTCGATAAGGTCCCACATGGCAGACTGGTCACGAAAGTAAAAGTCCATGGGATCCAGGGCAAAGTGACAAGTTGGATCCAAAATTGGCTCAGAGGCAGGAAGCAAAGGGTAATGGTTGATGGATGTTTTTGTGACGAACGATGTTTCCAGTGGGGTTCCGCAGGGCTCAGTACTGGGTCCCTTGCTTTTTGTGGTATACATCAATGATCTAGATTTGAATATAGGAGGTATGATTAAGAAGTTTGCAGATGACACTAAAATAGACTGTGTGGTTGATAATGAAGAGGAAAGCCATGGACTGCAGGAGGATAGCAATCTACTGGTCAGGTGGGCAGAGCAGTGGCAAATGGAATTGAATTGGCAGAAGTGTGAGGTAATGCACTTGGGGAGGGCTAATCAGGCAAGGGTATACACATTAAGCGGTAGGCCACTGAGAAGTGTAGATGAATAAAGGGACCTTGGAGTGCTTGTTCACAGATCCCAGAAAGTAACAGGCCAGGTGGATTAGGTGGTTAAGAAGACATACGGAATGCTTGCCTTTATTGGCCGAGGCATAGAATACAAGAGCAGGGAGGTTATGCTTAAATTGTGTAATACACTGGTTAGGCCACAGCTGGAGTATGAGTGCAGTTCTGGTCGCCGTATTATAGGAAGGACGTGATTGCACTAGAGAGGGTGCAGAGGAGATTTACAAGGATGCTGCCTGGAATAGAGAATCTTAGTTATGAGGACAGATTGGATAGGCTGGGTTTGTTCTCCTTGGAACAGAGGAGGCTGAGAGGAGACCTCATTAAGTTGCATAAAATGTTGAGGGGCCTGCATATAGTGGATAGTAAGGGACTATTTCCCTTGGTGGATGGGTCTATTACGAGGAGGCATAGTTTTAAAGTGGTTGGTGGAAGGTTTAGATGTGATCTGAGGGGAAGCTTCTTCACACAGAGGGTTGTGGGGGTCTGCAACTCACTGCCTGGAAGTGTGGTATTGGCAGAAACCCTTACCACATTTTAAAGGTCCTTGGATGGGCACTTGAAGTGCCGTAACCTGCATGGTTACAGACCTAGAGCTAGTAAGTGGGATTAGACTGGATAACCTCTTGCTGGCTGGTACAGATACGATGGTAAGTACTTCGGGGAATCGAATATGGCCAGAGCGATCTCCTGGACTAGTTTTGATCGCCTGGATGGGTCGGAGAGGAATTTTCCCAGATTTTATTCCCCCTATTGGCCTGGGTTTTTATCTTTTTTTTGCCTTTCCTAGGAGATCGCATGGCTCCGGTTGGGGTGGAGCGTAGAATGTATCAGTGTAAGGGGATGTCACAGTTGTGTGGGGCGGACTGGCTGGGCTGGGTGCTCTTTACCTGTCCGCCATTGTTCATTGTTGATAGGTTTATATGACTTTAAATCTATGCCCCCTGGTTGTTGACCCCTCTGTTAAAGGAAATAGGTCCGTCCTATCCACTCTATCCAGGCCCCTCATAATTTTATACACCTCAATAAGGTCTCCCCCTCAGCCTCCTCTGTTCCAAAGTAATCAAACCCAGCCTATCCGCTTTTTCCTCATAGCTAAAATTATCCAGTCCAGGCAGCATCTTCGTAAATCTCCTCTGTACCCTCTCTAGTGCAATCACATCTTTCCTGTAATGTGGTGATCAGAACTGCACACAGTACTCCAGCTGTGACCTAACTAGTGTTTTATACAGTTCAAGCATAACCCCTCTGCTCTTGTATTCTGTGCCTCAGCTAATAAAGTATTCCGTATGCCTTCTTAACCACCTTACCGACCTTGCCTGCTACCTTCAGGGATCTGTGGACATGCACTCCAAGGTCCTTTTGTTCCTCTACACTTCTGTGACCTACCATTTAATATGTATTCCCTTGCCTTGTTAGCTCTCCCCAAATGCATTACCTCACACGTCTCCAGATTGAATTCCATTTGCCACTGTTCTGCCCACCTGACCAGTTCATTGATATCTTCCTGCAGCCTACAGCTTTCTTCCTCACTATCAACCACATAGCCCATTTTAGTATTACCTGCAAACTTCTTAATACCCATTACATTCAAGTCTAAATCATTAATATATACCACAAAAAGCAAGGGACCGAGTACTGAGCCCTGTGAAACCCCACTGGAAACATCCTTCCAATCACAAAAACATCCATCAACCATTGCCCTTTGCTTCCTGCCTCTTGAGCCAATTTTGGATCCAACTTGTCACTTTGCCCTGGATCCCATGGGCTTTTATTTTCATGACCAGTCTGCCATGTGGGACCTTATCAAAAGCCTTGCTAAAATCCATATACACTACATCATACGCACTGCCCTCATCGACCCTCCTGGTTACCTCCTCAAAAAATTAAATCATGTTAATCACACACGACCTTCCCTTAACAAATCCATGCTGATCATCCTTGATTAATCCGTGTCTTTCGAAATGAAGATTTATCCCATCCCTTAGAATTATTTTCAATAATTTTGACACCCCTGAAGTTAGGCTGACTGGCCTGTAATTACTCGGTCTATCCCTTTTTAAACAAAAGGTACAACGTTAGCAGTCCTCCAGTACCACACCTGTATCCAGAGAGAATTGGCAAATGATGGTCAGAGCCTCTGCTATTTCCTCTTTTACTTCTCTTGACAGCCTGGGATACATTTCATCCGGGCCTGGGGATTTATCCACTTTCAAAGTTGCTACACCCCTTAACACTTCCTCTCTCACTGTTTATTTCATCTAATATTTCACACTCCTCCTCTCTGATTGCAATGTCTACATCGTCCCTCTCTTGTGAAAACAGACGCAAAGTAACCATTAAGAACCATACCCATGTCTTCCATCTCCACACACACATTACTGTTATGGTCTCGAATAGGCCCTACTCTTTCTTTAGTTATCCACTTGCTCTTAATGTATTTCGAAAACATCCTTGGTTTTACTTGCCAATTTTTTTTCATGCTCTTTCTTTGCTTTCCTAATTTCCTTTCTAATTTCACCCCTGCACTTTCTGTACTCCTCTAGAGTTTCTGCAGCATTGAGCCCTCGGTATCTATCATAAACCTCCCTTTTTTTTTATTTTGTCCCTTGACATCCAGGGGGCTCGAGATTTGTTAGCGCCACCATTTTTCTTTAAGGGAACATACTTGCTCTGAACCCTCAGGATCTCCTCCTTGAATGTCTCCCACTGCTCTGACATTGATTTACCTTCAAGCAGCTGTTTCCAGTCACTTTGGCTAAATCCCATCTCAGCTCAGCAAAATTGGCTTTCCCCCAATTGAGAACTTTTATTCCTGGTCTATCTTTGTCCTTTTCCATAACTACCCAAAATCTGTCACACTTTATAAAACGCCTTTTTGAAGTTCATGTACAGCACATCAACTGCATTGCCCCCATCTAACCTCTCAGTTACCTCATCAAAGAACTCGATCAAGTTAGTTGAATAGGATTTGCTCTTAACAAATCCATGGGCTTTCCTTAAAGATCCACACTTGTCCAAGTGATTGTTAACTTTGTCTTGGATTATCATTTCTAAAAGCTTTTCAACATCTGAGGTTAAATGGACAGGCCTGCAGTTGCTGGGTTTATCCTTACACCCTTTTTTGAACAAGGATGTAACATTTGGAATTCTCCAGTCATAGAAACATAGAAAATAGGTGCAGGAGTAGGCCATTCGGCCCTTCGAGCCTGCACCACCATTCAATAAGATCATGGCTGATCATTTCCTCAGTAACCCTTTCCTGCTTTCTCTCCATACCCCTTGATCTCTTTAGCCATAAGGGCCACATCTAACTCCCACTTGAATATATCCAATGAACTGGCATCAACAACTCTCTGCGGCAGGGAATTCCACAGGTTGACAACTCTGAGTGAAGAAGTTTCTCCTCATCTCAGTCCTAAATGGCATCCCCCTTATCCTAAGACTGTGTCCCCTGGTTCTGGGCTTCCCCAACATCGGGAACAATCTACTCGCATCTAACCTGTCCCGTCCCTTCAGAATCTTATATGTTTCTATGAGATCCCCTCTCAACCTTCTAAACTCCAATGTATAAAGGCCCAGTTGATCCAGTCTCTCCTCATATGTCAGTGCAGCCAATCCGGGAATCAGTCTGGTGAAGCTTCGCTGCACTCCCTCAATAGCATGAACGTCCTTTCTCAGATTAGGAGATCAAAACTGAACACAATATTCCAGGTGAGGCCTCACCAAGGCCCTGTACAACTGCAGTAAGATTTCCCTGCTCCTCTACTCAAATCCCCTCGCTATGAAGGCCAACATACCATTTGCCTTCTTTACCACCTGCTGTACCTGTATGCCAACTTTCAATGACTGATGAACCATGACACCCAGGTCTCGTTGCATCTTCCCTTTTCCTAATGTGCCACCATTCAGATAATATTCTGTCTTTGCATTTTTGCCACCAAAGTGGATAACCTCACATTTAACCACATTATACTGCATCTGCCATGCATTTGCCCACTCACCTAACCTGACCAAGTCACCCTGCAGCCTCTTAGCATCCTCCTCACAGCTCACACCGCCACCCAGTCCTCTGGCACCAGCCCTGTATCCAAGGATTGGAAGATTATGGCCAGTACCTCCGCTATCTTCACTTCCCTCAGCAACCCAGGATGCATCCCACCTGCTCCTGGTGATTTATCTACTTTAAGTACAGCCAGCCTTTCTAGTGTCTCCTTTTTATGAATTCTTATCCCATCAGGTAGCTCCACTACCTCCTCTTTCACTATGAATTTGGAAGCATCTTCTTCCTTGGTAAAGACAGATGCAACGTTCTCATTTAGTACCTCAGCCATGCCCTCTGCCTCCATGCACAGCTCATCTTTTTGGTCCCTAATCGGCCCCATCCCTCCCTTTACTATTATGCCTATAGAAGGAAGAAGGAATTTGAGGATGCACAAGAGGAGAGGTTTGGAGGAACACAGAGATCTCGGAGGCTCATAGGGCTGGAGAAGGTTAGAGAGAGAGGAAGGGATGAGGACATGGAGGGATTCGAAGACAAGAGTTGTAAAGCGGCAGTTAGAAATAAATTTGTGCCGTTTTGAACTGGAGAGCACAGAGAGGCACGGGAACATCACATGTCCCACCCCTGCAGTCCAGCTCGAACACAGGCAAACCACACAGCAACAAGCGGGCTCCAGAGCCGACATCAGTTCGCACCACATCACCAACTTGATGCGTTAGATTGGAGATGATGTTCTTTCCAGCCCATACCAAGTGTTTGCTGATAAGAAGGTGCAAAGTCTCACTTTGGCAGCATTTCTTACTTGGTAAAGACAGATGCAAAGTACTCATTTAGTACCTCAGTCATGTCCTCTGCCTCCATGCAGAAACCTCGCTCCATGACTTAGACTGATACAGCACAGGAGGCGGCTATTCGGCCCATTGTGCCTGTGTTGGCTCTTTGAAAGAGTGATCCAATTAGTCCCACTGACCCAATCTTTTCCCCCCAAAGCCCTGGAACATTTTCAGCTTCAAGTACTTATATAATTCTATTTTTAAAGTTATTACTGAATCTGCTTCCACCGCCTTTCAGGAAGCGCGTTCCAGAGTCATTGCCTAAAAAAAAATTACCTCCCCTTGAGCTCTTTGAAAATTATCTTAAATCTGTGTCCTCTGGTTACGGAACCGTGTAGAGGGAGCTTTACTCTGTATCTAACCCCGTGCTGTACCTGCCCTGGGAGTGTTTGATGGGAGAGTGTAGAGGGAGCTTTACTCTATATCTAACCCGTGCTGTACCTGCCCTGGGAGTGTTTGATGGGACAGTGTAGAGGGAGCTTTACTCTGTATCTAACCCTGTACTGTACCTGCCCTGGAAGTGTTTGATGGGAGAATGTAGAGGGAGCTTTACTCTGTATCTAACCCCGTGCTGTACATGCCCTGGGAGTGTTTGAATTTGTGTATTTCACATTGCTAAGACTTAAGCCATCACACAAAGGAGAGGAGGCAGAAGTTGCAAACTGCGTTCAGTCTTTAATTTCACAGAAATACTTTTACTGAAACTGTCACTGTGAACGGTTCAGGTCCGTGGATTTCCCGAGTGTCAGAAAGATTCAGTGGTCCCAGTCCCGTGCATACGATGAGGATTGCGGGACGATGGAGCGCAGTGTGTTGCGCAGGAATAGTCTGCCTGCTCTCCCCGGTGATGGACGCAGTGAGCTGGGAGGCGGGATACACTCAGTCCGGGACAGGCAGATGATCAGAGACCCTGCGAACACCACTGGAAAGCGTTGTGGAACATGCGTAACCATGGTGAACTGGAGAGCGATTGGCGCCAGTCCTGGGGCATCCAGGGCCACTGCCAGAGCAAGGTGCAGCGCTCGGGGTGGGGCATCATGGCGAGGTGCCGGCCGTCGGCCGAGCAGAGGCCTGCCATTCCCAGCGGCGAACCATTGGGGTTCTGGGGATACTGTTCCGTCGGGGCACCAGAGTCATCGCAGTAACGGAGTGGAGCCAGACCGTTCTCGGTCACCAACGTCAGCACCTTCTCCGACTCAAACTGCATATAACCTGCAAAGTGAATGGGACCGAACGTCAACACTCCCCTCCGAATAACTCACAGCCACTCCCCGAGGTCACTGGTCCCAGTCCCCCCACGACCCCTGCCCCGGGTCAGTGCACAGAGGACCCCTCCCCCACCCCGGGTCAGTGCACAGAGGACCCCTCCCCCACCCCGGGTCAGTGCACAGAGGACCCCTCCCCCACCCCGGGTCAGTGCACAGAGGACCCCGACCCACCCCCGGGTCAGTGCACAGAGGACCCCTCCCCCGCCCCGGGTCAGTGCACAGAGGACCCCTCCCCCACCCCGGGTCAGTGCACAGAGGACCCCTCCCCCACCCCGGGTCAGTGCACAGAGGACCCCTCCCCCGCCCCGGGTCAGTGCACAGAGGACCCCTCCCCCGCCCCGGGTCAGTGCACAGAGGACCCCTCCCCCGCCCCGGGTCAGTGCACAGAGGACCCCGACCCCCCCCCCCACCCCCGGGTCAGTGCACAGAGGACCCCTCCCCCGCCCCGGGTCAGTGCACAGAGGACCCCTCCCCCACCCCGGGTCAGTGCACAGAGGACCCCGACCCCCCACCCCCACGTCAGTGCACAGAGGACCCCCACCCCCCCCCCCACCCCCGGGTCAGTGCACAGAGGACCACTCCCCCGCCCCGGGTCAGTGCACAGAGGACCCCTCCCCCACCCCCACCCCCGGGTCAGTGCACAGAGGACCCCGACCCCCCACCCCCACCCCCGGGTCAGTGCACAGAGGACCCCAACCCCCCCCCCACCACCGGGTCAGTGCACAGAGGACCCCTCCCCCGCCCCGGGTCAGTGCACAGAGGACCCCGACCCCCCCCCCCCCCCCCACCCCCGGGTCAGTGCACAGAGGACCCCTCCCCCGCCCCGGGTCAGTGCACAGAGGACCCCTCCCCCACCCCGGGTCAGTGCACAGAGGACCCCTCCCCCACCCCGGGTCAGTGCACAGAGGACCCCAACCCCCCCCCCCACCCCCGGGTCAGTGCACAGAGGACCCCTCCCCCACCCCGGGTCAGTGCACAGAGGACCCCGACCCTCGACCCCCCCACCCCCGGGTCAGTGCACAGAGGACCCCTCCCCCGCCCCGGGTCAGTGCAAAGAGGACACCTCCCCCCGGAGTCAGTGCACAGAGGACCCCGACCCCCCCCCCCCCCCCGGGTCATTGCACAGAGGACCCCTCCCCCGCCCCGGGTCAGTGCACAGAGGACCCCTCCCCCACCCCGGGTCAGTGCACAGAGGACCCCTCCCCCGCCCCGGGTCAGTGCACAGAGGACCCCTCCCCCACCCCGGGTCAGTGCACAGAGGACCCCGACCCCCCCCCCCACCCCCGGGTCAGTGCACAGAGGACCCCTCCCCCGCCCCGGGTCAGTGCACAGAGGACCCCGACCCCCCCCCCACCCCCGGGTCAGTGCACAGAGGACCCCTCCCCCGCCCCGGGTCAGTGCACAGAGGACCCCGACCCCCCCCCCCCACCCCCGGGTCAGTGCACAGAGGACCCCTCCCCCACCCCGGGTCAGTGCACAGAGGACCCCTCCCCCACCCCGGGTCAGTGCACAGAGGACCCCGACCCCCCCCCCCCCCCACCCCCGGGTCAGTGCACAGAGGACCCATCCCCCGCCCCGGGTCAGTGCACAGAGGACCCCTCCCCCACCCCGGGTCAGTGCACAGAGGACCCCTCCCCCACCCCGGGTCAGTGCACAGAGGACCCCTCCCCCACCCCAGGTCAGTGCACAGAGGACCCCGACCCCCCCCCCCCCACCCCCGGGTCAGTGCACAGAGGACCCCTCCCCCGCCCCGGGTCAGTGCACAGAGGACCCCGACCCCCCCCCCCCCCCCAAGGTCAGTGCACAGAGGACCCCTCCCCCCACCCCAGGTCAGTGCACAGAGGACCCCTCCCCTCCCCCCCCCCCGCCCCCCCACCGGGTCAGTGCACAGAGGACCCCTCCCCCCATCGGGTCAGTGTGGAGTGGACTCTTTCCTACTCCCCGCCCCACCTCACTGCTGCGGTCCAGAGAGAGCTCTCTCCCTGCAGCCCCCGGCCCTTCCCCGAGGTCACTGATCCTAGTCCTCACATCCCACCCCCGGGTCAGTGCACAGAGGACCCCCTCCCCCCCCGGGTCAGTCTGTAGTGGACCCTCCACCCCCCCCCCCCCGTGGCTCAGTCTGTAGTGGGCCCCCCCGCCCCCACCGTGGCTCAGTGTGTAGTGGATTCTCCCTCCCCCGCCCCCCCCGGGGTCAGTGTGTAGTGGACCCTCCCCCCCCCCCCTCCCCCGTGGCTCAGTGTGTAGTGGACCCTCCCTCCCCCTCCCCCCGGCTCAGTGCGGACCCCCGAGCTCTCACCTTCTCCATGGGCCACCCAGATGCCCAGGGTCGAGCCCTCCATCCCCCGCAGCAGCACTGAGCTGCTCTCCAAGATGGCGACAGTAACGAAGCGCGACTCGAAGCGGCCGGAGCGGTTGTGGGTCAGCAGCACGCCCTGTCGCGCTGCACCGTCTGAAACAGAGAGATTGGTCCCAGTTACAAACTCCCCAACACTATCCTTGGGTCGAGACGCTTCCCGTGACCTGCAGCCTGGCCCCCACCCCCACGTTCCCTCGATGTTTTAGCCGCGCGGTTTCTTTATTTGCTGCGTGGCCCTGCATGCTTCCAGTGGCCACAGCCTGTGAGCGACTGCGCGGGAACTCCCGACTGATGCATGGCCCGCACCCGCAACACTGCCCCACACTAACCCAGCGGGAAATCACTGAACACAGCCACGCAGGTTAACAAGGCCATCGCTAAAGCAAACCAAACTTTGGGGTTATTTCCAGAGGGAGGGAATTGAAATGTAGTGAAGTTATGCTAAATGTGTATTGAACCTTGGCTTGACTACACTTCGAGTACTGTGAACAGTTCTGGTCACCACGTTATAAAAAGGATATAGAAGCACTGGCGAGGGTTCAGAGGAGATTTACAAGGACGATAACCAGAAGGCTGGGTATCTTTACTCTTGAAAAAAGCCGTACAATTAAGGTTTCCTTAGTAAACCCACAGAGAGTATTTCCACTTGTGGAGAAGAGAAAAAATAGAGGCTATCAATATAAGCTTGTCACCAATAAATCAAATGTACCAAGGGTAATACAGGAATCATGGGGGACTTTAATTTTCATATAGACTAGGTAAACCAAATTTGCAGAAATAGTGTAAAATCATGGAATGCATTCAAGATAATTTTCTAGGTCAGTATATCGAGGAACCTTCTGGGGAATTAGCTATTTTAGATCTAGCATTGTGCAATGAGACAGGGAATTAATAACCTTGTAGTAAAGAAGCCTCTGAGGAGCAGTGATCATAATATGATTCAAACTCTGTGTTTGAGAGTGATTTGGTTAAGTTTGAAACTCGGGTCCTAAATCTGAACAAAGCAATGTATGTAGGTATGAGGGGTGAGTTAGCCAAGGTAGGTTGGAAAACTAGATTAAAAGATATGACAGTGCAAAAACAATGGGAAACATTTAAAGAAATAATTCATAATTTGCCATGAATATACACTACCTTACGGAATAAAAACACCAGGGGAAAAATGGTCCACTCGTGGCTAACAAGAGAAATTAAAGATAGTATTAGATCAAAGGAAGGGGAGTATAATGTTGCCAACAAGAGTCGTAAGCCTGAGGATTGGGAGGATTTTAGAATTCAGCAAAGGAGGACCAATAAATTGACAAAGAAAGAGAAAATAGAATATGAGAGTAAACTAGTGAGAGACATAAAAATAGACGGTAAAAGCTGGAGGTTATGTAAAAAGTAAAAGATTAGCGAATATAAACATGGGTCCCTTACAGGCTGAGACAGGAGAAATTATAACTGGGAATAATAAAATTAAGCAAATACTTCGCGTCTGTCTTCATTCCGGAAATAGTGGAGAACCAAGGGTCTAGTGAGAATAAGGAACTGAAAGGAATTAGTATTAGTAAAGAAACAGTACTGGAGAAATTAATGGGACTGAAAGCCGATAAATCCCCTGGACCCGATGGCCCACATCCAAGGGTTTTGAAAGAAGTAGCAATAGAAATAGTGGATGTACTGTTTGTCATCTTCCAAATTCCAGATTCTGAATGGTTCCCACGGATTGGAAGGTAGCAAATGTAGCCCCGCTATTTAAGACAGGAAGGAGAGAGAAAACGGGGAATTACAGACCAGTTAGCCTGACATCAGTAGTAGGGAAAATGCTAAAATCTATTAATAAGGACATGGTAACAGGGCACTTCGAAAATAATAATAGGATTGGCCAGAGTCAACACGAATTTATGAAAGTGAAATCGTGTTTGACAAATCTGTCAAGAGTTTTTTGAAGATGTAACTAGTAGGATAGATAAGGGAGAACCAGTGGATATGGTGTATTTGGATTTTAAAAAGCACTCGATAAGGTGCCACATAAGAGGTTATTAAACAAAATTAGGGCTCATGGGATTGGGGGTAATATATCAGCATGGATTCACAGAATCACAGAATGGTTACAGCACGGAAGGCCATTCGGCCCGTCGAGCCCATGCCAACTCTCAGCGAGTCCCACTCCCCCACCTTTTCCCCGTAACCCTGCAAATATTTTTCTGTCAGATACTTATCCAACTCCCTTTTGAAAGATAAAATGGGGTTTGCCTCCACCACCCTTTCAGGCCGTGCATTCCAGATTTTAACCACTCGCTGCGTAAAAAAGCTTTCTCTTACATCGTCTTTGGATCGTTTGCTAATCACCTTCAATCTGTGTCCTCTGGTTCTCGACCCTACTGCCAATGGGAACAGTTTCTCTCGATCTACTCTGTCCAGAACCCTCATGATATTGAACATCTCCATCAAGTCGCCTCTCAACCTTCTCTGCTCCAAGGAGAACAACCCCAGCTTCTCCAGTCTGTCCACGTAACTGAAGTTCCTTATTCCTGGAATCATTCTCGTAAATCTTTTCTGCATCCTCTCCAAGGCCTTCACATCTTTCCTAAAGAGCCCAGAATTGGACACAATGCTCCAGTTGAGGCCGAACCAGTGTTTTATCAAAAACTGGTTCATCAAAATTTTCATACTTTTGTACTCTATACCTCTATTTATGAAGCTCAGGATCCCGTAAGGCTTTTAACTGCTTTCTCAACCTGCCCTGCCACCTTCAGCGATTTATGCACATATACCCCCAGGTCTCTCTGTTCATGCACCCCCTTTAGGATTGTACTATTTAGTTTATATATCCTCTCCTCATTCTTTTACCAGAATGCATCACTTCACACTTTTCGGTGTTAAACTTCATCTGCCACATGTTCGCCCATTTCACCAGCCTGTCTATGTCTTCCTGAAGTCCATCACTATCCTCCTCACTGTTCACTATACTTACAATTTTTGTGTCATCTGCAAATTTTGAAATAGTGCCCCTGTACACCCATGTCCAAGTCATTAATATACATCAGGAAAAGCAGTGGTCCCAGTATTGACCCCTGGGGAACACCACTGTATATCTTCCTCCAGTCCGAAAAACAACCGTTCACCACTCCTCTCTGCTTCCTGTCACTGAGCCAATCCCATATCCAAGCTGCCACAGTCCCGTTTATTCCTTGGGCTTCAACTTTTCGGGCGAGCCGATTATGCGGCACTTTGGAAATCCATGTACACAACATCAACCACATTACCCTCATCAACCCTCTCTGTTACCTCATCAAAAAACTGGATCAAGTTGGTTAAACACGATTTGCCTTTAACAAATCCGTGCGGCCTTCCTTAATTAATCCACACTTGTCCAGTAACTGTTCATTTTGTCCTTTATTACTGTTTCTAAAAGCTTCCCTACGACCGAGGTTAAACTGACCGGCCTGTAGTGTTGGGTTTATCTTTACTCCTTTGTTGAACAATAATGTAACATTTGCAATTCTCCATTCCTCTGGTACCACCTCCGTATCTATGTAGGATTGGAATATTATGGTCAGTACCTCCGCGATTTCCGTCCTCAATTCCCTCAGCGTTCTAGGATGCATCCCACCTGCTCCTGGTGATTGATCTACTTTAATACAGCCAGCCTTTCGAATATCTCTTCTTTTATCCTATCAAGTGTCTCCAGTAGCTCCTCCTGCACAATGTCTATGGCAGCATCCTCTTCCGTGGAGAAGACAGGCACAAAGTACTCCCACACTCGGCCTCCAGGCCTAGGTCTCCTTCTTGGTCCAGAATCAGCCCCAGCCCTTCTCTTACTACCCGTTTACTATTTATACCTAGAGAGGAGCTTAGGATTACCTTTTATGTAGGATTGAGGATTGGTAAACGGATAGAAAATCCAGAGTAGGAATAATCAGGTCTTTTTCAAGTTGGCAGGCTGTAACTAGCTGGGTACCTCAGCTTTTTGCAACCTAAATTAATGACTTCGATGAAGGGACTGAGTGTAGGTGGAATGTAAGTTGTGAGGAGGATGCAAAGAGGCTTCAAGGGGATATAGAGAGGCTCAGTGAGTGGGCAAGAACATGGCAAATGGAATATAATGTGGAGAAATGTGACGTTATCCACTTTGGTAGGAAAAATAGAAAAGCAGAGTATTTTTTAAATGATGAGAGATTGGGAAATGTTGGTGTTCAGAGGGACCTGGGTGTGGGTGTCCTTGTACACCAATCACTGAAAGTTAACGTGCAGGTACAGCAAGCAATTAGGAAAGTAAATGGTTTGTTAACCGTCATTACAAGAGGATTTGAGTACAGGAGTAAAGACATACTGCAATTATACAGGGCCCTGGTGAGACCACACCCGGAGTATTGTGTACAGTTCTGGTCTCCGTACCTCAGGAAAGATATACTTGCCATGGAGGGAGTGCATCAAAGGTTCACCAGACTGATTCCTGGGATGGGGGGATTGTCCTATGAGGAGAAATTGAGTAGACTCGGCCGATATTCTCTGGAGTTGAGAAGAACGAGATCTGATTTCATTGAAACATATAAAATTCTAACAGGGCTTGACAGGGTAGATGCAGGGAGGATGTTTCCCCCGGCTAGGGACTCTAGGACCAGGGGTCACAGTCTCAGAATAAGAGGTCGGCCATTTAGGACTGAGATGAGAAGAAATTTCTTCACTCAGAGGGTGGTAAATCTTTGGGATTCTCTGCCCCAGAGGACTGTGGAGGCTCAGACGCTGAGTATATTCAAGACCGAGATCGATAGATTTTTGGATATTAAGGGAATCAAGGGATATGGGGACAGTGCAGGAAAGTGGAGTTGAAGTAGAAGATCAGCCATGATCTCATTGAATGGCGGAGCAGGCTCGAGGGGCCGAATGGCCGACAACTGCTCCTATTTCTTATGTTCTTAAATAGGGAATTCAGAAGAAACTTCTTTACCCAGAGAGTGGTGCGAATGTGGAACTCTCTGCCACAGGGAGGGCTTGATGCGAATAGTATCGATGCATTTAAGGGGAGGCTGGATAAGCATGTGAGGGAGAAGGGAATAGAGGGTTATGCTGATAGAGTTAGATGAGGAAAGAGGGAGGGGGCTCATGTGGAACATTAACACCAGCATGGTCTGGTTGGGCCGAATGGCCTGTTTCTGTGCTGTACATTCTACCTTATTTATTAAACACTTGATGCAAGAGAGCGAACCACAGTCCGAGAAGTTCTCACCGTCCGACAGCTCCATGTCAGCCTCCGAGGCCACCCAGCCGAGCTGTGCCATCAGCTGGCACCCGTTACACACGCCCAGGCTGAAGGTGTCCCGCCGGGAACGGAACCTGGCGAACTCGGCGCGTGCCATGGGATTGAAATGCACCGTCGCTGCCCAACCTACAGGGGAGGAAACAGCCGGTTAAAGAAAGGTGCAACCACACAGCGGCACTGGGAACGTCACTGGGAGGCGAAGAGCGTCAAAGATCCCGGGCCCGGCTTGTCCCTGTTACAGTGCGGATGAAATATTCCGGCTCCTACCTTTTGCCGATGCCAGCACGTCAGCGTAACTGACGCCTCCGACAAACACCACCCCACGGAACGAGTCCAGAGATAGCCCCGAGCAGATATCCGTCATCGTAACATCCCAAACCTGCAGGAGAAAGGAGCAGCGAGTTACCCAACCCCGGTCCCGATTCCGCCACCAATCCCAATCCCCCCTCGCCCAGGGACCCCCAACAGCTGTCACCGGCAGGCTGCCCCGCACCAGTATAACTGCGATCCGTCCCCCTCTCACCTGAAATCCGGCCATGACGAGCGAAGCCACCATCTCCCGATCCCCATTGCTGCCTTCCTCCCGGATCACTGCCACTCGTGGCTCACACACACCTGCCGACACCATGAAACGGAAGGTCATTGCCCCGCACCATTACACAGGATCACACCGGATATACGGCACAGAAACAGGCCGTTCACACCGGATATACGGCACAGAAACAGGCTGTTCACACCGGATATACGGCACAGAAACAGGCCGTTCACACAGGATATACGGCACAGAAACAGGCCGTTCACACCGGATATACGGCACAGAAACAGGCCGTTCACACAGGATATACGGCACAGAAACAGACTGTTCACACCGGATATACGGCACAGAAACAGACTGTTCACACCGGATATACGGCACAGAAACAGGCCGTTCACACCGGATATACGGCACAGAAACAGGCCGTTCACACCGGATATACGGCACAGAAACAGACTGTTCACACCGGATATACGGCACAGAAACAGGCTGTTCACACCGGATATACAGCACAGAAACAGGCCGTTCACACCGGATATACGGCACAGAAACAGGCCGTTCACACCGGATATACGGCACAGAAACAGACTGTTCACACCGGATATACGGCACAGAAACAGGCTGTTCACACCGGATATACGGCACAGAAACAGGCCGTTCACACCGGATATACGGCACAGAAACAGGCCGTTCACACAGGATATACGGCACAGAAACAGACTGTTCACACCGGATATACGGCACAGAAACAGGCCGTTCAGCCCAACCAGGCCATGCCGCCGTTTATGCTCCACTCCAGCCTCCTCCCTTTTTCCTCAACTAACTATCAGCATAACCCTCTATCCCCTTCTCCCTCATATGTTTATCCAGCCTCCCCTTAAATGCATCGATACTATTCGCTTCAACCACTCCCTGTGGCAGCAAGTTCCACATTCTCACCACTCTCTGGGTAAAGAAGTTTCTTTTGAATTTCCTGTTGGATTTCTTGGTGACTAGCTTATATTGATGGCCTCTAGTTTTGTTCTTTCCCACAAATGGAAACATTCTCTCTATCCACTCTATCAAAATCTTTCATCATTTTAAAGACCTCTATTAGGTCACCCCTCAGCCTTCTCTTTTCAAGGGAGAAGAGACCCGGCCTGTTCACCCTTTCCTGATATGTATACCCTCGCATTTCTGGTATCATCCTTGTAAATCTTCTCTGTACCCTCTCCGTTTTTATAATATGGCGCCCAGAACTATACACAATATTTTTAAGTGTGGTCTAAGCAAGGTACGATACAGTTTAGTATAACTTCCATACTTTTCAATTCAATCCCTTTCGAAATAAACTAGTACCTGGTTTGCTTTTTATGGCCTTGTTAACCTGTGTCGCTACTTTTAGTGATGTGTGTATTTGTTCCTCTACCTCACCCAGACTCGCATCCTCCAAGTAATAAGTGACCTCCCTATTCTTCCGACCAAAATGGAACACATCACATTTATCTGTGTTGAACTTAATTTGCCAATTATATGCTCATTCTGCAAGTTTATTAATGTCCTCCTGTAATTTGTTGCAGTCTCCCTCAGTATTGAATATTCCCCACAATTTGGTGTCATCCGCAAATTTAGAAATTATGTTTTTGATTCCAAAGTCTAAATCGTTAATATAAATTGTGAACAGCAGTGGTCCCAGCACTGATCCACCATTACCCACCTTCTGCCCCTGTGAATATCTACCCTTTACCCCATCTCTCTGCTTTCTGTCTTGCAGCCAAACAGCAATCCATTCTGCTACTTGTCCCCTGACTCTGCATTCTCTGACCTTGTTCATCAGTCTATTACGGGGTGCCTTATCGAAGGCCTTTTGAAAATCTAGATAAGTTACATCGACTACATTACCCTTGTCTACTCTCTCTGTTACCTCTTCAACAAATTCAATGAGGTTGGTCAAGCAAGACTTTCCCTTTTGAAATCCATGCTGACTATTCATTATTCAATTTTTGGTTTCGAGATGTTCTTCTAATTTCTCCTTCAATAGGGATTCCATTATTTTTCCTACCACTGATGTTAAACTGACTGGTCGTAAGTTCCCTGATTATTGGCAGAAGGGTCGGGAACCAGAGGACACAGATTTAAGGTGATTGGCAAAAGAACCAAAGGGAGCAGGAGGAAAAACTTTTTACGCAGCGAGTGGTTTCGATCTGGAATGCACGGCCTGAAAGGGTCCAGGCAATATCCTCGTAAATCTCCTCTGTACCCTTTCTAGTGCAATCACATCTTTCCTGTAATGTGGTGACCAGAACTGCACACAGTACTCCAGCTGCTGCCTAACTAGTGTTTTATACAGTTCAAGCATAATCTCCCTGCTCTTGTATTCTATGCCTCGGATAATAAAGGCAAGTATTCTGTATGTCTTCTTAACCACCTTATCCACCTGGCCTGCTACCTTCAGGAATCTGTGGACATGCACTCCAAGGTCCCTTTGTTCCTCTACACTTCTCAGTGGCCTACCATTTAAAGTGTATTTCCTTGCCTTGTTAGCCCTCCCCAAATGCATTACCTCACACATATCCAGATTGAATTCTATTGCCACTGTTCCGCCCACCTGACCAGTTCATTGATATCTTCCTTCTTCATTATCAACCACATGGCCGATTTTAGTCATCTGCAAACTTCTTAATCATAACCCTTACATTCAAGTCTAAATCATTGATATATACCACAAAAAGCAAGGGACCCAGTACTGAGCCCTGTGGAACCCCACTGGAAACAGCCTTCGTCACAAAAACACCCATCAACCATTACCCTTTGCTTCCTGCCTCTGAGCCAATTTTGGATCCAACTTGTCACTTTGCCCTGGATCCCAAGGGCTTTTAATTTCATGACCAGTCTGCCACGTGGGACCTTATCAAAATCTTTGCTAAAATCTATATACACTCCATCACCGACCCTTCTTGTTACCTCCTCGAAAAATTCAATCAAGTTAGTCAAACACGATCTTCCCTTAACAAATCCATGCTGACTGTCCTTGATTAATCCGTGTCTTTCTAAATGACGATTTATCCTGTCCCTTAGAAATGTTTCCATTTATTTTGCCACCACCGAGGTTAGGCTGACTGGCCTGTAATTACTCGGCCTATCCCTTTCCACCTTTTTAAACAATGGTACCACATTAGCAGTCCTCCAGACCTATGGCACCACACTTGAAGCCAGAGAGGACTGGAAAATGATGGTCAAAGCCTCTGCTATTTCCTCTTTTGCTTCGCTTAACAGCCTGGGATATATTTCATCCGGGCCTGGGGACTTATCCACTTTCAAAGCAGCTAAACCCCTTAATATCTCCTCTCTCACTATGTTTATTTCATCTAATATTTCACACTCCTCCCCGATAACAGTGTCTGCATCGCCCTTCTCCTTTTTAAACAACTGTACAACGTTCGCAGTTCTCCAATCACGGGGGATCACGTGGTACTGACCGGGGGTCATGGGGGGGTCATGCAGTACTGCCGGAGATTGCGGAGATTCACGCAGTACTGGTCAGGGGTCACGGGGCATTGGCCGGGGGTCACGGGGGTTACATGATGCTGACCGGGTTCGTGGGGGTGGTCACGTGGTATTGGCTGGGGTGGGGGGGGGAAGATCACGAGATGCTGGCTGGGGGTCGCGGGGGGGTTATGCGGTGTTGGCTGGGGGTCACATGTGACGACACGGTCTCACACTTACCTGAGTCGGTGGACGGTCTGGGGATGTGCGCCGGCTGGAAGCTGAGCTTGTATTTTGGGGCAACGCGATGCTCCAGCCCCCGCTCCTCCTCCTCCACACAGGCCCGATGGGACTGCAGCCTCTCCAGCCGGAAACTAGTCTCCTCCCACCAGGAGCGGAGGGTGGCCGTTCTCTCTGACAGAACCTCATCCCCATTCACTCGCACCCTCACCTGGGAGAGAATAAGGCCATAAACACACGGGAACACAGAGCGATGTCAGCCCCACCCCCACCGCACTGTCCCAGCCCACCACCCAGATAACCAGCTCACTCACCGTGACTGGGCCCGATAACCAGCTCACTCACCGTGACTGGGCCCGATAACCAGCTCACTCACCGTGACTGGGCCCGATAACCGGCTCACTCACCGTGACTGGGCCCGATAACCAGCTCACTCACCGTGACTGGGCCCGATAACCGGCTCACGCACCGTGACTGGGCCCGATAACCGGCTCACTCACCGTGACTGGGCCCGATAACCGGCTCACTCACCGTGACTGGGCCCGATAACCGGCTCACTCACCGTGACTGGGCCCGATAACCGGCTCACTCACCGTGACTGGGCCTGATAACCGGCTCACGCACCGTGACTGGGCCCGATAACCAGCTCACTCACCGTGACTGGGCCCGATAACTGGCTCACTCACCATGCTCTGGGCTCCCTCTCCAACGGTTGATCCGATGCGGCAGCACTGAAGGCCCGCTGCTCTGTAGCGGGAGCACACTGCGTTCACAGCCATCTCGGACACCTCCAACACCAAACCCAGCTCCTCCGAAAACAACAGCTCAATCGCTGGGGCGAGAGAGTCACCGAGGGTCAGTGCCAGCGACCGCGGGGGGGGGAGAGGGTTACGGTGGGTAAGGGGGGGGGGAGGGGAGGGGGTGGTGGCTCGGTGGGGGGGGGGGCTCGTGGGGGGGGGGCGCTGTCGGGGGGAGGGTGTCGGGGGGGTGAGGGGTGTGTGTGTCGGGGGGAGGGTGTCGGGGGGGTGAGGGGTGTGTGTGTCGGGGGGAGGGGTGAGGGTTGGCTCGGGTGGAGGGTGTCGGGGGGTGGGGGGGGGTGAGGGGTGGCTCGGGGGGGGGGGGGGGTTGAGGGGTGGCTCGGGGGGGGAGGGGGTGAGGGGTGGCTCGGGGGGGTGAGGGCTGGCTCGGGGGGATCAGAATGTTGAGAGACCCTCGTCACTCACCGCTGGTGTCGCTGTTTGAAATGTCGAGCTCGATCCCACAGTTTCCCGCGATTGCCATCTCGAGCATGCACGTGAGCAGTCCCCCATCACTCACATCATGGCCGGCACTCAGCAGGCGCTCTGAGGCAAGAGAAAAGAGAAAGAGAGAAAGAGTGAGGCGGGCACGGTGGGGAACACAGGGAATGGTCCCGGCTCAAGGACTCACCCTCCAGGAGCCGCTGAGTGACAGTGAAGCAGGACACCAGGCGGTGCGGACTGTCCAGGTCTGGGCAGTCATTGCCGATCTGTGAGTAACACTGAGCCAAGGCTCCTCCGCCCAGCCGGTACTGACCGGGAGTGACCGGTACATACAGGAGCACCCCTGAAACAAGGAGAGAGCGCGTCAGCACCCGAGGGCCACCCCTCAACCCAAACCTGGGCCACCCCACACCCCAAACCTGTACCCTGCCCCTGGTACCCCACACTCAGCCCCTGGTACCCCACACCCAGCCCCCGGTACCCCACACCCTGCCCCTGGTACCCCACACCCAGCCCCCGGTACCCCACACCCAGACCCTGGTACCCAACACCCAGCCCCTGGTACCCCACACCCAGCCCCTGGTACCCCACACCCAGCCCCTGGTACCCCACACCCAGCCCCTGGTACGGCACACCCAGCCCCTGGTACCCCACACCCAGCCCCTGGTACCCCACACCCAGCCCCCGGTGCCCCAAACCCAGCCCCCGGTACCCCACACCCTGCCCCCGGTACCCCACACCCTGCCCCTGGTACCCCACACCCAGCCCCCGGTGCCCCACACCCAGCCCCCGGTGCCCCACACCCAGCCCCCGGTGCCCCACACCCAGCCCCTGGTGCCACACACCCTGCCCCCGGTGCCCCACACCCAGACCCTGGTGCCCCACACCCAGACCCTGGTGCCCCACACCCAGACCCTGGTGCCCCACACCCCGTCCCCAGCGCCCCACACCCTATCCCTGAACCCTGTACCCCTGCACCCTGCCCCTAATGGCATGCCCCGGTACCCATACCCCTGGCCCCAGTGTATCAGCAATTGATTCTCTACCTTGTCCGTGGGGATTTTTCAGGTCAGGGATCACAGTGCCTGTGATGTCGGGACAGACGGCGTAAACTGAGACCACGAGGGAGCCTGAGAATCCGGAGAGAAAGCAGTGTCAGTCTGAATGAATGGTGGGTTGGCAATACAGCAGAGAACTCTGCTGGGTATAGAAAGTACCGAGGCAATCAACAAATGGAAATATGACGGGAAATGAGCGCGCCTGGGAATAGATTCAAAGCCAACATAAAAGGGGAGACAAACACCGAGCGACGGCCTGCGTGACTCCTTACCTGGGGCCTTCACCGTCTCCTGCCCCACACGAGCCGCCATACTCAGGGAATCCTTCCCGCCGTCTACGGCCACTCCCAGCTCGGCCATGGCGTGGCACATGGCCACACAGGCGTCGTACAGAGCTGCCCCCTCACCCGGCAACTTGGCCGGCCACATCCAGTTACCGCTACACTTCACATCCTGGCACAGAGAGAACGGAGACCATCACACCCAGCAGCACAGGGTCAGATACACAGTGCGGGAGGGTCAGACACACAGTGAGGGAGGGTCAGACACACAGTGAGGGAGGGAGCGTCAGGCACACAGTGAGGGAGCGTCAGGCACACAGTGAGGGAGCGTCAGACACTCAGTGAGGGAGGGTCAGACACACAGTGAGGGAGGGAGCGTCAGGCACACAGTGAGGGAGCGTCAGGCACACAGTGAGGGAGCGTCAGGCACACAGTGAGGGAGCGTCAGGCACACAGTGAGGGAGCGTCAGGCACACAGTGAGGGAGGGTCAGACACACAGTGAGGGAGGGTCAGACACACAGTGAGGGAGGGTCAGACACACAGTGAGGGAGGGTCAGACACACAGTGAGGGAGGGAGCGTCAGGCACAAAGTGAGGGAGCGTCAGGCACACAGTGAGGGAGGGTCAGACACACAGTGAGGGAGGGAGCGTCAGGCACACAGTGAGGGAGCGTCAGGCACACAGTGAGGGAGCGTCAGGCACACAGTGAGGGAGCGTCAGGCACACAGTGAGGGAGCGTCAGGCACACAGTGAGGGAGCGTCAGGCACACAGTGAGGGAGCGTCAGGCACACAGTGAGGGAGCGTCAGGCACACAGTGATGGAGAGTCAGACACACAGTGAGGGAGGGTCAGGCACACAGTGAGAGAGAGTCAGACACACAGTGAGGGAGGGAGAGTCAGACACACAGTGAGGGAGGGAGAGTCAGACACACAGTGAGGGAGGGTCAGACACACAGTGAGGGAGGGTCAGACACACAGTGAGGGAGGGAGGGTCAGACACACAGTGAGGGAGGGAGGGTCAGACACACAGTGAGGGAGAGTCAGACACACAGTGAGGGAGAGTCAGACACACAGTGAGGGAGGGAGGGTCAGACACACAGTGAGGTTGGGTCAGACACACAGTGAGGGAGGGTCAGACACACAGTGAGGGAGGGTCAGACACACAGTGAGGGAGGGTCAGACACACAGTGAGGGAGAGTCAGACACACAGTGAGGGAGGGTCAGACACACAGTGAGGGAGGGTCAGACACACAGTGAGGGAGGGTCAGACACACAGTGAGGGAGGGTCAGACACACAGTGAGGGAGGGTCAGACACACAGTGAGGGAGGGTCAGACACACAGTGAGGGAGGGTCAGACACACAGTGAGGGAGCGTCAGACACACAGTGAGGGAGGGTCAGACACACAGTGAGGGAGGGTCAGACACACAGTGAGGGAGGGAGTGTCAGACACACAGTGAGGGAGGGTCAGACACACAGTGAGGGAGGGTCAGACACACAGTGAGGGAGGGTCAGACACACAGTGAGGGAGGGTCAGACACACAGTGAGGGAGGGTCAGACACACAGTGAGGGAGGGAGCGTCAGACACACAGTGAGGGAGGGAGCGTCAGACACACAGTGAGGGAGGGAGCGTCAGACACACAGTGAGGTAGGGTCAGACACACAGTGAGGGAGAGTCAGACACACAGTGAGGGAAGGAGGATCAGACACACAGTGAGGGAGGGTCAGACACACAGTGAGGGAGGGTTAGACACACAGTGAGGGAGAGTCAGACACACAGTGAGGGAGCGTCAGACACACAGTGAGGGAGGGTCAGACACACAGTGAGGGAGCGTCAGACACACAGTGAGGGAGCGTCAGACACACAGTGAGGGAGCGTCAGACACACAGTGAGGGAGGGAGGGTCAGACACACAGTGAGGGAGGGAGGGTCAGACACACAGTGAGGGAGGATCAGACACACAGTGAGGGAGAGTCAGACACACAGTGAGGGAGGGAGGGTCAGACACACAGTGAGGGAGGGTTAGACACACAGTGAGGGAGGGTCAGACACACAGTGAGGGAGGGAGGGTCAGACACACAGTGAGGGAGGGTTAGACACACAGTGAGGGAGGGAGGGTCAGACACACAGTGAGGGAGGGAGGGTCAGACACACAGTGAGGGAGGGAGGGTCAGACACACAGTGAGGGAGGGAGGGTCAGGCACACAGTGAGGGAGGGAGGGTCAGACACACAGTGAGGGAGGGAGGGTCAGACACACAGTGAGGGAGGGAGGGTCAGACACACAGTGAGGGAGAGTCAGACACACAGTGAGGGAGGGAGGGTCAGACACACAGTGAGGGAGGGAGGGTCAGACACACAGTGAGGGAGGGAGGGTCAGACACACAGTGAGGGAGGGAGGGTCAGGCACACAGTGAGGGAGGGTCAGACCCAGCAACACACACAGTGAGGGAAGGTACAGCTGGTGGACCCAGGGGGGCATCACTTACCTTGAGCTCAGTCACTCGGGCGAACACCAGGTTAGTTAGAGCCTCTCCGATGGCCATTCGGGCTCCGGCACCGGGGTCAATCAGTCCTTTGATTGGCTGCTCGCCAATCGCCGTTGCCGCTCCGATGGTGTCGAAATACGAGAGGGCAACAACTGCCACGTCGGCTAAAGGAGTGTGGAGCGGCCCTACACACTGCTGCTGGGCAACCAGACCCGTCACCGAACGGTCAACCTACGGCAGGAGAGAGAGAGCATCACCGACCGCCCGACCCCAACTGATCCACAACCAAACCTGCTCCTCCTCCCCCTCTCCAATCCTCCGACTAACCTGCCCGACTAAGACCACCCTCACTCCCTTACCTGATTGGTCAGATATCGCCCTCCCTGATCCCCGACCCCTCCTTCCCTTATTGGTCAAATATCGCTCTCTCTGACCCTCGACCACGCCCCCATACCTTATTGGCCAGATATCTCTCTCTGACCCCCTATCCTTCCTTACCTTATTGGTCAGATATCTCTTGCTCGCCACCGAGGGGAGGCGCAGTACGCGGTTCAGGGCCTCCCTCACAGTCAGTTCAGCGGGAAGGGTCAAAGGTTGAAGGTTAAGCTTCACATGATTCAATGTGAACTCCTGCAAAAATAGATATTTTTAAAAAATGATGAGAGATGCAGGAAAACTGTCAAGAACTTAAAGTGGTGCAACCTGTATCAGTGTTACAGTGAGGGGTGTGGGATATATCAGTATTACAGTGAGGGGTGTGGGGTATTTCAGTGTTACAGTGAGGGGTGTGCAGTATATCAGTATTACAGTGAGGGGTGTGGGGTATTTCAGTGTTACAGTGAGGGGTGTGGGGTATATCAGTGTTACAGTGAGGGGTGTGGGGTATATCAGTGTTACAGTGAGGGGTGTGGGGTATATCAGTGTGACAGTGAGGGGTGTGGGGTATATCAGTGTTACAGTGAGGTGTGTGGGGTATTTCAGTATTACAGTGAGAGATGTGGGGTATATCAGTGTTACAGTGAAGGGTGTGGGGTATAACTGTGTTACAGTGAGGAGTATATCAGTGTTGCAGTGAGGGGTGTGTGGTATATCAGTGTTACAGTGAGGGGTGTGGTGTATATCAGTGTTACAGTGAGGGGTGTGGGGTATTTCAGTGTTACAGTGAGGGGTGTGCAGTATATCAGTGTTACAGTGAGGGGTGTGGGGTATATCAGTGTTACAGTGAGGTGTGTGGGGTATTTCAGTGTTACAGTGAGAGATGTGGGGTATATCAGTGTTACAGTGAGGGGTGTGGGGTATATCAGTGTTACAGTGAGGGGTGTGGGGTATATCAGTGTTACAGTGAGGGATGTAGGGTATAACAGTGTTACAGTGAGGGATGTGGGGTATATCAGTGTTACAGTGAGAGGTGTGGGGTATATCAGTGTTACAGTGAGGGGTGTGGGGTATATCAGTGTTACAGTGAGGGATGTGGGGTATATCAGTGTTACAGTGAAGGGTGTGGGGTATAACTGTGTTACAGTGAGGAATATATCAGTGTTGCAGTGAGGGGTGTGGGGTATATCAGTGTTACAGTGAGGGGTGTGGGGTGTGGGGTATATCAATGTTACAGTGAGGGGTGTGGGGTATATCAGTGTTACAGTGAGGGGTGTGGGGTATATCAGTGTTGCAGTGAGGGGTGTGAGTCTATCAGTGTTACAGTGAGGGGTGTGGGGTATATCAATGTGACAGTGAGGGGTGTGGGGTATATCAGTGTTACAGTGAGGGGTGTGGGGTATATCAGTGTTACAGTGAGGGGTGTGGGGTATATCAGTGTTGCAGTGAGGGATGTGGGGTATATCAGTGTTACAGTGAGGGATGTGGGGTATATCAGTGTTACAGTGAGAGGTGTGGGGTATAACTGTGCTACAGTGAGGGGTGTGGGGTATATCAGTGTTACAGTGAGGGGTGTGGGGTATAACTGTGTTACAGTGAGGGGTATATCAGTGTTACAGTGAGGGGTGTGGGGTACATCAGTGTTACAGTGAGGGGTGTGGGGTATATCAGTGTTACAGTGAGGGGTGTGGGATATGTCAGTGTTACAGTGAGGGGTGTGGGGTATAACTGTGTTCCAGTGAGGGGTGTGGGGTATATCAGTGTTCCAGTGAGGGGTGTGGGGTATATCAGTGTTCCAATGAGGGGTGTGGGGTATATCAGTGTTCCAGTGAGGGGTGTGGGGTATATCAGTGTTCCAGTGAGGGGTGTGAGGTATGTCAGTGTTACAGTGAGGGGTATGGGGTATATCAGTGTTCCAGTGAGGGGTGTGGGGTATATCAGTGTTACAGTGAGGGGTGTGGGGTATATCAGTGTTCCAGTGAGGGGTGTGGGGTATATCAGTGTTACAGTGAGGGTTGTGGGGTATATCAGTGTTACAGTGAGTGGTGTGGGGTATATCATTGTTACAGTGAGCGGTGTGGGGTATATCATTGTTACAGTGAGCGGTGTGGGGTATATCAGTGTTACAGTGAGAGGTGTGGAGTATATCAGTGTTACAGTGAGGGGTGTGAGGTATGTCAGTGTTACAGTGAGGGGTGTGGGGTATAACTGTGTTCCAGTGAGGGATGTGGGGTATATCAGTGTTACAGTGAGGGGTGTGGGGTATATCAGTGTTACAGTGAGGGGTGTGAGGTATGTCAGTGTTACAGTGAGGGGTGTGGGGTATAACTGTGTTACAGTGAGGGGTGTGGGGTATAACTGTGTTCCAGTGAGGGGTGTGGGGTATATCATTGTTACAGTGAGGGGTGTGGGGTATATCAGTGTTCCAGTGAGGGGTGTGGGGTATATCATTGTTACAGTGAGGGGTGTGGGGTATATCAGTGTTACAGTGAGAGATGTGGGGTATATCATTGGGGGATGGGGGGGGGGGGCAGGGGAAGAAAGACGGGGGGGGGGGGGGCAGGGGAAGAGAGACACAGGTGGCGGGGGGACATCGGAGGGGAGAGATGGAACTCGGGGAAGACAGATCACATTCTTCCAACCCCCTACAAGGGACATCGTTGGAGTGGAAAAAATCCAGAAGTCACGACACAATCGACCACAACTACAATCACCGGCCCCAGCCCGACAATCGGCCACAACTACAATCACCGGCCCCAGCCCGACAATCGGCCACAACTACAATCACCGGCCCCAGCCCGACAATCGACCACAACTACAATCACCGGCCCCAGCCCGACAATCGGCCACAACTACAATCACCGGCCATCGAATAATATCCGCTGATCAGAACAGCTAAGAATTTCCTCACCTTTCCATCTCCCGTTATTTTACCAACAAAATCGACAGGACATTTCTCCCGAGCACAGACCGCACGGAGAAACTCAGAGTCCTTCGAGCGCATGAGAAGAGCGTTCGTCTCCTGGTACTCCGCTCCCCACAGCTCCAGCACACTCAACGTCGGATCAGCCACCTACAAACACAGTGTGCACGGTCAGGGCAATGTCTGAACCCCTGAATCACACCCCGAGTCACAGTGAACAGTCAGGGAATGTCCCAATCCCCATACCCACCGAGTCACAGTGAGCAAGGTCAGGGAATGTCCCAATCCCCATAGCCCCCGAGTCACAGTGAGCACAGTCAGGGAATGTCCCAATCCCCATACCCACCGAGTCACAGTGAGCAAGGTCAGGGAATGTCCCAATCCCCATACCCACCGAGTCACAGTGAGCAAGGTCAGGGAATGTCCCAATCCCCATACCCACCGAGTCACAGTGAGCACAGTCAGGGAATGTCCCAATCCCCATACCCACCGAGTCACAGTGAGCAAGGTCAGGGAATGTCCCAATCCCCATACCCACCGAGTCACAGTGAGCAAGGTCAGGGAATGTCCCAATCCCCATACCCCCCGAGTCACAGTGAGCAAGGTCAGGGAATGTCCCAATCCCCATAGCCCCCGAGTCACAGTGAGCACAGTCAGGGAATGTCCCAATCCCCATACCCACCGAGTCACAGTGAGCAAGGTCAGGGAATGTCCCAATCCCCATAGCCCCCGAGTCACAGTGAGCACAGTCAGGGAATGTCCCAATCCTCATAGCCCCCGAGTCACAGTGAGCACGGTCAGGGAATGTCCCAATCCCCATACCCCCCAAGTCACAGTGAGCAAGGTCAGGGAATGTCCCAATCCCCACATCCCCGAGTCACAGTGAACAGTCAGGGAATGTCCCAATCCCCATACCCCCCAAGTCACAGTGAGCAAGGTCAGGGAATGTCCCAACCTCCATACCCCGCCGAGTCACAGTGAGTACAGTCAGGGAATGTCCCAATCCCCACACACCCAGAGTCACAGTGAGCAAAGTCATGGAATGTCCCAATCCCCATACCCCCCGAGTCACAGTGAGCACAGTCATGGAATGTCCCAATCCCCATACCCCCCGAGTCACAGTGAGCACAGTCGTGGAATGTCCCAATCCCCACACACCCCGAGTCACAGTGAGCACAGTCATGGAATGTCCCAATCCCCACACCCCCCGAGTCACAGTGAGCACAGTCAGGGAATGTCCCACACCCCCCGAGTCACAGTGAGCACAGTCAGGGAATGTTCCAATCCCCACAAACCCCGAGTCACAGTAAGCACAGTCATGGAATGTCCCAATCCCCATAGCCCCCGAGTCACAGTGAGCAAGGTCAGGGAATGTCCCACACCCCCCGAGTCACAGTGAGCACAGTCAGAGAATGTCCCAATCCCCACACACCCCGAGTCACAGTGAGCACAGTCAGGGAATGTCCCAATCCCCACACACCCAGAGTCACAGTGAGCAGAGTCATGGAATGTCCCAATCCCCACACCCCCCGAGTCACAGTGAGCAAGGTCAGGGAATGTCCCAATCCCCACACCCCCTGAGTCACAGTGAGCACAGTCAGGGAATGTCCCACACACCCCGAGTCACAGTGAGCACAGTCATGGAATGTCCCAATCCCCACATCCCCCGAGTCACAGTGAGTACAGTCAGGGAATGTCCCAATCCCCATACACCCCGAGTCACAGTGAGCACAGTCAGGGAATGTCTCAATCCCCATACACCCCGAGTCACAGTGAGCACAGTCAGGGAATGTCCCAATCCCCACACTCTCCGAGTCACAGTGAGCACAGTCAGGGAATGTCCCAATCCCCACATCCCCCGAGTCACAGTGAGCACAGTCAGGGAATGTCCCAATCCCCACAACCCCCAAGTCACAGTGAGCACTTCAGGGAATGTCCCAATCCCCATACACCCCGAGTCACAGTGAGCACAGTCAGGGAATGTCCCAATCCCCATACCTCCCGAGTCACAGTGAGCACAGTTAGGGAATGTCCCATCTCCTCCGAGTCACAGTGAGCAGTCAGGGAATGTTCCAATCCCCATACACCCAGAGTCACAGTGAGCACAGTCAGGGAATGTCCCAATCCCCACAACCCCCCGAGTCACAGTGAGCACAGTCAGGGAATGTCCCAATCCCCACACCCAGAGTCACAGTGAGCACGGTCAGGGAATGTCCCAATCCCCAAACCCCCGAGTCACAGTGAGCACGGTCAGGGAAAGTTCGAGGTGTGTCGCAAGACGGGAGTTCGAGGTCTGTGGAGAGACGGGAGTTCGAGGTGTGCGAAGAGACGGAGTTCGAGGTGCGTGGAGACGAGGAGTTCGAGGTGCGTGGAGAGACGGCAGTTCGAGGTGTGTGAACAGGGGGAGTTCGAAGTGTGTGGAGAGACAGCAGTTCGAGGTGTGTGGAGAGACGGGAGTTCGAGGTGTGTGAACAGGGGGAGTTCGAGGTGTGTGGAGAGACGGCAGTTCGAGGTGTGTGGAGAGACGGGAGTTCGAAGTGTGTGGAGAGACGGGAGTTCGAGGTGTGTGGAGAGACGGGAGTTCGAGGTGTGTGGAGAGGGGGAGTTCAAGGTGTGCGGAGAGACTGGAGTTCGAGGTGTGCGGAGAGACGGGAGTTCGAGGTGTGCGGAGAGACGGGAGTTCGAGGTGTGCGGAGAGGGGGAGTTCGAGGTGTGTGGAGAGACGGGAGTTCGAGGTGCGTGGAGAGACGGGAGTTCGAGGTGCGTGGAGACGAGGAGTTCGAGGTGCGTGGAGAGACGGGAGTTCGAGGTGTGTGGACAGGGGGAGATCGAGGTGTGTGCAGAGACGGGAGTTCGAGGTGTATGGACAGGGGGAGTTCGAGGTGTGTGGGGAGACGTGAGTTCGAGGTGTGTGGAGATGCGGGAGTTCGACGTGTGTGGGCAGACGGGAGTTCGAGGTGTGTGGGGAGACGGGAGTTCGAGGTGTGTGGAGAGGCGGGAGTTCGAGGTGTGTGGAGAGGCGGGAGTTCGAGGTGTGTGGAGATGCGGGAGTTCGACGTGTGTGGAGAGACGGGAGTTCGAGGTGTGTGGAGAGACGGGAGTTCGAGGTGTGTGGAGAGACGGGAGTTCGAGGTGTGTGGAGAGACGGGAGTTCGAGGTGTGTGGAGAGACGGGAATTCGAGGTGTGTGGAGAGACGGGAGTTCGAGGTGTGTGGAGAGACGGGAGTTCGAGGTGTGTGGAGAGACGGGAGTTCGAGGTGTGTGGAGAAACGGGAGTTCGAGGTGTGTGGAGAGACGGGAGTTCGAGGTGTGTGGAGAGATGGGAGTTCGAGGTGTGTGAAGAGGGGGAGTTCGAGGTGTGTGGAGAGACGGGAGGGGGAGTTCGAGGTGTGTGGAGAGACGGGAGTTCGAGGTGTGTGGAGAGGCGGGAGTTCGAGGTGTGTGGACAGGGGGAGTTCGAGGTGTGTGGAGAGACGGGAGTTCGAGGTGTGTGGAGAGACGGGAGTTCGAGGTGTGCGGAGAGACGGGAGTTCGAGGTGTGCGGAGAGACGGGAGTTCGAGGTGTGCGGAGAGATGGGAGTTCGAGGTGTGTGGAGAGGGGGAGTTCGAGGTGTGTGGAGAGGGGGAGTTCGAGGTGTGTGGAGAGACGGGAGTTCGAGGTGTGCGGAGAGATGGGAGTTCGAGGTGTGTGGAGAGATGGGAGTTCGAGGTGTGTGGACAGGGGGAAATCGAGGTGTGTGCAGAGACGGGAGTTCGAGGTGTGTGGACAGGGGGAGTTCGAAGTGTGTGGGGAGACGGGAGTTCGAGGTGTGTGGAGAGACGTGAGATCGAGGTCTGTGGAGAGACGGGAGTTCGAGGTGTGTGCAGAGACGGGAGTTCGAGGTGTGTGGAGAGACGGGAGTTCGAGGTGTGTGGAGAGACGGGAGTTCGAGGTGTGTGGAGAGATGGGAGTTCGAGGTGTGTGGACAGGGGGAAATCGAGGTGTGTGCAGAGACGGGAGTTCGAGGTGTGTGGACAGGGGGAGTTCGAGGTGTGTGGGGAGACGGGAGTTCGAGGTGTGTGGGGAGACGGGAGTTCGAGGTGTGTGGGGAGAGGGGAGTTCGAGGTGTGTCGGGAGACGGGAGTTCGAGGTGTGCGGATAGACGGGAGTTCGGGGTGTGCGGAGAGACGGGAGTTCGAGGTCTGTGGAGAGGCGGGAGTTCGAGGTGTGTGGAGAGACGGGAGTTCGAGCTGTGTGGAGAGACGGGAGTTCGAGGTGTGTGGACAGGGGGAGATCGAGGTGTGTGCAGAGACGGGAGTTCGAGGTGTGTGGACAGGGGGAGTTCGAGGTCTGTGGAGAGGCGGGAGTTCGAGGTGTGTGGAGAGACGTGAGATCGAGGTCTGTGGAGAGGCGGGAGTTCGAGGTCTGTGGAGAGGCGGGAGTTCGAGGTGTGTGGAGATGCGGGAGTTCGAGGTGTGTGGAGAGACGGGAGTTCGAGGTGTGTGGAGAGATGGAAGTTCGAGGTGTGTGGAGAGGGGGAGTTCGAGGTGTGTGGAGAGGGGGAGATCGAGGTGTGTGGAGAGACGGGAGTTCGAGGTGTGAGGAGAGGCGGGAGTTCGAGGTGTGTAGAGAGACGGGAGTTCAAGGTGTGTGGAGAGACAGGAGTTCGAGGTGTGTGCAGAGACGGGAGTTCGAAGTGTGTGGAGAGACGGGAGTTCGAGGTGTGTGGAGAGACGGGAGTTCGAGGTGTGTGGAGAGACGGGAGTTCGAGGTGTGTGGAGACGAGGAGTTCGAGGTGTGTGGGGAGACGGTAATTCCTGGTGTGTGAGGAGAAGGGAATTCCTGGTGTGTGGGGAGACGGGAGTTCGAGGTGTGCGGAGAGACGGGAGTTCGAGGTGTGTGGAGAGACGGGAGTTCGAGATGTATGGAGAGACGGGAGTTCGAGGTGTGTGGAGAGACGGGAGTTCGAGGTGTGTGAAGAGGGGGAGTTCGAGGTGTGTTGAGAGGGGGAGTTCGAGGTGTGTGGAGCGACGGGAGTTCGAGGTGTGTGGGGAGACGGGAGTTCGAGGTGTGTGGAGAGGGGGAGTTCGAGGTGTGTGGAGAGACGGGAATTCCAGGTGTGTGGAGAGACGGGAGTTCGAGGTGTGTGGAGAGACGGGAGTTCGAGGTGTGCGGAGAGATGGGAGTTCGAGGTGTGCGTAGAGACGGGAGTTCGAGGTGTGTGGATAGACGGGAGTTCGGGGTGTGCGGAGAGACGGGAGTTCGAGGTGTGTGGAGAGACGGGAGTTCGAGGTGTGTGGAGAGACGGGAGTTCGAGGTGTGTGGGGAGACGGGAGTTCGAGGTGTGTGGGGAGAGGGGAGTTCGAGGTGTGTCGGGAGACGGGAGTTCGAGGTGTGCGGATAGACGGGAGTTCGGGGTGTGCGGAGAGACGGGAGTTCGAGGTCTGTGGAGAGGCGGGAGTTCGAGGTGTGTGGAGAGACGGGAGTTCGAGCTGTGTGGAGAGACGGGAGTTCGAGGTGTGTGGACAGGGGGAGATCGAGGTGTGTGCAGAGACGGGAGTTCGAGGTGTGTGGACAGGGGGAGTTCGAGGTCTGTGGAGAGGCGGGAGTTCGAGGTGTGTGGAGAGACGTGAGATCGAGGTCTGTGGAGAGGCGGGAGTTCGAGGTCTGTGGAGAGGCGGGAGTTCGAGGTGTGTGGAGATGCGGGAGTTCGAGGTGTGTGGAGAGACGGGAGTTCGAGGTGTGTGGAGAGATGGAAGTTCGAGGTGTGTGGAGAGGGGGAGTTCGAGGTGTGTGGAGAGGGGGAGATCGAGGTGTGTGGAGAGACGGGAGTTCGAGGTGTGAGGAGAGGCGGGAGTTCGAGGTGTGTAGAGAGACAGGAGTTCGAGGTGTGTGCAGAGACGGGAGTTCGAGGTGTGTGGAGAGACGGGAGTTCGAGGTGTGTGGAGAGACGGGAGTTCGAGGTGTGTGGAGAGACGGGAGTTCGAGGTGTGTGGAGACGAGGAGTTCGAGGTGTGTGGGGAGACGGTAATTCCTGGTGTGTGAGGAGAGGGGAATTCCTGGTGTGTGGGGAGACGGGAGTTCGAGGTGTGCGGAGAGACGGGAGTTCGAGGTGTGTGGAGAGACGGGAGTTCGAGATGTATGGAGAGACGGGAGTTCGAGGTGTGTGGAGAGACGGGAGTTCGAGGTGTGTGAAGAGGGGGAGTTCGAGGTGTGTTGAGAGGGGGAGTTCGAGGTGTGTGGAGCGACGGGAGTTCGAGGTGTGTGGGGAGACGGGAGTTCGAGGTGTGTGGAGAGGGGGAGTTCGAGGTGTGTGGAGAGACGGGAATTCCAGGTGTGTGGAGAGACGGGAGTTCGAGGTGTGTGGAGAGACGGGAGTTCGAGGTGTGCGGAGAGATGGGAGTTCGAGGTGTGCGTAGAGACGGGAGTTCGAGGTGTGTGGATAGACGGGAGTTCGGGGTGTGTGGGGAGACGGGAGTTCGAGGTGTCTGGGGAGACGGGAGTTCGAGCTGTGTGGAGAGACGGGAGTTCGAGGTGTGTGGCGAGACGGGAGTTCGAGGTGTGTGGAGAGACGGGAGTTCGAGGTGTGTGGAGAGACGGGAGTTCGAGGTGTGTGGAGAGACGGGAGTTCGAGGTGTGTGGAGACAAGGAGTTCGAGGTGTGTGGGAAGACGGGAATTCCTGGTGTGTGAGGAGAGGGGAATTCCTGGTGTGTGGTGAGACGGGAATTCCAGGTGTGCGGAGAGACGGGAGTTCGAGGTGTGCGGAGAGACGGGAGTTCGAGGTGTGCGGAGAGACGGGAGTTCGAGGTGTGCGGAGAGACGGGAGTTCGAGGTGTGTGGAGAGGCGGGAGTTCGAGGTGTGTGGAGAGGCGGGAGTTCGAGGTGTGTGGAGAGGCGGGAGTTCGAGGTGTGTGGAGAGACGGGAGTTCGAGGTGTGTGGAGAGGCGGGAGTTCGAGGTGTGTGGAGAGACGGGAGTTCGAGGTGTGTGGAGTGACGGGAGTTCGGGGTGTGTGGAGAGACGGGAGTTCGAGGTGTGTGGAGAGACGGGAGTTCGAGGTGTGTGGAGAGAGGGGAGTTCGAGGTGTGTGGAGAGAGGGGAGTTCGAGGTGTGTGGAGAGACGGGAGTTCGAGGTGTGTGGAGAGACGGGAGTTCGATGTGTGTGGAGAGACGGGAGTTCGAGGTGTGTGGAGAGACGGGAGTTCGAGGTGTGTGGAGAGGGGGAGTTCGAGGTGTGTGGAGAGACGGGAGTTCGAGGTGTGTGGAGAGACCGGAGTTCGAGGTATGTGGAGAGGGGGAGCTCGAGGTGTGTGGAGAGGGGGAGGTCGAGGTGTGTGGAGAGGGGGAGTTCGAGGTGTGTGGAGAGACAGGAGTTCGAGGTGTGTGGAGAGACGGGAGTTCGAGTTGTGTGGAGAGACGGGAGTTCGATGTGTGTGGAGAGACGGGAGTTCGAGGTGTGTGGAGAGACGGGAGTTCGAGGTGTGTGGAGAGGGGGAGTTCGAGGTGTGTGGAGAGACGGGAGTTCGAGGTGTGTGGAGAGACCGGAGTTCGAGGTTTGTGGAGAGGGGGAGCTCGAGGTGTGTGGAGAGGGGGAGGACGAGGTGTGTGGAGAGGGGGAGTTCGAGGTGTGTGGAGAGACAGGAGTTCGAGGTGTGTGGAGAGACCGGAGTTCGAGGTGTGTGGAGAGACGGGAGTTCGAGGTGTGTGGAGAGACGGGAGTACGAGGTGTGTGGAGAGACGGGAGTTCGAGGTGTGTGGAGAGACGGGAGTTCGAGGTGTGTGGAGAGACGGGAGTTCGAGGTGTGTGGAGAGACGCGAGTTCGAGGTGTGTGGAGAGACGGGAGTTCGAGGTGTGTGGAGAGACGGGAGTTCGAGGTGTGTGGAGAGACGGGAGTTCGAGGTGTTTGCAGAGGCGGGAGTTCGAGGTGTGTGGAGAGGGGGAGTTCGAGGTGTGTGGGGAGACGGGAGTTCGAGGTGTGTGGAGAGACGGGAGTTCGAGGTGTGTGCAGAGACGGGAGTTCGAGGTGTGTGGAGAGGGGGAGTTCGAGGTGTGTGGAGAGACAGGAGTTCGAGGTGTGTGGAGAGACGGGAATTCGAGGTGTGTGGGGAGACGGGAGTTCGAGATGTGTGGAGAGGGGGAGTTCGAGGTGTGTGGAGAGACAAGAGTTCGAGGTGTGTGGAGAGACGGGAGTTCGAGGTGTGTGGGGAGACGGGAGTTCGAGGTGTGTGGGGAGACGGGAGTTCGAGGTGTGTGGGGAGACGGGAGTTCGAGGTGTGTGGGGAGACGGGAGTTCGAGGTGTGTGGACATGGGGAGTTCGAGGTGCGTGGAGAGACGGGAGTTCGAGGTGTGTGGACATGGGGAGTTCGAGGTGTGTGGAGAGACAGGAGTTCGAGGTGCGTGGAGAGACGGGAGTTCGAGGTGTGTGGAGAGACGGGAGTTCGAGGTGTGTGGAGAGACGGGAGTTCGAGGTGTGTGGAGAGATGGGAGTTCGAGGTGTGTGGACGGGGGAGTTCGAGGTGTGTGGAGAGACGGGAGTTCGAGGTGTGTGGACGGGGGAGTTCGAAGTGTGTGGGGAGACGGGAGTTCGAGGTGTGTGGAGAGACGGGAGTTCGAGGTGTGTGGAGAGACGGGAGTTCGAGGTGTGTGGAGAGACGGGAGTTCGAGGTCTGTGGAGAGACGGCAGTTCGAGGTGTGTGGAGAGACGGGAGTTCGAGGTGTGAGGAGAGACGGCAGTTCGAGGTGTGTGGAGAGGCGGGAGTTCGAGGTGTGTGGAGAGGCGGGAGTTCGAGGTGTGTGGAGAGGCGGGAGTTCGAGCTGTGTGGAGAGACGGGAGTTCGAGGTGTGTGGAGAGGCGGGAATTCGAGGTGTGTGAAGAGGGGGAGTTCGAGGTGTGTGGAGAGACGTCAGTTCGAGGTGTGTGGTGAGACATGAGTTCGAGGTGTGTGGAGGCGGGAGTTGAGGTGCGTGGAGAGACGGGAGTTCGAGGTGTGTGGACATGGGGAGTTCGAGGTGTGTGGAGGCGGGAGTAGAGGTGCGTGGAGAGACGGGAGTTCGAGGTGTGTGGAGAGACGGGAGTTCGAGGTGTGTGGACATGGGGAGTTCGAGGTGCGTGGAGAGACGGGAGTTCGAGGTGTGTGGACATGGGGAGTTCGAGGTGCGTGGAGAGACGGGAGTTCGAGGTGTGTGGACATGGGGAGTTCGAGGTGTGTGGGGAGACGGGAGTTCGAGGTGTGTGGGGAGACGGGAGTTCGAGGTGTGTGGGGAGACGGGAGTTCGAGGTGTGTGGACATGGGGAGTTCGAGGTGCGTGGAGAGACGGGAGTTCGAGGTGTGTGGACATGGGGAGTTCGAGGTGCGTGGAGAGACGGGAGTTCGAGGTGTGTGGAGAGACGGGAGTTCGAGGTGTGTGGAGAGACGGGAGTTCGAGGTGTGTGGAGAGACGGGAGTTCGAGGTGTGTGGAGAGACGGGAGTTCGAGGTGTGAGGAGAGACGGCAGTTCGAGGTGTGTGGAGAGGCGGGAGTTCGAGGTGTGTGGAGAGGCGGGAGTTCGAGGTGTGTGGAGAGGCGGGAGTTCGAGCTGTGTGGAGAGACGGGAGTTCGAGGTGTGTGGAGAGGCGGGAATTCGAGGTGTGTGAAGAGGGGGAGTTCGAGGTGTGTGGAGAGACGTCAGTTCGAGGTGTGTGGTGAGACATGAGTTCGAGGTGTGTGGAGGCGGGAGTTGAGGTGCGTGGAGAGACGGGAGTTCGAGGTGTGTGGACATGGGGAGTTCGAGGTGTGTGGAGGCGGGAGTAGAGGTGCGTGGAGAGACGGGAGTTCGAGGTGTGTGGAGAGACGGGAGTTCGAGGTGTGTGGACATGGGGAGTTCGAGGTGCGTGGAGAGACGGGAGTTCGAGGTGTGTGGACATGGGGAGTTCGAGGTGCGTGGAGAGACGGGAGTTCGAGGTGTGTGGACATGGGGAGTTCGAGGTGTGCGGAGAGACGGGAGTTCGAGGTGTGTGGAGAGACGGGAGTTCGAGGTGTGTGGAGAGACGTCAGTTCGAGGTGTGTGGAGAGACGTCAGTTCGAGGTGTGTGGACATGGGGAGTTCGAGGTGCGTGGACATGGGGAGTTCGAGGTGCGTGGAGAGACGGGAGTTCGAGGTGTGTGGACATGGGGAGTTCGAGGTGTGTGGAGAGACGGGAGTTCGAGGTGTGTGGAGAGGCGGGAGTTCGAGTTGTGTGGAGAGGGGGAGTTCGAGGTGTGTGGAGAGACGGGAGTTCGAGTTGTGTGGAGAGGCGGCAGTTCGAGGTGTGTGGAGAGACGGCAGTTTGAGGTGTGTGGAGAGACGGGAGTTCGAGGTGTGAGGAGAGACGGCAGTTCGAGGTGTGTGGAGAGGCGGGAGTTCGAGGTGTGTGGAGAGGCGGGAGTTCGAGGTGTGTGGAGAGGCGGGAGTTCGAGCTGTGTGGAGAGGCGGGAGTTCGAGCTGTGTGGAGAGACGGGAGTTCGAGGTGTGTGGAGAGGCGGGAATTCGAGGTGTGTGAAGAGGGGGAGTTCGAGGTGTGTGGAGAGACGTCAGTTCGAGGTGTGTGGTGAGACATGAGTTCGAGGTGTGTGGAGGCGGGAGTTGAGGTGCGTGGAGAGACGGGAGTTCGAGGTGTGTGGACATGGGGAGTTCGAGGTGTGTGGAGGCGGGAGTAGAGGTGCGTGGAGAGACGGGAGTTCGAGGTGTGTGGAGAGACGGGAGTTCGAGGTGTGTGGACATGGGGAGTTCGAGGTGCGTGGAGAGACGGGAGTTCGAGGTGTGTGGACATGGGGAGTTCGAGGTGCGTGGAGAGACGGGAGTTCGAGGTGTGTGGACATGGGGAGTTCGAGGTGTGCGGAGAGACGGGAGTTCGAGGTGTGTGGAGAGACGGGAGTTCGAGGTGTGTGGAGAGACGTCAGTTCGAGGTGTGTGGAGAGACGTCAGTTCGAGGTGTGTGGACATGGGGAGTTCGACGTGCGTGGACATGGGGAGTTCGAGGTGCGTGGAGAGACGGGAGTTCGAGGTGTGTGGACATGGGGAGTTCGAGGTGTGTGGAGAGACGGGAGCTCGAGGTGTGTGGAGAGGCGGGAGTTCGAGTTGTGTGGAGAGGGGGAGTTCGAGGTGTGTGGAGAGACGGGAGTTCGAGGTGTGTGGAGAGACGGGAGTTCGAGTTGTGTGGAGAGGCGGCAGTTCGAGGTGTGTGGAGAGACAGGAGTTCGAGGTGTGTGGAGAGACAGGAGTTCGAGGTGTGTGGAGAGACGGGAGTTCGAGGTGTGTGGAGAGACGGGAGTTCGAGGTGTGTGGAGAGACGGGAGTTCGAGCTGTGTGGAGAGACGGGAGTTCGAGGTGTGTGGAGAGACGGGAGTTCGAGGTGTGTGGAGAGACGGGAGTTCGAGGTGTGTGGAGAGACGGGAGTTCGAGGTGTGTGGAGAGACGGGAGTTCGAGGTGTGTGGACAGGGGGAGTTCGAGGTGTGTGGACAGGGGGAGTTCGAGGTGTGTGCAGAGACGGAAGTTCGAGGTGTGTGCAGAGACGGAAGTTCGAGGTGTGTGGAGAGACGGAAGTTCGAGGTGTGTGGAGAGGGGGAGTTCGAGGTGTGTGGAGAGACGGGAGTTCGAGGTGTGTGGAGAGACGGGAGTTCGAGGTGTGTGGAGAGACGGGAGTTCGAGGAGTGGAGTGACGGGAGTTCGAGGTGTGTGGAGAGACGGGAGTTCGAGGTGTGTGGAGAGACGGGAGTTCGAGGTGTGTGGAGAGACGGGAGTTCGAGGTGTGTGGAGAGACGGGAGTTCGAGGTGTGTGGAGAGACGGGAGTTCGAGGTGTGTGGAGAGAGGGGAGTTCGAGGTGTGTGGAGAGACGGGAGTTCGAGGTGTGTGGAGAGACGGGAGTTCGAGGTGTGTGGAGAGACGGGAGTTCGAGGTGTGTGGAGAGACGGGAGTTCGAGGTGTGTGGAGAGACGGGAGTTCGAGGTGTGTGGAGAGACGGGAGTTCGAGGTGTGTGGAGAGACGGGAGTTCGAGGTGTGTGGAGAGACGGGAGTTCGAGGTGTGTGGAGAGACGGGAGTTCGAGGTGTGTGGAGAGACGGGAGTTCGAGGTGTGTGGAGAGACGGGAGTTCGAGGTGTGTGGAGAGATGGGAGTTCGAGGTGTGTAGACGGGGGAGTTCGAGGTGTGTGGAGAGACGGGAGTTCGAGGTGTGTGGACGAGGGAGTTCGAAGTGTGTGGGGAGACGGGAGTTCGAGGTGTGTGGAGAGACGGGAGTTCGAGGCGTGTGGAGAGACGGGAGTTCGAGGTGTGTGGAGAGACGGGAGTTCGAGGTGTGTGGAGAGACGGGAGTTCGAGGTGTGTGGAGAGACGGGAGTTTGAGGTGTGTGGAGAGACGGGAGTTCGAGGTGTGAGGAGAGACGGGAGTTCGAGGTGTGTGGAGAGGCGGGAGTTCGAGGTGTGTGGAGAGGCGGGAGTTCGAGGTGTGTGGAGAGGCGGGAGTTCGAGGTGTGTGGAGAGACGGGAGTTCGAGGTGTGTGGAGAGGCGGGAATTCGAGGTGTGTGGAGAGACGGGAGTTCGAGGTGTGTGGAGTGACGGCAGTTCGGGGTGTGTGGAGAGACGGGAGTTCGAGGTGTGTGGAGAGACGGGAGTTCGAGGTGTGTGGAGAGAGGGGAGTTCGAGGTGTGTGGAGAGAGGGGAGTTCGAGGTGTGTGGAGAGACGGGAGTTCGAGGTGTGTGGAGAGACGGGAGTTCGAGGTGTGTGGAGAGACGGGAGTTCGAGCTGTGTGGAGAGACGGGAGTTCGAGGTGTGTGGAGAGACGGGAGTTCGAGGTGTGTGGAGAGACGGGAGTTCGAGGTGTGTGGAGAGACGGGAGTTCGAGGTGTGTGGAGAGACGGGAGTTCGAGGTGTGTGGACAGGGGGAGTTCGAGGTGTGTGGACAGGGGGAGTTCGAGGTGTGTGCAGAGACGGAAGTTCGAGGTGTGTGCAGAGACGGAAGTTCGAGGTGTGTGGAGAGACGGAAGTTCGAGGTGTGTGGAGAGGGGGAGTTCGAGGTGTGTGGAGAGACGGGAGTTCGAGGTGTGTGGAGAGACGGGAGTTCGAGGTGTGTGGAGAGACGGGAGTTCGAGGTGTGTGGAGTGACGGGAGTTCGAGGTGTGTGGAGAGACGGGAGTTCGAGGTGTGTGGAGTGACGGGAGTTCGAGGTGTGTGGAGAGACGGGAGTTCGAGGTGTGTGGAGAGACGGGAGTTCGAGGTGTGTGGAGAGACGGGAGTTCGAGGTGTGTGGAGAGACGGGAGTTCGAGGTGTGTGGAGAGACGGGAGTTCGAGGTGTGTGGAGAGACGGGATTTCGAGGTGTGTGGAGAGACGGGAGTTCGAGGTGTGTGGAGTGACGGGAGTTCGGGGTGTGTGGAGAGACGGGAGTTCGAGGTGTGTGGAGAGACGGGAGTTCGAGGTGTGTGGAGAGAGGGGAGTTCGAGGTGTGTGGAGAGACGGGAGTTCGAGGTGTGTGGAGAGACGGGAGTTCGAGGTGTGTGGAGAGACGGGAGTTCGAGGTGTGTGGAGAGACGGGAGTTCGAGGTGTGTGGAGAGACGGGAGTTCGAGGTGTGTGGAGAGACGGGAGTTCGAGGTGTGTGGAGAGACGGGAGTTCGAGGTGTGTGGAGAGACGGGAGTTCGAGGTGTGTGGAGAGACGGGAGTTCGAGGTGTGTGGAGAGACGGGAGTTCGAGGTGTGTGGAGAGACGGGAGTTCGAGGTGTGTGGAGAGATGGGAGTTCGAGGTGTGTAGACGGGGGAGTTCGAGGTGTGTGGAGAGACGGGAGTTCGAGGTGTGTGGACGAGGGAGTTCGAAGTGTGTGGGGAGACGGGAGTTCGAGGTGTGTGGAGAGACGGGAGTTCGAGGTGTGTGGAGAGACGGGAGTTCGAGGTGTGTGGAGAGACGGGAGTTCGAGGTGTGTGGAGAGACGGGAGTTCGAGGTGTGTGGAGAGACGGGAGTTTGAGGTGTGTGGAGAGACGGGAGTTCGAGGTGTGAGGAGAGACGGGAGTTCGAGGTGTGTGGAGAGGCGGGAGTTCGAGGTGTGTGGAGAGGCGGGAGTTCGAGGTGTGTGGAGAGGCGGGAGTTCGAGGTGTGTGGAGAGACGGGAGTTCGAGGTGTGTGGAGAGGCGGGAATTCGAGGTGTGTGGAGTGACGGGAGTTCGGGGTGTGTGGAGAGACGGGAGTTCGGGGTGTGTGGAGAGACGGGAGTTCGAGGTGTGTGGAGTTACGGGAGTTCGGGGTGTGTGGAGAGACGGGAGTTCGAGGTGTGTGGAGAGACGGGAGTTCGAGGTGTGTGGAGAGACAGGAGTTCGAGGTGTGTGGAGAGACAGGAGTTCGAGGTGTGTGGAGAGACGGGAGTTCGAGGTGTGTGGAGAGACGGGAGTTCGAGGTGTGTGGAGAGACGGGAGTTCGAGCTGTGTGGAGAGACGGGAGTTCGAGGTGTGTGGAGAGACGGGAGTTCGAGGTGTGTGGAGAGACGGGAGTTCGAGGTGTGTGGAGAGACGGGAGTTCGAGGTGTGTGGAGAGACGGGAGTTCGAGGTGTGTGGACAGGGGGAGTTCGAGGTGTGTGGACAGGGGGAGTTCGAGGTGTGTGCAGAGACGGAAGTTCGAGGTGTGTGCAGAGACGGAAGTTCGAGGTGTGTGGAGAGACGGAAGTTCGAGGTGTGTGGAGAGGGGGAGTTCGAGGTGTGTGGAGAGACGGGAGTTCGAGGTGTGTGGAGAGACGGGAGTTCGAGGTGTGTGGAGAGACGGGAGCTCGAGGTGTGTGGAGTGACGGGAGTTCGAGGTGTGTGGAGAGACGGGAGTTCGAGGTGTGTGGAGAGACGGGAGTTCGAGGTGTGTGGAGAGACGGGAGTTCGAGGTGTGTGGAGAGACGGGAGTTCGAGGTGTGTGGAGAGACGGGATTTCGAGGTGTGTGGAGAGACGGGAGTTCGAGGTGTGTGGAGTGACGGGAGTTCGGGGTGTGTGGAGAGACGGGAGTTCGAGGTGTGTGGAGAGAGGGGAGTTCGAGGTGTGTGGAGAGAGGGGAGTTCGAGGTGTGTGGAGAGACGGGAGTTCGAGGTGTGTGGAGAGACGGGAGTTCGAGGTGTGTGGAGAGACGGGAGTTCGAGGTGTGTGGAGAGACGGGAGTTCGAGGTGTGTGGAGAGACGGGAGTTCGAGGTGTGTGGAGAGACGGGAGTTCGAGGTGTGTGGAGAGACGGGAGTTCGAGGTGTGTGGAGAGACGGGAGTTCGAGGTGTGTGGAGAGACGGGAGTTCGAGGTGTGTGGAGAGACGGGAGTTCGAGGTGTGTGGAGAGATGGGAGTTCGAGGTGTGTAGACGGGGGAGTTCGAGGTGTGTGGAGAGACGGGAGTTCGAGGTGTCTGGACGAGGGAGTTCGAAGTGTGTGGGGAGACGGGAGTTCGAGGTGTGTGGAGAGACGGGAGTTCGAGGTGTGTGGAGAGACGGGAGTTCGAGGTGTGTGGAGAGACGGGAGTTCGAGGTGTGTGGAGAGACGGGAGTTCGAGGTGTGTGGAGAGACGGGAGTTTGAGGTGTGTGGAGAGACGGGAGTTCGAGGTGTGAGGAGAGACGGGAGTTCGAGGTGTGTGGAGAGGCGGGAGTTCGAGGTGTGTGGAGAGGCGGGAGTTCGAGGTGTGTGGAGAGGCGGGAGTTCGAGGTGTGTGGAGAGACGGGAGTTCGAGGTGTGTGGAGAGGCGGGAGTTCGAGGTGTGTGGAGAGACGGGAGTTCGAGGTGTGTGGAGTGACGGGAGTTCGGGGTGTGTGGAGAGACGGGAGTTCGAGGTGTGTGGAGAGACGGGAGTTCGAGGTGTGTGGAGAGAGGGGAGTTCGAGGTGTGTGGAGAGACGGGAGTTCGAGGTGTGTGGAGAGACGGGAGTTCGATGTGTGTGGAGAGACGGGAGTTCGAGGTGTGTGGAGAGACGGGAGTTCGAGGTGTGTGGAGAGGGGGAGTTCGAGGTGTGTGGAGAGACGGGAGTTCGAGGTGTGTGGAGAGACCGGAGTTCGAGGTATGTGGAGAGGGGGAGCTCGAGGTGTGTGGAGAGGGGGAGGTCGAGGTGTGTGGAGAGGGGGAGTTCGAGGTGTGTGGAGAGACAGGAGTTCGAGGTGTGTGGAGAGACGAGAGTTCGAGTTGTGTGGAGAGACGGGAGTTCGATGTGTGTGGAGAGACGGGAGTTCGAGGTGTGTGGAGAGACGGGAGTTCGAGGTGTGTGGAGAGGGGGAGTTCGAGGTGTGTGGAGAGACGGGAGTTCGAGGTGTGTGGAGAGACCGGAGTTCGAGGTTTGTGGAGAGGGGGAGCTCGAGGTGTGTGGAGAGGGGGAGGACGAGGTGTGTGGAGAGGGGGAGTTCGAGGTGTGTGGAGAGACAGGAGTTCGAGGTGTGTGGAGAGACCGGAGTTCGAGGTGTGTGGAGAGACAGGAGTTCGAGGTGTGTGGAGAGACGGGAGTACGAGGTGTGTGGAGAGACGGGAGTTCGAGGTGTGTGGAGAGACGGGAGTTCGAGGTGTGTGGAGAGACGGGAGTTCGAGGTGTGTGGAGAGACGCGAGTTCGAGGTGTGTGGAGAGACGGGAGTTCGAGGTGTGTGGAGAGACGGGAGTTCGAGGTGTGTGGAGAGACGGGAGTTCGAGGTGTTTGCAGACGCGGGAGTTCGAGGTGTGTGGAGAGGGGGAGTTCGAGGTGTGTGGGGAGACGGGAGTTCGAGGTGTGTGGAGAGACGGGAGTTCGAGGTGTGTGCAGAGACGGGAGTTCGAGGTGTGTGGAGAGGGGGAGTTCGAGGTGTGTGGAGGGACAGGAGTTCGAGGTGTGTGGAGAGACGGGAATTCGAGGTGTGTGGGGAGACGGGAGTTCGAGATGTGTGGAGAGGGGGAGTTCGAGGTGTGTGGAGAGACAAGAGTTCGAGGTGTGTGGAGAGACGGGAGTTCGAGGTGTGTGGGGAGACGGGAGTTCGAGGTGTGTGGGGAGACGGGAGTTCGAGGTGTGTGGGGAGACGGGAGTTCGAGGTGTGTGGGGAGACGGGAGTTCGAGGTGTGTGGACATGGGGAGTTCGAGGTGCGTGGAGAGACGGGAGTTCGAGGTGTGTGGACATGGGGAGTTCGAGGTGCGTGGAGAGACGGGAGTTCGAGGTGTGTGGACATGGGGAGTTCGAGGTGTGCGGAGAGACGGGAGTTCGAGGTGTGTGGAGAGACGGGAGTTCGAGGTGTGTGGAGAGACGTCAGTTCGAGGTGTGTGGAGAGACGTCAGTTCGAGGTGTGTGGACATGGGGAGTTCGAGGTGCGTGGACATGGGGAGTTCGAGGTGCGTGGAGAGACGGGAGTTCGAGGTGTGTGGACATGGGGAGTTCGAGGTGTGTGGAGAGACGGGAGTTCGAGGTGTGTGGAGAGGCGGGAGTTCGAGTTGTGTGGAGAGGGGGAGTTCGAGGTGTGTGGAGAGACGGGAGTTCGAGTTGTGTGGAGAGGCGGCAGTTCGAGGTGTGTGGAGAGACAGGAGTTCGAGGTGTGTGGAGAGACAGGAGTTCGAGGTGTGTGGAGAGACGGGAGTTCGAGGTGTGTGGAGAGACGGGAGTTCGAGGTGTGTGGAGAGACGGGAGTTCGAGCTGTGTGGAGAGACGGGAGTTCGAGGTGTGTGGAGAGACGGGAGTTCGAGGTGTGTGGAGAGACGGGAGTTCGAGGTGTGTGGAGAGACGGGAGTTCGAGGTGTGTGGACAGGGGGAGTTCGAGGTGTGTGCAGAGACGGAAGTTCGAGGTGTGTGCAGAGACGGAAGTTCGAGGTGTGTGGAGAGACGGAAGTTCGAGGTGTGTGGAGAGACGGAAGTTCGAGGTGTGTGGAGAGGGGGAGTTCGAGGTGTGTGGAGAGACGGGAGTTCGAGGTGTGTGGAGAGACGGGAGTTCGAGGTGTGTGGAGAGACGGGAGTTCGAGGTGTGTGGAGTGACGGGAGTTCGAGGTGTGTGGAGAGACGGGAGTTCGAGGTGTGTGGAGAGACGGGAGTTCGAGGTGTGTGGAGAGACGGGAGTTCGAGGTGTGTGGAGAGACGGGAGTTCGAGGTGTGTGGAGAGACGGGAGTTCGAGGTGTGTGGAGAGACGGGAGTTCGAGGTGTGTGGAGAGACGGGAGTTCGAGGTGTGTGGAGAGACGGGAGTTCGAGGTGTGTGGAGAGACGGGAGTTCGAGGTGTGTGGAGAGACGGGAGTTCGAGGTGTGTGGAGGGACGGGAGTTCGAGGTGTGTGGACGGGGGAGTTCGAGGTGTGTGGAGAGACGGGAGTTCGAGGTGTGTGGACGGGGGAGTTCGAAGTGTGTGGGGAGACGGGAGTTCGAGGTGTGTGGAGAGACGGGAGTTCGAGGTGTGTGGAGAGACGGGAGTTCGAGGTGTGTGGAGAGACGGGAGTTCGAGGTGTGTGGAGAGACGGGAGTTCGAGGTGTGAGGAGAGACGGGAGTTCGAGGTGTGTGGAGAGGCGGGAGTTCGAGGTGTGTGGAGAGGCGGGAGTTCGAGGTGTGTGGAGAGGCGGGAGTTCGAGGTGTGTGGAGAGACGGGAGTTCGAGGTGCGTGGAGAGGCGGGAATTCGAGGTGTGTGAAGAGGGGGAGTTCGAGGTGTGTGGAGAGACCGGAGTTCGAGGTGTGTGGAGAGACGTCAGTTCGAGGTGTGTGGAGGCAGGAGTTGAGGTGCGTGGAGAGACGGGAGTTCGAGGTGTGTGGACATGGGGAGTTCGAGGTGTGTGGAGGCGGGAGTAGAGGTGCGTGGAGAGACGGGAGTTCGAGGTGTGTGGAGAGACGGGAGTTCGAGGTGTGTGGACATGGGGAGTTCGAGGTGCGTGGAGAGACGGGAGTTCGAGGTGTGTGGACATGGGGAGTTCGAGGTGCGTGGAGAGACGGGAGTTCGAGGTGTGTGGACATGGGGAGTTCGAGGTGTGCGGAGAGACGGGAGTTCGAGCTGTGTGGAGAGACGGGAGTTCGAGGTGTGTGGAGAGACGTCAGTTCGAGGTGTGTGGAGAGACGTCAGTTCGAGGTGTGTGGACATGGGGAGTTCGACGTGCGTGGACATGGGGAGTTCGAGGTGCGTGGAGAGACGGGAGTTCGAGGTGTGTGGACATGGGGAGTTCGAGGTGTGTGGAGAGACGGGAGTTCGAGGTGTGTGGAGATGCGGGAGTTCGAGTTGTGTGGAAGGGGGAGTTCGAGGTGTGTGGAGAGACGGGAGTTCGAGTTGTGTGGAGAGGCGGCAGTTCGAGGTGTGTGGAGAGACAGGAGTTCGAGGTGTGTGGAGAGACAGGAGTTCGAGGTGTGTGGAGAGACAGGAGTTCGAGGTGTGTGGAGAGACGGGAGTTCGAGGTGTGTGGAGAGACGGGAGTTCGAGGTGTGTGGAGAGACGGGAGTTCGAGCTGTGTGGAGAGACGGGAGTTCGAGGTGTGTGGAGAGACGGCAGTTCGAGGTGTGTGGAGAGACGGGAGTTCGAGGTGTGTGGAGAGACGGGAGTTCGAGGTGTGTGGAGAGACGGGAGTTCGAGGTGTGTGGACAGGGGGAGTTCGAGGTGTGTGCAGAGACGGAAGTTCGAGGTGTGTGCAGAGACGGAAGTTCGAGGTGTGTGGAGAGACGGAAGTTCGAGGTGTGTGGAGAGGAGGAGTTCGAGGTGTGTGCAGAGACGGAAGTTCGAGGTGTGTGCAGAGACGGAAGTTCGAGGTGTGTGGAGAGACGGAAGTTCGAGGTGTGTGGAGAGGAGGAGTTCGAGGTGTGTGGAGAGACGGGAGTTCGAGGTGTGTGGAGAGACGGGAGTTCGAGGTGTGCGGAGAGACGGGAGTTCGAGGTGTGCGGAGAGACGGGAGTTCGAGGTGTGCGGAGAGACGGGAGTTCGAGGTGTGTGGAGAGACGGGAGTTCGAGGTGTGTGGAGAGACGGGAGTTCGAGGTGTGTGGAGAGACGGGAGTTCGAGGTGTGTGGAGAGACGGGAGTTCGAGGTGTGTGGAGAGACGGGAGTTCGAGGTGTGTGGAGAGATGGGAGTTCGAGGTGTGTAGACGGGGGAGTTCGAGGTGTGTGGAGAGACGGGAGTTCGAGGTGTGTGGACGAGGGAGTTCGAAGTGTGTGGGGAGACGGGAGTTCGAGGTGTGTGGAGAGACGGGAGTTCGAGGTGTGTGGAGAGACGGGAGTTCGAGGTGTGTGGAGAGACGGGAGTTCGAGGTGTGTGGAGAGACGGGAGTTCGAGGTGTGTGGAGAGACGGGAGTTTGAGGTGTGTGGAGAGACGGGAGTTCGAGGTGTGAGGAGAGACGGGAGTTCGAGGTGTGTGGAGAGGCGGGAGTTCGAGGTGTGTGGAGAGGCGGGAGTTCGAGGTGTGTGGAGAGGCGGGAGTTCGAGGTGTGTGGAGAGACGGGAGTTCGAGGTGTGTGGAGAGGCGGGAATTCGAGGTGTGTGGAGAGACGGGAGTTCGAGGTGTGTGGAGTGACGGGAGTTCGGGGTGTGTGGAGAGACGGGAGTTCGAGGTGTGTGGAGAGACGGGAGTTCGAGGTGTGTGGAGAGACGGGAGTTCGAGGTGTGTGGAGAGACGGGAGTTCGAGCTGTGTGGAGAGACGGGAGTTCGAGGTGTGTGGAGAGACGGGAGTTCGAGGTGTGTGGAGAGACGGGAGTTCGAGGTGTGTGGAGAGACGGGAGTTCGAGGTGTGTGGAGAGACGGGAGTTCGAGGTGTGTGGACAGGGGGAGTTCGAGGTGTGTGGACAGGGGGAGTTCGAGGTGTGTGCAGAGACGGAAGTTCGAGGTGTGTGCAGAGACGGAAGTTCGAGGTGTGTGGAGAGACGGAAGTTCGAGGTGTGTGGAGAGGAGGAGTTCGAGGTGTGTGGAGAGACGGGAGTTCGAGGTGTGTGGAGAGACGGGAGTTCGAGGTGTGTGGAGAGACGGGAGTTCGAGGTGTGTGGAGTGACGGGAGTTCGAGGTGTGTGGAGAGACGGGAGTTCGAGGTGTGTGGAGAGACGGGAGTTCGAGGTGTGTGGAGAGACGGGAGTTCGAGGTGTGTGGAGAGACGGGAGTTCGAGGTGTGTGGAGAGACGGGAGTTCGAGGTGTGTGGAGAGAGGGGAGTTCGAGGTGTGTGGAGAGACGGGAGTTCGAGGTGTGTGGAGAGACGGGAGTTCGAGGTGTGTGGAGAGACGGGAGTTCGAGGTGTGTGGAGAGACGGGAGTTCGAGGTGTGTGGAGAGACGGGAGTTCGAGGTGTGTGGAGAGACGGGAGTTCGAGGTGTGTGGAGAGACGGGAGTTCGAGGTGTGTGGAGAGACGGGAGTTCGAGGTGTGTGGAGAGACGGGAGTTCGAGGTGTGTGGAGAGATGGGAGTTCGAGGTGTGTAGACGGGGGAGTTCGAGGTGTGTGGAGAGACGGGAGTTCGAGGTGTGTGGACGAGGGAGTTCGAAGTGTGTGGGGAGACGGGAGTTCGAGGTGTGTGGAGAGACGGGAGTTCGAGGTGTGTGGAGAGACGGGAGTTCGAGGTGTGTGGAGAGACGGGAGTTCGAGGTGTGTGGAGAGACGGGAGTTCGAGGTGTGTGGAGAGACGGGAGTTTGAGGTGTGTGGAGAGACGGGAGTTCGAGGTGTGAGGAGAGACGGGAGTTCGAGGTGTGTGGAGAGGCGGGAGATCGAGGTGTGTGGAGAGGCGGGAGTTCGAGGTGTGTGGAGAGGCGGGAGTTCGAGGTGTGTGGAGAGACGGGAGTTCGAGGTGTGTGGAGAGGCGGGAGTTCGAGGTGTGTGGAGAGACGGGAGTTCGAGGTGTGTGGAGTGACGGGAGTTCGGGGTGTGTGGAGAGACGGGAGTTCGAGGTGTGTGGAGAGACGGGAGTTCGAGGTGTGTGGAGAGAGGGGAGTTCGAGGTGTGTGGAGAGAGGGGAGTTCGAGGTGTGTGGAGAGACGGGAGTTCGAGGTGTGTGGAGAGACGGGAGTTCGATGTGTGTGGAGAGACGGGAGTTCGAGGTGTGTGGAGAGACGGGAGTTCGAGGTGTGTGGAGAGGGGGAGTTCGAGGTGTGTGGAGAGACGGGAGTTCGAGGTGTGTGGAGAGACCGGAGTTCGAGGTATGTGGAGAGGGGGAGCTCGAGGTGTGTGGAGAGGGGGAGGTCGAGGTGTGTGGAGAGGGGGAGTTCGAGGTGTGTGGAGAGACAGGAGTTCGAGGTGTGTGGAGAGACGGGAGTTCGAGTTGTGTGGAGAGACGGGAGTTCGATGTGTGTGGAGAGACGGGAGTTCGAGGTGTGTGGAGAGACGGGAGTTCGAGGTGTGTGGAGAGGGGGAGTTCGAGGTGTGTGGAGAGACGGGAGTTCGAGGTGTGTGGAGAGACCGGAGTTCGAGGTTTGTGGAGAGGGGGAGCTCGAGGTGTGTGGAGAGGGGGAGGACGAGGTGTGTGGAGAGACAGGAGTTCGAGGTGTGTGGAGAGGGGGAGTTCGAGGTGTGTGGAGAGACAGGAGTTCGAGGTGTGTGGAGAGACGGGAGTTCGAGGTGTGTGGAGAGACGGGAGTTCGAGGTGTGTGGAGAGACGCGAGTTCGAGGTGTGTGGAGAGACGGGAGTTCGAGGTGTGTGGAGAGACGGGAGTTCGAGGTGTGTGGAGAGACGGGAGTTCGAGGTGTTTGCAGAGGCGGGAGTTCGAGGTGTGTGGAGAGGGGGAGTTCGAGGTGTGTGGGGAGACGGGAGTTCGAGGTGTGTGGAGAGACGGGAGTTCGAGGTGTGTGCAGAGACGGGAGTTCGAGGTGTGTGGAGAGGGGGAGTTCGAGGTGTGTGGAGAGACAGGAGTTCGAGGTGTGTGGAGAGACGGGAATTCGAGGTGTGTGGGGAGACGGGAGTTCGAGATGTGTGGAGAGGGGGAGTTCGAGGTGTGTGGAGAGACAAGAGTTCGAGGTGTGTGGAGAGACGGGAGTTCGAGGTGTGTGGGGAGACGGGAGTTCGAGGTGTGTGGGGAGACGGGAGTTCGAGGTGTGTGGGGAGACGGGAGTTCGAGGTGTGTGGGGAGACGGGAGTTCGAGGTGTGTGGACATGGGGAGTTCGAGGTGCGTGGAGAGACGGGAGTTCGAGGTGTGTGGACATGGGGAGTTCGAGGTGCGTGGAGAAACGGGAGTTCGAGGTGTGTGGACATGGGGAGTTCGAGGTGTGCGGAGAGACGGGAGTTCGAGGTGCGTGGAGAAACGGGAGTTCGAGGTGTGTGGACATGGGGAGTTCGAGGTGTGCGGAGAGACGGGAGTTCGAGGTGTGTGGAGAGACGTCAGTCCGAGGTGTGTGGAGAGACGTCAGTTCGAGGTGTGTGGACATGGGGAGTTCGAGGTGCGTGGACATGGGGAGTTCGAGGTGTGTGGAGAGACGGGAGTTCGAGGTGTGTGGACATGGGGAGTTCGAGGTGTGTGGAGAGACGGGAGTTCGAGGTGTGTGGAGAGGCGGGAGTTCGAGTTGTGTGGAGAGGGGGAGTTCGAGGTGTGTGGAGAGACGGGAGTTCGAGTTGTGTGGAGAGGCGGCAGTTCGAGGTGTGTGGAGAGACAGGAGTTCGAGGTGTGTGGAGAGACAGGAGTTCGAGGTGTGTGGAGAGACGGGAGTTCGAGGTGTGTGGAGAGACGGGAGTTCGAGGTGTGTGGAGAGACGGGAGTTCGAGCTGTGTGGAGAGACGGGAGTTCGAGGTGTGTGGAGAGACGGGAGTTCGAGGTGTGTGGAGAGACGGGAGTTCGAGGTGTGTGGAGAGACGGGAGTTCGAGGTGTGTGGAGAGACGGGAGTTCGAGGTGTGTGGACAGGGGGAGTTCGAGGTGTGTGCAGAGACGGAAGTTCGAGGTGTGTGCAGAGACGGAAGTTCGAGGTGTGTGGAGAGACGGAAGTTCGAGGTGTGTGGAGAGACGGAAGTTCGAGGTGTGTGGAGAGGGGGAGTTCGAGGTGTGTGGAGAGACGGGAGTTCGAGGTGTGTCGAGAGACGGGAGTTCGAGGTGTGTGGAGAGACGGGAGTTCGAGGTGTGTGGAGTGACGGGAGTTCGAGGTGTGCGGAGAGACGGGAGTTCGAGGTGTGTGGAGAGACGTCAGTTCGAGGTGTGTGGAGAGACGTCAGTTCGAGGTGTGTGGACATGGGGAGTTCGAGGTGCGTGGACATGGGGAGTTCGAGGTGCGTGGAGAGACGGGAGTTCGAGGTGTGTGGACATGGGGAGTTCGAGGTGTGTGGAGAGACGGGAGTTCGAGGTGTGTGGAGAGGCGGGAGTTCGAGTTGTGTGGAGAGGGGGAGTTCGAGGTGTGTGGAGAGACGGGAGTTCGAGTTGTGTGGAGAGGCGGCAGTTCGAGGTGTGTGGAGAGACAGGAGTTCGAGGTGTGTGGAGAGACAGGAGTTCGAGGTGTGTGGAGAGACGGGAGTTCGAGGTGTGTGGAGAGACGGGAGTTCGAGGTGTGTGGAGAGACGGGAGTTCGAGCTGTGTGGAGAGACGGGAGTTCGAGGTGTGTGGAGAGACGGGAGTTCGAGGTGTGTGGAGAGACGGGAGTTCGAGGTGTGTGGAGAGACGGGAGTTCGAGGTGTGTGGAGAGACGGGAGTTCGAGGTGTGTGGACAGGGGGAGTTCGAGGTGTGTGCAGAGACGGAAGTTCGAGGTGTGTGCAGAGACGGAAGTTCGAGGTGTGTGGAGAGACGGAAGTTCGAGGTGTGTGGAGAGACGGAAGTTCGAGGTGTGTGGAGAGGGGGAGTTCGAGGTGTGTGGAGAGACGGGAGTTCGAGGTGTGTGGAGAGACGGGAGTTCGAGGTGTGTGGAGAGACGGGAGTTCGAGGTGTGTGGAGTGACGGGAGTTCGAGGTGTGTGGAGAGACGGGAGTTCGAGGTGTGTGGAGAGACGGGAGTTCGAGGTGTGTGGAGAGACGGGAGTTCGAGGTGTGTGGAGAGACGGGAGTTCGAGGTGTGTGGAGAGACGGGAGTTCGAGGTGTGTGGAGAGACGGGAGTTCGAGGTGTGTGGAGAGACGGGAGTTCGAGGTGTGTGGAGAGACGGGAGTTCGAGGTGTGTGGAGAGACGGGAGTTCGAGGTGTGTGGAGAGACGGGAGTTCGAGGTGTGTGGAGAGACGGGAGTTCGAGGTGTGTGGACGGGGGAGTTCGAGGTGTGTGGAGAGACGGGAGTTCGAGGTGTGTGGACGGGGGAGTTCGAAGTGTGTGGGGAGACGGGAGTTCGAGGTGTGTGGAGAGACGGGAGTTCGAGGTGTGTGGAGAGACGGGAGTTCGAGGTGTGTGGAGAGACGGGAGTTCGAGGTGTGTGGAGAGACGGGAGTTCGAGGTGTGAGGAGAGACGGGAGTTCGAGGTGTGTGGAGAGGCGGGAGTTCGAGGTGTGTGGAGAGGCGGGAGTTCGAGGTGTGTGGAGAGGCGGGAGTTCGAGGTGTGTGGAGAGACGGGAGTTCGAGGTGCGTGGAGAGGCGGGAATTCGAGGTGTGTGAAGAGGGGGAGTTCGAGGTGTGTGGAGAGACCGGAGTTCGAGGTGTGTGGAGAGACGTCAGTTCGAGGTGTGTGGAGGCAGGAGTTGAGGTGCGTGGAGAGACGGGAGTTCGAGGTGTGTGGAGAGACGGGAGTTCGAGGTGTGTGGACATGGGGAGTTCGAGGTGCGTGGAGAGACGGGAGTTCGAGGTGTGTGGACATGGGGAGTTCGAGGTGCGTGGAGAGACGGGAGTTCGAGGTGTGTGGACATGGGGAGTTCGAGGTGTGCGGAGAGACGGGAGTTCGAGCTGTGTGGAGAGACGGGAGTTCGAGGTGTGTGGAGAGACGTCAGTTCGAGGTGTGTGGACATGGGGAGTTCGACGTGCGTGGACATGGGGAGTTCGAGGTGCGTGGAGAGACGGGAGTTCGAGGTGTGTGGACATGGGGAGTTCGAGGTGTGTGGAGAGACGGGAGTTCGAGGTGTGTGGAGATGCGGGAGTTCGAGTTGTGTGGAAGGGGGAGTTCGAGGTGTGTGGAGAGACGGGAGTTCGAGTTGTGTGGAGAGGCGGCAGTTCGAGGTGTGTGGAGAGACAGGAGTTCGAGGTGTGTGGAGAGACAGGAGTTCGAGGTGTGTGGAGAGACGGGAGTTCGAGGTGTGTGGAGAGACGGGAGTTCGAGGTGTGTGGAGAGACGGGAGTTCGAGCTGTGTGGAGAGACGGGAGTTCGAGGTGTGTGGAGAGACGGCAGTTCGAGGTGTGTGGAGAGACGGGAGTTCGAGGTGTGTGGAGAGACGGGAGTTCGAGGTGTGTGGAGAGACGGGAGTTCGAGGTGTGTGGACAGGGGGAGTTCGAGGTGTGTGGAGAGACGGGAGTTCGAGGTTTGTGGGGAGACGGGTGTTCGAGGTGTGTGGAGAGACGGGAGTTCGAGGTGTGTGGAGAGACGGGAGTTCGAGGTGTGTGGAGAGACGGGAGTTCGAGGTGTGTGGAGAGACGGGAGTTCGAGGTGTGTGGAGAGACGGGAGTTCGAGGTGTGTGGACAGGGGGAGTTCGAGGTGTGTGCAGAGACGGAAGTTCGAGGTGTGTGCAGAGACGGAAGTTCGAGGTGTGTGGAGAGACGGAAGTTCGAGGTGTGTGGAGAGACGGAAGTTCGAGGTGTGTGGAGAGGGGGAGTTCGAGGTGTGTGGAGAGACGGGAGTTCGAGGTGTGTGGAGAGACGGGAGTTCGAGGTGTGTGGAGAGACGGGAGTTCGAGGTGTGTGGAGTGACGGGAGTTCGAGGTGTGTGGAGAGACGGGAGTTCGAGGTGTGTGGAGAGACGGGAGTTCGAGGTGTGTGGAGAGACGGGAGTTCGAGGTGTGTGGAGAGACGGGAGTTCGAGGTGTGTGGAGAGACGGGAGTTCGAGGTGTGTGGAGAGACGGGAGTTCGAGGTGTGTGGAGAGACGGGAGTTCGAGGTGTGTGGAGAGACGGGAGTTCGAGGTGTGTGGAGAGACGGGAGTTCGAGGTGTGTGGAGAGACGGGAGTTCGAGGTGTGTGGAGAGACGGGAGTTCGAGGTGTGTGGACGGGGGAGTTCGAGGTGTGTGGAGAGACGGGAGTTCGAGGTGTGTGGACGGGGGAGTTCGAAGTGTGTGGGGAGACGGGAGTTCGAGGTGTGTGGAGAGACGGGAGTTCGAGGTGTGTGGAGAGACGGGAGTTCGAGGTGTGTGGAGAGACGGGAGTTCGAGGTGTGTGGAGAGACGGGAGTTCGAGGTGTGAGGAGAGACGGGAGTTCGAGGTGTGTGGAGAGGCGGGAGTTCGAGGTGTGTGGAGAGGCGGGAGTTCGAGGTGTGTGGAGAGGCGGGAGTTCGAGGTGTGTGGAGAGACGGGAGTTCGAGGTGCGTGGAGAGGCGGGAATTCGAGGTGTGTGAAGAGGGGGAGTTCGAGGTGTGTGGAGAGACCGGAGTTCGAGGTGTGTGGAGAGACGTCAGTTCGAGGTGTGTGGAGGCAGGAGTTGAGGTGCGTGGAGAGACGGGAGTTCGAGGTGTGTGGAGAGACGGGAGTTCGAGGTGTGTGGACATGGGGAGTTCGAGGTGCGTGGAGAGACGGGAGTTCGAGGTGTGTGGACATGGGGAGTTCGAGGTGCGTGGAGAGACGGGAGTTCGAGGTGTGTGGACATGGGGAGTTCGAGGTGTGCGGAGAGACGGGAGTTCGAGCTGTGTGGAGAGACGGGAGTTCGAGGTGTGTGGAGAGACGTCAGTTCGAGGTGTGTGGACATGGGGAGTTCGACGTGCGTGGACATGGGGAGTTCGAGGTGCGTGGAGAGACGGGAGTTCGAGGTGTGTGGACATGGGGAGTTCGAGGTGTGTGGAGAGACGGGAGTTCGAGGTGTGTGGAGATGCGGGAGTTCGAGTTGTGTGGAAGGGGGAGTTCGAGGTGTGTGGAGAGACGGGAGTTCGAGTTGTGTGGAGAGGCGGCAGTTCGAGGTGTGTGGAGAGACAGGAGTTCGAGGTGTGTGGAGAGACAGGAGTTCGAGGTGTGTGGAGAGACGGGAGTTCGAGGTGTGTGGAGAGACGGGAGTTCGAGGTGTGTGGAGAGACGGGAGTTCGAGCTGTGTGGAGAGACGGGAGTTCGAGGTGTGTGGAGAGACGGCAGTTCGAGGTGTGTGGAGAGACGGGAGTTCGAGGTGTGTGGAGAGACGGGAGTTCGAGGTGTGTGGAGAGACGGGAGTTCGAGGTGTGTGGACAGGGGGAGTTCGAGGTGTGTGCAGAGACGGAAGTTCGAGGTGTGTGCAGAGACGGAAGTTCGAGGTGTGTGGAGAGACGGAAGTTCGAGGTGTGTGGAGAGGAGGAGTTCGAGGTGTGTGGAGAGACGGGAGTTCGAGGTGTGTGGAGAGACGGGAGTTCGAGGTGTGCGGAGAGACGGGAGTTCGAGGTGTGCGGAGAGACGGGAGTTCGAGGTGTGCGGAGAGACGGGAGTTCGAGGTGTGTGGAGAGGCGGGAGTTCGAGGTGTGAGGAGAGACGGGAGTTCGAGGTGTGAGGAGAGACCGGAGTTCGAGGTGTGTGGATAGACGGGAGTTGGAGGTGTGTGGAGAGGGGAAGTTCGAGGTGTGTGGAGAGACGGGAGTTCGAGGTTTGTGGGGAGACGGGTGTTCGAGGTGTGTGGAGAGACGGGAGTTCGAGGTGTGTGGAGAGACGGGAGTTCGAGGTGTGTGGAGAGACGGGAGTTCGAGGTGTGTGGAGAGACGGGAGTTCGAGGTGTGTGGAGAGACGCGAGTTCGAGGTGTGTGGAGAGACGGGAGTTCGAGGTGTGTGGAGAGACGGGAGTTCGAGGTGTGTGGAGAGACGGGAGTTCGAGGTGTTTGCAGAGGCGGGAGTTCGAGGTGTGTGGAGAGGGGGAGTTCGAGGTGTGTGGGGAGACGGGAGTTCGAGGTGTGTGGAGAGACGGGAGTTCGAGGTGTGTGCAGAGACGGGAGTTCGAGGTGTGTGGAGAGGGGGAGTTCGAGGTGTGTGGAGAGACAGGAGTTCGAGGTGTGTGGAGAGACGGGAATTCGAGGTGTGTGGGGAGACGGGAGTTCGAGATGTGTGGAGAGGGGGAGTTCGAGGTGTGTGGAGAGACAAGAGTTCGAGGTGTGTGGAGAGACGGGAGTTCGAGGTGTGTGGGGAGACGGGAGTTCGAGGTGTGTGGGGAGACGGGAGTTCGAGGTGTGTGGGGAGACGGGAGTTCGAGGTGTGTGGGGAGACGGGAGTTCGAGGTGTGTGGACATGGGGAGTTCGAGGTGCGTGGAGAGACGGGAGTTCGAGGTGTGTGGACATGGGGAGTTCGAGGTGCGTGGAGAAACGGGAGTTCGAGGTGTGTGGACATGGGGAGTTCGAGGTGTGCGGAGAGACGGGAGTTCGAGGTGTGTGGAGAGACGGGAGTTCGAGGTGTGTGGAGAGACGTCAGTCCGAGGTGTGTGGAGAGACGTCAGTTCGAGGTGTGTGGACATGGGGAGTTCGAGGTGCGTGGACATGGGGAGTTCGAGGTGTGTGGAGAGACGGGAGTTCGAGGTGTGTGGACATGGGGAGTTCGAGGTGTGTGGAGAGACGGGAGTTCGAGGTGTGTGGAGAGGCGGGAGTTCGAGTTGTGTGGAGAGGGGGAGTTCGAGGTGTGTGGAGAGACGGGAGTTCGAGTTGTGTGGAGAGGCGGCAGTTCGAGGTGTGTGGAGAGACAGGAGTTCGAGGTGTGTGGAGAGACAGGAGTTCGAGGTGTGTGGAGAGACGGGAGTTCGAGGTGTGTGGAGAGACGGGAGTTCGAGGTGTGTGGAGAGACGGGAGTTCGAGCTGTGTGGAGAGACGGGAGTTCGAGGTGTGTGGAGAGACGGGAGTTCGAGGTGTGTGGAGAGACGGGAGTTCGAGGTGTGTGGAGAGACGGGAGTTCGAGGTGTGTGGAGAGACGGGAGTTCGAGGTGTGTGGACAGGGGGAGTTCGAGGTGTGTGGAGAGACGGAAGTTCGAGGTGTGTGCAGAGACGGAAGTTCGAGGTGTGTGGAGAGACGGAAGTTCGAGGTGTGTGGAGAGACGGAAGTTCGAGGTGTGTGGAGAGGGGGAGTTCGAGGTGTGTGGAGAGACGGGAGTTCGAGGTGTGTCGAGAGACGGGAGTTCGAGGTGTGTGGAGAGACGGGAGTTCGAGGTGTGTGGAGTGACGGGAGTTCGAGGTGTGCGGAGAGACGGGAGTTCGAGGTGTGTGGAGAGACGTCAGTTCGAGGTGTGTGGAGAGACGTCAGTTCGAGGTGTGTGGACATGGGGAGTTCGAGGTGCGTGGACATGGGGAGTTCGAGGTGCGTGGAGAGACGGGAGTTCGAGGTGTGTGGACATGGGGAGTTCGAGGTGTGTGGAGAGACGGGAGTTCGAGGTGTGTGGAGAGGCGGGAGTTCGAGTTGTGTGGAGAGGGGGAGTTCGAGGTGTGTGGAGAGACGGGAGTTCGAGTTGTGTGGAGAGGCGGCAGTTCGAGGTGTGTGGAGAGACAGGAGTTCGAGGTGTGTGGAGAGACAGGAGTTCGAGGTGTGTGGAGAGACGGGAGTTCGAGGTGTGTGGAGAGACGGGAGTTCGAGGTGTGTGGAGAGACGGGAGTTCGAGCTGTGTGGAGAGACGGGAGTTCGAGGTGTGTGGAGAGACGGGAGTTCGAGCTGTGTGGAGAGACAGGAGTTCGAGGTGTGTGGAGAGACGGGAGTTCGAGGTGTGTGGAGAGACGGGAGTTCGAGGTGTGTGGACAGGGGGAGTTCGAGGTGTGTGCAGAGACGGAAGTTCGAGGTGTGTGGAGAGACGGAAGTTCGAGGTGTGTGGAGAGACGGAAGTTCGAGGTGTGTGGAGAGGGGGAGTTCGAGGTGTGTGGAGAGACGGGAGTTCGAGGTGTGTGGAGAGACGGGAGTTCGAGGTGTGTGGAGAGACGGGAGTTCGAGGTGTGTGGAGTGACGGGAGTTCGAGGTGTGTGGAGAGACGGGAGTTCGAGGTGTGTGGAGAGACGGGAGTTCGAGGTGTGTGGAGAGACGGGAGTTCGAGGTGTGTGGAGAGACGGGAGTTCGAGGTGTGTGGAGAGACGGGAGTTCGAGGTGTGTGGAGAGACGGGAGTTCGAGGTGTGTGGAGAGACGGGAGTTCGAGGTGTGTGGAGAGACGGGAGTTCGAGGTGTGTGGAGAGACGGGAGTTCGAGGTGTGTGGAGAGACGGGAGTTCGAGGTGTGTGGAGAGACGGGAGTTCGAGGTGTGTGGACGGGGGAGTTCGAGGTGTGTGGAGAGACGGGAGTTCGAGGTGTGTGGACGGGGGAGTTCGAAGTGTGTGGGGAGACGGGAGTTCGAGGTGTGTGGAGAGACGGGAGTTCGAGGTGTGTGGAGAGACGGGAGTTCGAGGTGTGTGGAGAGACGGGAGTTCGAGGTGTGTGGAGAGACGGGAGTTCGAGGTGTGAGGAGAGACGGGAGTTCGAGGTGTGTGGAGAGGCGGGAGTTCGAGGTGTGTGGAGAGGCGGGAGTTCGAGGTGTGTGGAGAGGCGGGAGTTCGAGGTGTGTGGAGAGACGGGAGTTCGAGGTGCGTGGAGAGGCGGGAATTCGAGGTGTGTGAAGAGGGGGAGTTCGAGGTGTGTGGAGAGACCGGAGTTCGAGGTGTGTGGAGAGACGTCAGTTCGAGGTGTGTGGAGGCAGGAGTTGAGGTGCGTGGAGAGACGGGAGTTCGAGGTGTGTGGAGAGACGGGAGTTCGAGGTGTGTGGACATGGGGAGTTCGAGGTGCGTGGAGAGACGGGAGTTCGAGGTGTGTGGACATGGGGAGTTCGAGGTGCGTGGAGAGACGGGAGTTCGAGGTGTGTGGACATGGGGAGTTCGAGGTGTGCGGAGAGACGGGAGTTCGAGCTGTGTGGAGAGACGGGAGTTCGAGGTGTGTGGAGAGACGTCAGTTCGAGGTGTGTGGACATGGGGAGTTCGACGTGCGTGGACATGGGGAGTTCGAGGTGCGTGGAGAGACGGGAGTTCGAGGTGTGTGGACATGGGGAGTTCGAGGTGTGTGGAGAGACGGGAGTTCGAGGTGTGTGGAGATGCGGGAGTTCGAGTTGTGTGGAAGGGGGAGTTCGAGGTGTGTGGAGAGACGGGAGTTCGAGTTGTGTGGAGAGGCGGCAGTTCGAGGTGTGTGGAGAGACAGGAGTTCGAGGTGTGTGGAGAGACAGGAGTTCGAGGTGTGTGGAGAGACGGGAGTTCGAGGTGTGTGGAGAGACGGGAGTTCGAGGTGTGTGGAGAGACGGGAGTTCGAGCTGTGTGGAGAGACGGGAGTTCGAGGTGTGTGGAGAGACGGCAGTTCGAGGTGTGTGGAGAGACGGGAGTTCGAGGTGTGTGGAGAGACGGGAGTTCGAGGTGTGTGGAGAGACGGGAGTTCGAGGTGTGTGGACAGGGGGAGTTCGAGGTGTGTGGAGAGACGGGAGTTCGAGGTTTGTGGGGAGACGGGTGTTCGAGGTGTGTGGAGAGACGGGAGTTCGAGGTGTGTGGAGAGACGGGAGTTCGAGGTGTGTGGAGAGACGGGAGTTCGAGGTGTGTGGAGAGACGGGAGTTCGAGGTGTGTGGAGAGACGGGAGTTCGAGGTGTGTGGACAGGGGGAGTTCGAGGTGTGTGCAGAGACGGAAGTTCGAGGTGTGTGCAGAGACGGAAGTTCGAGGTGTGTGGAGAGACGGAAGTTCGAGGTGTGTGGAGAGACGGAAGTTCGAGGTGTGTGGAGAGGGGGAGTTCGAGGTGTGTGGAGAGACGGGAGTTCGAGGTGTGTGGAGAGACGGGAGTTCGAGGTGTGTGGAGAGACGGGAGTTCGAGGTGTGTGGAGTGACGGGAGTTCGAGGTGTGTGGAGAGACGGGAGTTCGAGGTGTGTGGAGAGACGGGAGTTCGAGGTGTGTGGAGAGACGGGAGTTCGAGGTGTGTGGAGAGACGGGAGTTCGAGGTGTGTGGAGAGACGGGAGTTCGAGGTGTGTGGAGAGACGGGAGTTCGAGGTGTGTGGAGAGACGGGAGTTCGAGGTGTGTGGAGAGACGGGAGTTCGAGGTGTGTGGAGAGACGGGAGTTCGAGGTGTGTGGAGAGACGGGAGTTCGAGGTGTGTGGAGAGACGGGAGTTCGAGGTGTGTGGACGGGGGAGTTCGAGGTGTGTGGAGAGACGGGAGTTCGAGGTGTGTGGACGGGGGAGTTCGAAGTGTGTGGGGAGACGGGAGTTCGAGGTGTGTGGAGAGACGGGAGTTCGAGGTGTGTGGAGAGACGGGAGTTCGAGGTGTGTGGAGAGACGGGAGTTCGAGGTGTGTGGAGAGACGGGAGTTCGAGGTGTGAGGAGAGACGGGAGTTCGAGGTGTGTGGAGAGGCGGGAGTTCGAGGTGTGTGGAGAGGCGGGAGTTCGAGGTGTGTGGAGAGGCGGGAGTTCGAGGTGTGTGGAGAGACGGGAGTTCGAGGTGCGTGGAGAGGCGGGAATTCGAGGTGTGTGAAGAGGGGGAGTTCGAGGTGTGTGGAGAGACCGGAGTTCGAGGTGTGTGGAGAGACGTCAGTTCGAGGTGTGTGGAGGCAGGAGTTGAGGTGCGTGGAGAGACGGGAGTTCGAGGTGTGTGGAGAGACGGGAGTTCGAGGTGTGTGGACATGGGGAGTTCGAGGTGCGTGGAGAGACGGGAGTTCGAGGTGTGTGGACATGGGGAGTTCGAGGTGCGTGGAGAGACGGGAGTTCGAGGTGTGTGGACATGGGGAGTTCGAGGTGTGCGGAGAGACGGGAGTTCGAGCTGTGTGGAGAGACGGGAGTTCGAGGTGTGTGGAGAGACGTCAGTTCGAGGTGTGTGGACATGGGGAGTTCGACGTGCGTGGACATGGGGAGTTCGAGGTGCGTGGAGAGACGGGAGTTCGAGGTGTGTGGACATGGGGAGTTCGAGGTGTGTGGAGAGACGGGAGTTCGAGGTGTGTGGAGATGCGGGAGTTCGAGTTGTGTGGAAGGGGGAGTTCGAGGTGTGTGGAGAGACGGGAGTTCGAGTTGTGTGGAGAGGCGGCAGTTCGAGGTGTGTGGAGAGACAGGAGTTCGAGGTGTGTGGAGAGACAGGAGTTCGAGGTGTGTGGAGAGACGGGAGTTCGAGGTGTGTGGAGAGACGGGAGTTCGAGGTGTGTGGAGAGACGGGAGTTCGAGGTGTGTGGAGAGACGGCAGTTCGAGGTGTGTGGAGAGACGGGAGTTCGAGGTGTGTGGAGAGACGGGAGTTCGAGGTGTGTGGAGAGACGGGAGTTCGAGGTGTGTGGACAGGGGGAGTTCGAGGTGTGTGCAGAGACGGAAGTTCGAGGTGTGTGCAGAGACGGAAGTTCGAGGTGTGTGGAGAGACGGAAGTTCGAGGTGTGTGGAGAGGAGGAGTTCGAGGTGTGTGGAGAGACGGGAGTTCGAGGTGTGTGGAGAGACGGGAGTTCGAGGTGTGCGGAGAGACGGGAGTTCGAGGTGTGCGGAGAGACGGGAGTTCGAGGTGTGCGGAGAGACGGGAGTTCGAGGTGTGTGGAGAGGCGGGAGTTCGAGGTGTGAGGAGAGACGGGAGTTCGAGGTGTGAGGAGAGACCGGAGTTCGAGGTGTGTGGATAGACGGGAGTTGGAGGTGTGTGGAGAGGGGAAGTTCGAGGTGTGTGGAGAGACGGGAGTTCGAGGTTTGTGGGGAGACGGGTGTTCGAGGTGTGTGGAGAGACGGGAGTTCGAGGTGTGTGGAGAGACGGGAGTTCGAGGTGTGTGGAGAGACGGGAGTTCGAGGTGTGTGGAGAGACGGGAGTTCGAGGTGTGTGGAGAGACGGGAGTTCGAGGTGTGTGGAGAGACGGGAGTTCGAGGTGTGTGGAGAGACGCGAGTTCGAGGTGTGTGGAGAGACGGGAGTTCAGGGTGTGTGGAGAGACGGGAGTTCGAGGTGTGTGGAGAGACGGGAGTTCGAGGTGTGTGGAGAGACGTGAGTTCGAGGTGTGTGGAAAGACGGGAGTTCGAGGTGTGTGGAGAGACGTGAGTTCGAGGTGTGTGGAGAGACGGGAGTTCGAGGTGTGTGGAAAGACGGGAGTTCGAGTTGTGTGGAGAGACGGGAGTTCGAGGTGTGTGGACATGGGAAGTTCGAGGTGTGTGGAGAGACGGGAGTTCGAGGTGTGTGGAGAGGCGGGAGTTCGAGTTGTGTGGAAGGGGGAGTTCGAGGTGTGTGGAGAGACGGGAGTTCGAGTTGTGTGGAGAGGCGGCAGTTCGAGGTGTGTGGAGAGACAGGAGTTCGAGGTGTGTGGAGAGACGGGAGTTCGAGGTGTGTGGAGAGACGGGAGTTCGAGGTGTGTGGAGAGACGGGAGTTCGAGGTGTGTGGAGAGACAGGAGTTCGAGCTGTGTGGAGAGACGGGAGTTCGAGGTGTGTGGAGAGACGGCAGTTCGAGGTGTGTGGAGAGACGGGAGTTCGAGGTGTGTGGAGAGACGGGAGTTCGAGGTGTGTGGACAGGGGGAGTTCGAGGTGTGTGGAGAGACGGGAGTTCGAGGTGTGTGCAGAGACGGAAGTTCGAGGTGTGTGGAGAGACGGAAGTTCGAGGTGTGAGGAGAGACGGGAGTTCGAGGTGTGAGGAGAGACCGGAGTTCGAGGTGTGTGGAGAGACGGGAGTTGGAGGTGTGAGGAGAGGGGAAGTTCGAGGTGTGTGGAGAGACGGGAGTTCGAGGTGTGTGGAGAGACGGGAGTTCGAGGTGTGTGGAGAGACGGGAGTTCGAGGTGTGTGGAGAGACGGGAGTTCGAGGTGTGTGGAGAGACGGGAGTTCGAGGTGTGTGGAGAGACGGGAGTTCGAGGTGTGTGGAGAGACGGGAGTTCGGGGTGTGTGGAGAGACGGGAGTTCGAGGTGTGTGGAGAGACGGGAGTTCGAGGTGTGTGGAGAGAGGGGAGTTCGAGGTGTGTGGAGAGACGGGAGTTCGAGGTGTGTGGAGAGACGTGAGTTCGAGGTGTGTGGAAAGACGGGAGTTCGAGGTGTGTGGAGAGACGGGAGTTCGAGGTGTGTGGAGAGACGGGAGTTCGAGGTGTGTGGAGAGACGGGAGTTCGAGGTGTGTGGAGAGACGGGAGTTCGAGGTGTGTGGAGAGACGGGAGTTCGAGGTGTGTGGAAAGACGGGAGTTCGAGGTGTGTGGAGAGACGTGAGTTCGAGGTGTGTGGAGAGACGGGAGTTCGAGGTGTGTGGAAAGACGGGAGTTCGAGTTGTGTGGAGAGACGGGAGTTCGAGGTGTGTGGACATGGGGAGTTCGAGGTGTGTGGAGAGACGGGAGTTCGAGGTGTGTGGAGAGGCGGGAGTTCGAGTTGTGTGGAAGGGGGAGTTCGAGGTGTGTGGAGAGACGGGAGTTCGAGTTGTGTGGAGAGGCGGCAGTTCGAGGTGTGTGGAGAGACAGGAGTTCGAGGTGTGTGGAGAGACGGGAGTTCGAGGTGTGTGGAGAGACGGGAGTTCGAGGTGTGTGGAGAGACGGGAGTTCGAGGTGTGTGGAGAGACGGGAGTTCGAGCTGTGTGGAGAGACGGGAGTTCGAGGTGTGTGGAGAGACGAGAGTTCGAGGTGTGTGGAGAGACGTGAGTTCGAGGTGTGTGGAGAGACGGGAGTTCGAGGTGTGTGGAGAGACGGGAGTTCGATGTGTGTGGAGAGACGGGAGTTCGATGTGTGTGGAGAGACGGGAGTTCGAGGTGTGTGGAGAGACGGGAGTTCGAGGTGTGTGGAGAGACGGGAGTTCGATGTGTGTGGAGAGACGGGAGTTCGAGTTGTGTGGAGAGACGGGAGTTCGAGGTGTGTGGAGAGACGGGAGTTCGATGTGTGTGGAGAGACGGGAGTTCGAGGTGTGTGGAGAGGGGGAGTTCGAGGTGTGTGGAGAGGGGGAGTTCGAGGTGTGTGGAGAGACGGGAGTTCGAGGTGTGTGGAGAGACCGGAGTTCGAGGTTTGTGGAGAGACCGGAGTTCGAGGTTTGTGGAGAGGGGGAGCTCGAGGTGTGTGGAGAGGGGGAGTTGGAGGTGTGTGGAGAGGGGGAGTTGGAGGTGTGTGGAGAGGGGAGTTCGAGGTGTGTGGAGAGGGGAGTTCGAGGTGTGTGGAGAGACGGGAGTTCGAGGTGTGTGGAGAGGGGAGTTCGAGGTGTGTGGAGAGAAGGGAGTTCGAGGTGTGTGGAGAGACGGGAGTTTAAGGTGTGTGGAGAGACGGGAGTTCGAGGTGTGTGGAGAGGGGTAGTTCGAGGTGTGTGGAGAGGGGGAGTTCGAGGTGTGTGGAGAGACGGGAGATCGAGGTGTGTGGAGAGGGGGAGTTCGAGGTGTGTGGAGAGGGGGAGTTTGTGGTGTGTGGAGAGGCGGGAGTTCGAGGTGTGTGGAGAGGTGGAGTTCAAGGTGTGTGGTGAGGGGGAGTTCGAGGTGTGTGGAGAGGGGAGTTCGAGGTGTGTGGAGAGACGGAAGTTCGAGGTGTGTGGAGAGACGGGAGTTCGAGGTGTGTGGAGAGACGGGAGTTCGATGTGTGTGGAGAGACGGGAGACCGAGGTGTGTCGAGAGGGGGAGTTCGAGGTGTGTGGAGAGACGGGAGTTCGAGGTGTGTGGAGAGACGGGAGTTCGAGGTGTGTGGAGAGACGGGAGTTCGAGGTGTGTGGATAGGGGGAGTTCGAGTTGTGTGGAGAGAAGGGAGTTCGAGGTGTGTGGAGAGACGGGAGTTCGAGGTGTGTGGAGAGACGGGAGTTCGAGGTGTGTGGAGAGACGGGAGTTCGAGGTGTGTGGAGAGACGGGAGTTCGAGGTGTGTGGAGAGACCGGAGTTCGAGGTGTGTGGAGAGACGGGAGTTTGAGGTGTGTCGAGAGGGGGAGTTCGAGGTGTGTGGAGAGACGGGAGTTCGAAGTGTGTGGAGAGACGGGAGTTCGAGGTGTGTGCAGAGACGGGAGTTAGAGGTGTGTGGAGAGACGGGAGTTCGAGGTGTGTGGAGACGGGAGTTCGAGGTGTGTGGAGAGACGGGAGTTCGAGGTGTGTGGAGAGACGGGAGTTCGAGGTGTGTGGACATGGGTAGTTTGAGGTTTGTGGAGGGACAGGTCGAGCGAGAGAGAAGGACAGATCGAGCGGCAGCGAGAGAGACAGATCGAATGAGAGCGAGAGAGACAGATCGAGCAAGAGAGAAAGACAGATCGAGCGAGAGAGAAAGACAGATCGAGCGAGAGAGAAAGACAGATCGAGCGAGAGAGAAAGACAGATCGAGCGAGAGAGAGACAGATCGAAGGAGAGAAAGACAGATCAAGCGAGAGAAAGACAGATCGAACGAGTGAGAAAGACAGATCGAGCGAGATAGAAAGACAGATCGAACGAGAGCAAGAGAGACAGATCGAACGAGAGCGAGAGAGACAGATCGAACGAGAGCGAGAGAGACAGATCGAACGAGAGCGAGAGAGACAGATCGAACGAGAGCGAGACAGACAGATCGAACGAGAGCAAGACAGACAGATCGAACGAGAGCGAGAGAGACAGATCGAACGAGAGCGAGACAGACAGATCGAACGAGAGCGAGACAGACAGATCGAACGAGAGCGAGACAGACAGATCGAACGAGAGCGAGACAGACAGATCGAACGAGAGCGAGACAGACAGATCGAGCGAGAGAGAAAGACAGATCGAGCGAGAGAGAAAGGCAGATCGAGCGAGAGAGAAAGACAGATCGAGCGAGAGAGAAAGACAGATCGAGCGAGAGAGAAAGACAGATCGAGCGAGAGAGAAAGACAGATCGAGCGAGAGAGAAAGACAGATCGAGCGAGAGAGAGATCGAGAAAGACAGATCGAGAGAGAAAGACAGATCGAGCGAGAGAGAAAGACAGATCGAGCGAGAGAGAAAGACAGATCGAGCGAGAGAGAAAGACAGATCGAGCGAGAGAGAAAGACAGATCGAGCGCGAGGAAGACAGATCGAGCGCGAGGAAGACAGATCGAGCGCGAGGAAGACAGATCGAGCGAGAGAGAAAGACAGATCGAGCGAGAGAGAAAGACAGATCGAGCAAGAGGGAAAGACAGATCGAGCGAGAGAGAAGGACAGTTCGAGCGAGAGAGAAAGACAGATCGAGCGAGAGAGAAAGACAGATCGAGCGAGAGGGAAAGACAGATCGAGCGAGAGAGAAGGATAGATCGAGCGAGAAAGGCAGATCGAGCGAGAGAGAAAGACAGATCGAGCGAGAGGGAAAGACAGATTGAGCGAGCGAGAAAGATAGATCGAGCGAGAGAGAAGGATAGATCGAGCGAGAAAGGCAGATCGAGCGAGGGAGAAAAGCACATCGAGCGAGAGAGAAAGACAGATTGAGCGAGAGAGAAGGATAGATCGAGCGAGAAAGGCAGAACGAGCGAGAGAGAAATACAGATCAAGCGAGCGAGAAAGGCAGATCGAGCGAGAGAGAAGGATAGATCGAGCGAGAAAGGCAGACAGATCGAGCGAGAGAGAAAGACAGATCGAGCGAGAAAGACAGATCGAGCGAGCGAGAAAGACAGATCGAGCGAGAGAGAAAGACAGATCGAGCGAGCGAGAAAGACAGATCGAGCGAGCGAGAAAGACAGATCGAGCGAGAGAGAAAGACAGATCGAGCGAGAAAGGCAGATCGAGCGAGAGAGAAAGACAGACAGATCGAGCGAGAGAGACAGACAGACAGATCGAGGGAGAAAGCCAGAGGGAGAGAGAGAGAGAAAGGCAGATCGAGCGAGAGAGAAAGACAGATCGAGCGAGAAAGGCAGATCGAGCGAGAGAGAAAGACAGACAGATCGAGGGAGAAAGCCAGAGGGAGAGCGAGCGAGAAAGACAGATCGAGCGAGAGAGAAAGACAGATCGAGCGAGAAAGGCAGATCGAGCGAGAGAGAAAGACAGACAGATCGAGCGAGAGAGACAGACAGACAGATCGAGGGAGAAAGCCAGAGGGAGAGAGAGAGAGAAAGGCAGGTCGAGCGAGGGAGAAAGACAGATCGAGCGAGAGAGAAAGACAGATCGAGCGAGAGAAAAAGACAGATCGAGCGAGAGAGAAAGACAGATCGAACGAGAGCGAGAGAGACAGATCGAACGAGAGCGAGAGAGACAGATCGAGCGGGAGCGAGAAACAGATCGAGCGAAAGTGAAAGACAGATCGAGCGAGCGAGACAGACAGGTCGAGCGAGAGAGACAGACAGGTCGAGCGAGAGAGACAGACAGGTCGAGCGAGAGAGACAGACAGGTCGAGCGAGAGAGACAGACCGAGCGAGAGAGAAAGACAGATCGAGCGAGAGAGAAAGACAGATCGAGCGAGAGGGAAAGACAGATCGAGCGAGAGAGAAGGACAGTTCGAGCGAGAGAGAAAGACAGATCGAGCGAGAGAGAAAGACAGATCGAGCGAGAGGGAAAGACAGATCGAGCGAGAGAGAAGGATAGATCGAGCGAGAAAGGCAGATCGAGCGAGAGAGAAAAGCAGATCGAGCGAGAGAGAAAGACAGATTGAGCGAGAGAGAAGGATAGATCGAGCGAGAAAGGCAGATCGAGCGAGAGAGAAGGATAGATCGAGCGAGAAAGGCAGATCGAGCGAGAGAGAAATACAGATCGAGCGAGCGAGAAAGGCAGATCGAGCGAGAGAGAAAGGCAGATCGAGCGAGAGAGAAAGACAGATCGAGCGAGAGAGAAAAGCAGACGAGCGAGAGAGAAATACAGATCGAGCGAGAGAGAAAGGCAGATCGAGCGAGAGAGAAAACCAGATCGAGCGAGAGAGAAATACAGATCGAGCGAGAGAGAAAGACAGATCGAACGGCAGCGAGAGAGACAGATCGAACGAGAGCGAGAGAGACAGATCGAGCGAGAGGGAAAGACAGATCGAGCGAGAGCGAGAGAGACAGATCGAGCGAGCGCGAGAAAACAGATCGAGCGCGAGAAAACAGATCGAGCGCGAGGACGACAGGTCGAGCGCGAGGAAGACAGGTCGAGCGCGAGGAAGACAGGTCGAGCGCGAGGAAGACAGGTCGAGCGCGAGGAAGACAGGTCGAGCGCGAGGAAGACAGGTCGAGCGCGAGGAAGACAGGTCGAGCGCGAGGAAGACAGGTCGAGCGCGAGGAAGACAGGTCGAGCGCGAGGAAGACAGGTCGAGCGCGAGGAAGACAGGTCGAGCGCGAGGAAGACAGATCGAGCGAGAGAGAAAGACAGATCGAGCGAGAGAGAAAGACAGATCGAGCGAGAGAGAAAGACAGATCGAGCGAGAGAGAAAGACAGATCGAGCGAGAGAGAAAGACAGATCGAGCGAGAGAGAAAGACAGATCGAGCGAGAAAGACAGATCGAGCGAGAGAGAAAGACAGATCGAGCGAGAGAGAAAGACAGATCGAGCGAGAGAAAAAGACAGATCGAGCGACAAAGACAGATCGAGCAAGAGAGAAAGACAGATCGAGCGAGAGAGAGGGAGACAGATCGAAGGAGAGAAAGACAGATCAAGCGAGAGAAAGACAGATCGAACGAGAGAGAAAGACAGATCGAGCGAGATAGAAAGACAGATCGAACGAGAGCGAGAGAGACAGATCGAACGAGAGCGAGAGAGACAGATCGAACGAGAGCGAGAGAGACAGATCGAACGAGAGCGAGAGAGACAGATCGAACGAGAGCGAGACAGACAGATCGAACGAGAGCGAGACAGACAGATCGAACGAGAGCGAGACAGACAGATCGAACGAGAGCGTGACAGACAGATCGAACGAGAGCGAGACAGACAGATCGAACGAGAGCGAGACAGACAGATCGAACGAGAGCGAGACAGACAGTTCGAACGAGAGCGAGAGAGACAGATCGAACGAGAGCGAGAGAGACAGATCGAGCGGGAGCGACAACCAGATCGAGCGAAAGTGAAAGACAGGTCGAGCGAGCGAGACAGACAGGTCGAGCGAGAGAGAAGGACAGGTCGAGCGAGAGAGAAGGACAGATCGAGCGGCAGCGAGAGAGACAGATCGAAAGAGAGCGAGAGAGACAGATCGAGCGAGAGAGAAAGACAGATCGAGCGAGAGAGAAAGACAGATCGAGCGAGAGAGAAAGACAGATCGAGCGAGAGGAAGACAGATCGAGCGCGAGGAAGACAGATCGAGCGCGAGGAAGACAGATCGAGCGCGAGGAAGACAGATCGAGCGCGAGGAAGACAGATCGAGCGCGAGGAAGACAGATCGAGCGCGAGGAAGACAGATCGAGCGCGAGGAAGACAGATCGAGCGCGAGGAAGACAGATCGAGCGCGAGGAAGACAGATCGAGCGCGAGGAAGACAGATCGAGCGCGAGGAAGACAGATCGAGCGCGAGGAAGACAGATCGAGCGCGAGGAAGACAGATCGAGCTCGAGGAAGACAGATCGAGCGCGAGGAAGACAGATCGAGCGCGAGGAAGACAGATCGAGCGCGAGGAAGACAGATCGAGCGCGAGGAAGACAGATCGAGCGCGAGGAAGACAGATCGAGCGCGAGGAAGACAGATCGAGCGCGAGGAAGACAGATCGAGCGCGAGGAAGACAGATCGAGCGCGAGGAAGACAGATCGAGCGCGAGGAAGACAGATCGAGAGAAAGAGAAAGAGAAAGACAGATCGAACGAGAGTCAGACAGATCGAGAGTGACAGCCAGACAGAGAGAGAGAGAGAAAGGCAGATCGTGCGAGAAAGAAAGACAGATCGAGCGAGAGAGAAAGGCAGATCGAGCGAGAGAGAAAGGCAGATCGAGCGAGAGAGAAAGACAGATCGAGCGAGAGAGAGACAGATCGAGCGAGAGAGAAAGACAGATCGAGCGAGAGAGAAAGACAGATCGAGCGAGAAAGACAGATCGAGCGAGCGAGAAAGACAGATCGAGCGAGAGAGAAAGACAGATCGAGCGAGAAAGACAGATCGAGCGAGAAAGACAGATCAAGCAAGAGAGAAAGACAGATCGAGCGAGAAAGACAGATCGAGCGAGAGAGAAAGACAGATCGAGCGAGAGAGAAAGACAGATCGAGCGAGCGAGACAGACAGATCGAGCGAGACAGACAGATCGAGCGAGAGAGAAAGACAGATCGAGCGAGAAAGGCAGATCGAGCGAGAAAGACAGACAGATCGAGCGAGAGCGAGACAGACAGATCGAGCGAGAGAGAAAGACAGATCGAACGAGAAAGGCAGATCGAGCGAGAGAGAAAGACAGACAGATCGAGCGAGAGAGACAGACAGACAGACAGATCGAGGGAGAAAGCCAGAGGGAGAGAGAGAGAAAGGCAGGTCGAGCGAGGGAGAAAGACAGATCGAGCGAGAGAGAAAGACAGATGGCGCGAAAAAGACAGATGGAGCGAAAAAGACAGATGGAGCGAAAAAGACAGATCGAGCGAGAGAGAAAGACAGATCGAGCGAGAGAGAAAGACAGATCGAGCGAGAGAGAAAGACAGATCGAGCGAGAGAGAAAGACAGATCGAGCGAGAGAGAAAGACAGATCGAGCGAGAGAGACAGATCGAACGAGAGCGAGAGAGACAGATCGAGCGGGAGCGAAAAACAGATCGAGCGAAAGTGAAAGACAGGTCGAGCGAGAGAGACAGACAGGTCGAGCGAGAGAGACAGACAGGTCGAGCAAGAAAGACAGATCGAGCGAGAAAGGCAGATCGAGCGAGAGAGAAAAGCAGATCGAGCGAGAGAGAAATACAGATCGAGCGAGAGAGAAAGACAGATCGAACGGCAGCGAGAGAGACAGATCGAACGAGAGCGAGAGAGACAGATCGAGCGAGAGAGAAAGACAGATCGAGCGAGAGAGAAAGACAGATCGAGCGAGAGAGAAAGACAGATCGAGCGAGAGAGAAAGACAGATCGAGCGAGAGGGAAAGACAGATCGAGCGAGAGGGAAAGACAGATCGAGCGAGAGGGAAAGACAGATCGAGCGAGAGAGAAGGACATTTCGAGCGAGAGAGAAGGACAGATCGAGCGAGAGAGAAAGACAGATCGAGCGAGAAAGGCAGATCGAGCGAGAGAGAAAAGCAGATCGAGCGAGAGAGAAGGATAGATCGAGCGAGAAAGGCAGATCGAGCGAGAGAGAAAAGCAGATCGAGCGAGAGAGAAGGACAGATCGAGCGAGAGAGAAAGACAGATCGAGCGAGAGAGAAAGACAGATCGAGCGAGAGGGAAAGACAGATCGAGCGAGAGGGAAAGACAGATCGAGCGAGAGGGAAAGACAGATCGAGCGAGAGAGAAAGACAGATCGAGCGAGAGGGAAAGACAGATCGAGCGAGAGGGAAAGACAGATCGAGCGAGAGAGAAGGACATGTTCGAGCGAGAGAGAAGGACAGATCGAGCGAGAGAGAAAGACAGATCGAGCGAGAGGGAAAGACAGATCGAGCGAGAGGGAAAGACAGATCGAGCGAGAGGGAAAGACAGATCGAGCGAGAGAGAAGGACAGTTCGAGCGAGAGAGAAGGACAGATCGAGCGAGAGAGAAAGACAGATCGAGCGAGAAAGGCAGATCGAGCGAGAGAGAAAAGCAGATCGAGCGAGAGAGAAAGACAGATCGAGCGAGAGAGAAAGACAGATCGAGCGAGAGAGAAGGATAGATCGAGCGAGAAAGGCAGATCGAGCGAGAGAGAAAAGCAGATCGAGCGAGAGAGAAATACAGACCGAGCGAGAGAGAAAGACAGATCGAACGGCAGCGAGAGAGACAGTTCGAACGAGAGCGAGAGAGACAGATCGAGCGAGAGAGAAAGACAGATCGAGCGAGAGCGAGAGAGACAGATCGAGCGAGCGCGGAAAACAGGTCGAGCGCGAGGAAGACAGGTCGAGCGCGAGGAAGACAGGTCGAGCGCGAGGAAGACAGGTCGAGCGCGAGGAAGACAGGTCGAGCGCGAGGAAGACAGGTCGAGCGCGAGGAAGACAGTTCGAGCGCGAGGAAGACAGATCGAGCGCGAGGAAGACAGATCGAGCGCGAGGAAGACAGATCGAGCGCGAGGAAGACAGATCGAGCGCGAGGAAGACAGATCGAGCGCGAGGAAGACAGATCGAGCGCGAGGAAGACAGATCGAGCGCGAGGAAGACAGATCGAGCGCGTGGAAGACAGATCGAGCGCGAGGAAGACAGATCGAGCGAGAGAGAAAGACAGATCGAGCGAGAGAGAAAGACAGATCGAGCGAGAGAGAAAGACAGATCGAGCGAGAAAGACAGATCGAGCGAGAGAGAAAGACAGATCGAGCAAGAGAGAAAGACAGATCGAGCGAGAGAGAAAGACAGATCGAGCGAGACAGAAAGACAGATCGAGCGAGAGAGAAAGACAGATCGAGCGAGAGAAAAAGACAGATCGAGCGACAAAGACAGATCGAGCAAGAGAGAAAGACAGATCGAGCGAGAGAGAGGGAGACAGATCGAAGGAGAGAAAAACAGATCAAGCGAGAGAAAGACAGATCGAACGAGAGAGAAAGACAGATCGAGCGAGATAGAAAGACAGATCGAACGAGAGCGAGAGAGACAGATCGAACGAGAGCGAGAGTGACAGATCGAACGAGAGCGAGACAGACAGATCGAACGAGAGCGAGACAGACAGATCGAACGAGAGCGAGACAGACAGATCGAACGAGAGCGAGACAGACAGATCGAACGAGAGCGAGACAGACAGATCGAACGAGAGCGAGACAAGACAGACAGATCGAACGAGAGCGAGACAGACAGATCGAACGAGAGCGAGAGAGACAGATCGAGCGGGAGCGACAAACAGATCGAGCGAAAGTGAAAGACAGGTCGAGCGAGCGAGACAGACAGGTCGAGCGAGAGTGAAAGACAGGTCGAGCGAGCGAGACAGACAGGTCGAGCGAGAGAGAAGGACAGGTCGAGCGAGAGAGAAGGACAGATCGAGCGGCAGCGAGAGACACAGATCGAAAGAGAGCGAGAGAGACAGATCGAGCGAGAGAGAAAGACAGATCGAGCGAGAGAGAAAGACAGATCGAGCGAGAGAGAAAGACAGATCGAGCGAGAGAGAAAGACAGATCGAGCGAGAGAGGAAGACAGATCGAGCGAGACAGAAAGACAGATCGAGCGAGAGAGAAAGACAGATCGAGCGAGAGAGAAAGACAGATCGAGCGAGAGAGAAAGACAGATCGAGCGAGAGAGAAAGACAGATCGAGCGAGAGAGAAAGACAGATCGAGCGAGAGAGAAAGACAGATCGAGCGAGAAAGGCAGATCGAGCGAGAGAGAAAAGCAGATCGAGCGAGAGAGAAATACAGATCGAGCGAGAGAGAAAGACAGATCGAACGGCAGCGAGAGAGACAGATCGAACGAGAGCGAGAGAGACAGATCGAGCGAGAGAGAAAGACAGATCGAGCGAGAGAGAAGGACAGATCGAGCGAGAGAGAAAGACAGATCGAGCGAGAAAGGCAGATCGAGCGAGAAAGGCAGATCGAGCGAGAGAGAAAAGCAGATCGAGCGAGAGAGAAGGATAGATCGAGCGAGAAAGGCAGATCGAGCGAGAGAGAAAAGCAGATCGAGCGAGAGAGAAGGACAGATCGAGCGAGAGAGAAAGACAGATCGAGCGAGAGAGAAAGACAGATCGAGCGAGAGGGAAAGACAGATCGAGCGAGAGAGAAAGACAGATCGAGCGAGAGAGAAAGACAGATCGAGCGAGAGAGAAAGACAGATCGAGCGAGAAAGGCAGATCGAGCGAGAGAGAAAAGCAGATCGAGCGAGAGAGAAATACAGATCGAGCGAGAGAGAAAGACAGATCGAACGGCAGCGAGAGAGACAGATCGAACGAGAGCGAGAGAGACAGATCGAGCGAGAGAGAAAGACAGATCGAGCGAGAGAGAAAGACAGATCGAGCGAGAGAGAAAGACAGATCGAGCGAGAGGGAAAGACAGATCGAGCGAGAGGGAAAGACAGATCGAGCGAGAGGGAAAGACAGATCGAGCGAGAGAGAAGGACATTTCGAGCGAGAGAGAAGGACAGATCGAGCGAGAGAGAAAGACAGATCGAGCGAGAAAGGCAGATCGAGCAGGAGAGAGAAGCAGATCGAGCGAGAGAGAAGGATAGATCGAGCGAGAAAGGCAGATCGAGCGAGAGAGAAAAGCAGATCGAGCGAGAGAGAAGGACAGATCGAGCGAGAGAGAAAGACAGATCGAGCGAGAGAGGAAGACAGATCGAGCGAGAGAGAAAGACAGATCGAGCGAGAGAGAAAGACAGATCGAGCGAGAGAGAAAGACAGATCGAGCGAGAGGGAAAGACAGATCGAGCGAGAGGGAAAGACAGATCGAGCGAGAGGGAAAGACAGATCGAGCGAGAGAGAAGGACAGTTCGAGCGAGAGAGAAAGACAGATCGAGCGAGAGGGAAAGACAGATCGAGCGAGAGAGAAAGACAGATCGAGCGAGAGGGAAAGACAGATCGAGCGAGAGGGAAAGACAGATCGAGCGAGAGAGAAAGACAGATCGAGCGAGAGAGAAAGACAGATCGAGCGAGAGAGAAAGACAGATCGAGCGAGAGAGAAAGACAGATCGAGCGAGAGGGAAAGACAGATCGAGCGAGAGGGAAAGACAGATCGAGCGAGAGGGAAAGACAGATCGAGCGAGAGAGAAGGACAGTTCGAGCGAGAGAGAAGGACAGATCGAGCGAGAGAGAAAGACAGATCGAGCGAGAGGGAAAGACAGATCGAGCGAGAGGGAAAGACAGATCGAGCGAGAGGGAAAGACAGATCGAGCGAGAGAGAAGGACAGTTCGAGCGAGAGAGAAGGACAGATCGAGCGAGAGAGAAAGACAGATCGAGCGAGAAAGGCAGATCGAGCGAGAGAGAAAAGCAGATCGAGCAAGAGAGAAAGACAGATCGAGCGAGAGAGAAAGACAGATCGAGCGAGAGAGAAGGATAGATCGAGCGAGAAAGGCAGATCGAGCGAGAGAGAAAAGCAGATCGAGCGAGAGAGAAATACAGATCGAGCGAGAGAGAAAGACAGATCGAACGGCAGCGAGAGAGACAGATCGAACGAGAGCGAGAGAGACAGATCGAGCGAGAGAGAAAGACAGATCGAGCGAGAGCGAGAGAGACAGATCGAGCGAGCGCGAGAAAACAGGTCGAGCGCGAGGAAGACAGGTCGAGCGCGAGGAAGACAGGTCGAGCGCGAGGAAGACAGGTCGAGCGCGAGGAAGACAGGTCGAGCGCGAGGAAGACAGATCGAGCGCGAGGAAGACAGGTCGAGCGCGAGGAAGACAGATCGAGCGCGAGGAAGACAGATCGAGCGAGAGAGAGAGAGACAGATCGAAGGAGAGAAAGACAGATCAAGCGAGAGAAAGACAGATCGAACGAGAGCGAGAGAGACAGATCGAACGAGAGCGAGAGAGACAGATCGAACGAGAGCGAGAGAGACAGATCGAACGAGAGCGAGACAGACAGATCGAACGAGAGCGAGACAGACAGATCGAACGAGAGCGAGACAGACAGATCGAATGAGAGCGAGACAGACAGATCGAACGAGAGCGAGACAGACAGATCGAACGAGAGCGAGACAGACAGATCGAACGAGAGCGAGACAGACAGATCGAACGAGAGCGAGACAGACAGATCGAACGAGAGCGAGACAGACAGATCGAACGAGAGCGAGAGAGACAGATCGAGCGGGAGCGACAAACAGATCGAGCGAAAGTGAAAGACAGGTCGAGCGAGCGAGACAGAGAGGTCGAGCGAGAGAGAAGGACAGATCGAGCGAGAGAGAAGGACAGATCGAGCAGCAGCGAGAGAGACAGATCGAAAGAGAGCGAGAGAGACAGATCGAGCGAGAGAGAAAGACAGATCGAGCGAGAGAGAAAGACAGATCGAGCGAGAGAGAAAGACAGATCGAGCGAGAGAGGAAGACAGATCGAGCGCGAGGAAGACAGATCGAGCGCGAGGAAGACAGATCGATCGCGAGGAAGACAGATCGAGCGCGAGGAAGACAGATCGAGCGCGAGGAAGACAGATCGAGCGCGAGGAAGACAGATCGAGCGCGAGGAAGACAGATCGAGCGCGAGGAAGACAGATCGATCGCGAGGAAGACAGGTCGAGCGCGAGGAAGACAGGTCGAGCGCGAGGAAGACAGGTCGAGCGCGAGGAAGACAGGTCGAGCGCGAGGAAGACAGGTCGAGCGCGAGGAAGACAGGTCGAGCGCGAGGAAGACAGGTCGAGCGCGAGGAAGACAGGTCGAGCGCGAGGAAGACAGGTCGAGCGCGAGGAAGACAGTTCGAGCGCGAGGAACACAGATCGAGCGCGAGGAAGACAGATCGAGCGCGAGGAAGACAGATCGAGCGCGAGGAAGACAGATCGAGCGCGAGGAAGACAGATCGAGCGCGAGGAAGACAGATCGAGCGCGTGGAAGACAGATCGAGCGCGAGGAAGACAGATCGAGAGAAAGAGAAAGGGAAAGACAGATCGAACGAGAGTCAGACAGATCGAGAGTGACAGCCAGACAGAGAGAGAGAGAGAAAGGCAGATCGTGCGAGAAAGAAAGACAGATCGAGCGAGAGAGAAAGGCAGATCGAGCGAGAGAGAAAGGCAGATCGAGCGAGAGAGAAAGACAGATCGAGCGAGAGAGAAAGACAGATCGAGCGAGAGAGAAAGACAGATCGAGCGAGAGAGAAAGACAGATCGAGCGAGAGAGAAAGACAGATCGAGCGAGAGAGAAAGACAGATCGAGCGAGAAAGACAGATCGAGTGAGAGAGAAAGACAGATCGAGCGAGAGAGAAAGACAGATCGAGCGAGCGAGACAGACAGATCGAGCGCGAGGAAGACAGATCGAGAGAAAGAGAAAGAGAAAGACAGATCGAACGAGAGTCAGACAGATCGAGAGTGACAGCCAGACAGAGAGAGAGAGAGAAAGGCAGATCGTGCGAGAAAGAAAGACAGATCGAGCGAGAGAGAAAGGCAGATCGAGCGAGAGAGAAAGGCAGATCGAGCGAGAGAGAAAGGCAGATCGAGCGAGCGAGAAAGACAGATCGAGCGAGAGAGAAAGACAGATCGAGCGAGAGAGAAAGACAGATCGAGCGAGAGAGAAAGACAGATCGAGCGAGAAAGACAGATCGAGCGAGCGAGAAAGACAGATCGAGCGAGAAAGACAGATCGAGCGAGAAAGACAGATCGAGCGAGAAAGACAGATCGAGCGAGAAAGACAGATCAAGCAAGAGAGAAAGACAGATCGAGCGAGAAACACAGATCGAGCGAGAGAGAAAGACAGATCGAGCGAGAGAGAAAGACAGATCGAGCGAGAGAGAAAGACAGATCGAGCGAGCGAGACAGACAGATCGAGCGAGACAGACAGATCGAGCGAGAGAGAAAGACAGATCGAGCGAGAAAGGCAGATCGAGCGAGAAAGACAGACAGATCGAGCGAGAGCGAGACAGACAGATCGAGCGAGAGAGAAAGACAGATCGAACGAGAAAGGCAGATCGAGCGAGAGAGAAAGACAGACAGATCGAGCGAGAGAGACAGACAGACAGACAGATCGAGGGAGAAAGCCAGAGGGAGAGAGAGAGAAAGGCAGGTCGAGCGAGGGAGAAAGACAGATCGAGCGAGAGAGAAAGACAGATGGCGCGAAAAAGACAGATGGAGCGAAAAAGACAGATGGAGCGAAAAACAGATCGAGCGAAAGTGAAAGACAGGTCGAGCGAGAGAGACAGACAGGTCGAGCGAGAGAGACAGACAGGTCGAGCGAGAGAGAAAGACAGATCGAGCGAGAGAGAAAGACAGATCGAGCGAGAGAGAAAGACAGATCGAGCGAGAAAGGCAGATCGAGCGAGAGAGAAAAGCAGATCGAGCGAGAGAGAAATACAGATCGAGCGAGAGAGAAAGACAGATCGAACGGCAGCGAGAGAGACAGATCGAACGAGAGCGAGAGAGACAGATCGAGCGAGAGAGAAAGACAGATCGAGCGAGAGAGAAAGACAGATCGAGCGAGAGAGAAGGATAGATCGAGCGAGAAAGGCAGATCGAGCGAGAGAGAAAAGCAGATCGAGCGAGAGAGAAATACAGATCGAGCGAGAGAGAAAGGCAGATCGAGCGAGCGAGAAAGACAGATCGAGCGAGCGAGAAAGACAGATCGAGCGAGAGAGAAAGACAGATCGAGCGAGAGAGAAAGACAGATCGAGCGAGAGAGAAAGACAGATCGAGCGAGAAAGACAGATCGAGCGAGCGAGAAAGACAGATCGAGCGAGAGAGAAAGACAGATCGAGCGAGCGAGAAAGACAGATCGAGCGAACGAGAAAGACAGATCGAGCGAGAGAGAAAGACAGATCGAGCGAGAAAGGCAGATCGAGCGAGAGAGAAAGACAGACAGATCGAGCGAGAGAGACAGACAGACAGATCGAGGAAGAAAGCCAGAGGGAGAGAGAGAGAGAAAGGCTGGTCGAGCGAGGGAGAAAGACAGATCGAGCGAGAGAGAAAGACAGATCGAGCGAGAGAAAAAGACAGATCGAGCGAGAGAGAAAGACAGATCGAACGAGAGCGAGAGAGACAGATCGAACGAGAGCGAGAGAGACAGATCGAGCGGGAGCGAGAAACAGATCGAGCGAAAGTGAAAGACAGATCGAGCGAGAGAGACAGACAGGTCGAGCGAGAGAGACAGACAGCTCGAGCGAGAGAGACAGACAGGTCGAGCGAGAGAGACAGACAGGTCGAGCGAGAGAGACAGACAGGTCGAGCGAGAGAGACAGACCGAGCGAGAGAGAAAGACAGATCGAGCGAGAGAGAAAGACAGATCGAGCGAGAGAGAAAGACAGATCGAGCAAGAGGGAAAGACAGATCGAGCGAGAGAGAAGGACAGTTCGAGCGAGAGAGAAAGACAGATCGAGCGAGAGAGAAAGACAGATCGAGCGAGAGGGAAAGACAGATCGAGCGAGAGAGAAGGATAGATCGAGCGAGAAAGGCAGATCGAGCGAGAGAGAAAGACAGATCGAGCGAGAGGGAAAGACAGATTGAGCGAGAGAGAAAGATAGATCGAGCGAGAGAGAAGGATAGATCGAGCGAGAAAGGCAGATCGAGCGAGAGAGAAAAGCAGATCGAGCGAGAGAGAAAGACAGATTGAGCGAGAGAGAAGGATAGATCGAGCGAGAAAGGCAGATCGAGCGAGAGAGAAATACAGATCGAGCGAGCGAGAAAGGCACATCGAGCGAGAGAGAAGGATAGATCGAGCGAGAAAGGCAGATCGAGCGAGAGAGAAAGACAGATCGAGCGAGAGAGAAAGACAGATCGAGCGAGCGAGAAAGACAGATCGAGCGAGAGAGAAAGACAGATCGAGCGAGAGAGAAAGACAGATCGAGCGAGAGAGAAAGACAGATCGAGCGAGAGAGAAAGACAGATCGAGCGAGCGAGAAAGACAGATCAAGCGAGCGAGAAAGACAGATCGAGCAAGAGAGAAAGACAGATCGAGCGAGAGAGAAAGACAGATCGAGCGAGCGAGAAAGACAGATCGAGCGAGAGAGAAAGACAGATCGAGCGAGAGAGAAAGACAGATCGAGCGAGAAAGACAGATCGAGCGAGCGAAAAAGACAGATCGAGCGAGAGAGAAAGACAGATCGAGCGAGAGAGAAAGACAGATCGAGCGAGAGAGAAAGACAGATCAAGCGAGAGAGAAAGACAGATCGAGCGAGAAAGGCAGATCGAGCGAGAGAGAAAGACAGATCGAGCGAGAAAGGCAGATCGAGCGAGAGAGAAAGACAGACAGATCGAGCGAGAGAGACAGACAGACAGATCGAGGGAGAAAGCCAGAGGGAGAAAGAGAGAAAGGCAGGTCGAGCGAGGGAGAAAGACAGATCGAGCGAGAGAGAAAGACAGATCGAGCGAGAGAGAAAGACAGATCGAGCGAGAGAGAAAGACAGATCGAGCGAGAGGGAAAGACAGATCGAGCGAGAGGGAAAGACAGATCGAGCGAGAGGGAAAGACAGATCGAGCGAGAGGGAAAGACAGATCGAGCGAGAGAGAAGGACAGTTCGAGCGAGAGAGAAGGACAGATCGAGCGAGAGAGAAAGACAGATCGAGCGAGAAAGGCAGATCGAGCGAGAGAGAAAAGCAGATCAAGCGAGAGAGAAAGACAGATCGAGCGAGCGAGACAGACAGGTCGAGCGAGAGAGACAGACAGGTCGAGCGAGAGAGACAGACAGGTCGAGCGAGAGAGACAGACAGGTCGAGCGAGAGAGACAGACAGGTCGAGCGAGAGAGACAGACAGGTCGAGCGAGAGAGACAGACAGGTCGAGCGAGAGAGAAAGACAGATCGAGCGAGAGAGAAAGACAGATCGAGCGAGAGAGAAAGACAGATCGAGCGAGAGAGAAAGACAGATCGAGCAAGAGGGAAAGACAGATCGAGCGAGAGAGAAGGACAGTTCGAGCGAGAGAGAAAGACAGATCGAGCGAGAGAGAAAGACAGATCGAGCGAGAGGGAAAGACAGATCGAGCGAGAGAGAAGGATAGATCGAGCGAGAAAGGTAGATCGAGCGAGAGAGAAGGATAGATCGAGCGAGAAAGGTAGATCGAGCGAGAGAGAAAGACAGATCGAGCGAGAGGGAAAGACAGATTGAGCGAGAGAGAAAGATAGATCGAGCGAGAGAGAGAAGGATAGATCGAGCGAGAAAGGCAGATCGAGCGAGAGAGAAAAGCAGATCGAGCGAGAGAGAAAGACAGATTGAGCGAGAGAGAAGGATAGATCGAGCGAGAAAGGCAGATCGAGCGAGAGAGAAATACAGATCGAGCGAGCGAGAAAGGCAGATCGAGCGAGAGAGAAGGATAGATCGAGCGAGAAAGGCAGATCGAGCGAGAGAGAAAGACAGATCGAGCGAGAGAGAAAGATAGATCGAGCGAGAGAGAAAGACAGATCGAGCGAGAGAGAAAGACAGATCGAGCGAGAGGAAGACAGATCGAGCGCGAGGAAGACAGATCGAGCGCGAGGAAGACAGATCGAGCGCGTGGAAGACAGATCGAGCGCGAGGAAGACAGATCGAGCGCGAGGAAGACAGATCGAGCGCGAGGAAGACAGATCGAGCGCGAGGAAGACAGATCGAGCGCGTGGAAGACAGATCGAGCGCGAGGAAGACAGATCGAGGGAGAGAGAAAGACAGATCGAGCGAGAGAGAAAGACAGATCGAGCGCGAGGAAGACAGATCGAGAGAAAGAGAAAGGGAAAGACAGATCGAACGAGAGTCAGACAGATCGAGAGTGACAGCCAGACAGAGAGAGAGAGAGAAAGGCAGATCGTGCGAGAAAGAAAGACAGATCGAGCGAGAGAGAAAGGCAGATCGAGCGAGAGAGAAAGGCAGATCGAGCGAGCGAGAAAGGCAGATCGAGCGAGAGAGAAAGACAGATCGAGCGAGAGAGAAAGACAGATCGAGCGAGAGAGAAAGACAGATCGAGCGAGAGAGAAAGACAGATCGAGCGAGAAAGACAGATCGAGTGAGAGAGAAAGACAGATCGAGCGAGAGAGAAAGACAGATCGAGCGAGCGAGACAGACAGATCGAGCGCGAGGAAGACAGATCGAGCGCGAGGAAGACAGATCGAGCGCGAGGAAGACAGATCGAGAGAAAGAGAAAGAGAAAGACAGATCGAACGAGAGTCAGACAGATCGAGAGTGACAGCCAGACAGAGAGAGAGAGAGAAAGGCAGATCGTGCGAGAAAGAAAGACAGATCGAGCGAGAGAGAAAGGCAGATCGAGCGAGAGAGAAAGACAGAACGAGCGAGAGAGAAAGGCAGATCGAGCGAGAGAGAAAGGCAGATCGAGCGAGCGAGAAAGACAGATCGAGCGAGAGAGAAAGACAGATCGAGCGAGAGAGAAAGACAGATCGAGCGAGAGAGAAAGACAGATCGAGCGAGAGAGAAAGACAGATCGAGCGAGAAAGACAGATCGAGCGAGAAAGACAGATCGAGCGAGAAAGACAGATCAAGCAAGAGAGAAAGACAGATCGAGCGAGAAAGACAGATCGAGCGAGAGAGAAAGACAGATCGAGCGAGAGAGAAAGACAGATCGAGCGAGAGAGAAAGACAGATCGAGCGAGCGAGACAGACAGATCGAGCGAGACAGACAGATCGAGCGAGAGAGAAAAGCAGATCGAGCGAGAGAGAAATACAGATCGAGCGAGAGAGAAAGACAGATCGAACGGCAGCGAGAGAGACAGATCGAACGAGAGCGAGAGAGACAGATCGAGCGAGAGAGAAAGACAGATCGAGCGAGAGAGAAAGACAGATCGAGCGAGAGAGAAGGATAGATCGAGCGAGAAAGGCAGATCGAGCGAGAGAGAAAAGCAGATCGAGCGAGAGAGAAATACAGATCGAGCGAGAGAGAAAGGCAGATCGAGCGAGCGAGAAAGACAGATCGAGCGAGCGAGAAAGACAGATCGAGCGAGAGAGAAAGACAGATCGAGCGAGAGAGAAAGACAGATCGAGCGAGAGAGAAAGACAGATCGAGCGAGAAAGACAGATCGAGCGAGCGAGAAAGACAGATCGAGCGAGAGAGAAAGACAGATCGAGCGAGCGAGAAAGACAGATCGAGCGAACGAGAAAGACAGATCGAGCGAGAGAGAAAGACAGATCGAGCGAGAAAGGCAGATCGAGCGAGAGAGAAAGACAGACAGATCGAGCGAGAGAGACAGACAGACAGATCGAGGAAGAAAGCCAGAGGGAGAGAGAGAGAGAAAGGCTGGTCGAGCGAGGGAGAAAGACAGATCGAGCGAGAGAGAAAGACAGATCGAGCGAGAGAAAAAGACAGATCGAGCGAGAGAGAAAGACAGATCGAACGAGAGCGAGAGAGACAGATCGAACGAGAGCGAGAGAGACAGATCGAGCGGGAGCGAGAAACAGATCGAGCGAAAGTGAAAGACAGATCGAGCGAGAGAGACAGACAGGTCGAGCGAGAGAGACAGACAGGTCGAGCGAGAGAGACAGACAGGTCGAGCGAGAGAGACAGACAGGTCGAGCGAGAGAGACAGACAGGTCGAGCGAGAGAGACAGACAGGTCGAGCGAGAGAGACAGACCGAGCGAGAGAGAAAGACAGATCGAGCGAGAGAGAAAGACAGATCGAGCGAGAGAGAAAGACAGATCGAGCAAGAGGGAAAGACAGATCGAGCGAGAGAGAAGGACAGTTCGAGCGAGAGAGAAAGACAGATCGAGCGAGAGAGAAAGACAGATCGAGCGAGAGGGAAAGACAGATCGAGCGAGAGAGAAGGATAGATCGAGCGAGAAAGGCAGATCGAGCGAGAGAGAAAGACAGATCGAGCGAGAGGGAAAGACAGATTGAGCGAGAGAGAAAGATAGATCGAGCGAGAGAGAAGGATAGATCGAGCGAGAAAGGCAGATCGAGCGAGAGAGAAAAGCAGATCGAGCGAGAGAGAAAGACAGATTGAGCGAGAGAGAAGGATAGATCGAGCGAGAAAGGCAGATCGAGCGAGAGAGAAATACAGATCGAGCGAGCGAGAAAGGCAGATCGAGCGAGAGAGAAGGATAGATCGAGCGAGAAAGGCAGATCGAGCGAGAGAGAAAGACAGATCGAGCGAGAGAGAAAGACAGATCGAGCGAGCGAGAAAGACAGATCGAGCGAGAGAGAAAGACAGATCGAGCGAGAGAGAAAGACAGATCGAGCGAGCGAGAAAGACAGATCGAGCGAGAGAGAAAGACAGATCGAGCGAGAGAGAAAGACAGATCGAGCGAGCGAGAAAGACAGATCGAGCGAGAGAGAAAGACAGATCGAGCGAGAGAGAAAGACAGATCGAGCGAGAAAGACAGATCGAGCGAGCGAAAAAGACAGATCGAGCGAGAGAGAAAGACAGATCGAGCGAGAGAGAAAGACAGATCGAGCGAGAGAGAAAGACAGATCAAGCGAGAGAGAAAGACAGATCGAGCGAGAAAGGCAGATCGAGCGAGAGAGAAAGACAGATCGAGCGAGAAAGGCAGATCGAGCGAGAGAGAAAGACAGACAGATCGAGCGAGAGAGACAGACAGACAGATCGAGGGAGAAAGCCAGAGGGAGAAAGAGAGAAAGGCAGGTCGAGCGAGGGAGAAAGACAGATCGAGCGAGAGAGAAAGACAGATCGAGCGAGAGAGAAAGACAGATCGAGCGAGAGAGAAAGACAGATCGAGCGAGAGGGAAAGACAGATCGAGCGAGAGGGAAAGACAGATCGAGCGAGAGGGAAAGACAGATCGAGCGAGAGGGAAAGACAGATCGAGCGAGAGAGAAGGACAGTTCGAGCGAGAGAGAAGGACAGATCGAGCGAGAGAGAAAGACAGATCGAGCGAGAAAGGCAGATCGAGCGAGAGAGAAAAGCAGATGAAGCGAGAGAGAAAGACAGATCGAGCGAGCGAGACAGACAGGTCGAGCGAGAGAGACAGACAGGTCGAGCGAGAGAGACAGACAGGTCGAGCGAGAGAGACAGACAGGTCGAGCGAGAGAGACAGACAGGTCGAGCGAGAGAGACAGACAGGTCGAGCGAGAGAGAAAGACAGATCGAGCGAGAGAGAAAGACAGATCGAGCGAGAGAGAAAGACAGATCGAGCGAGAGAGAAAGACAGATCGAGCAAGAGGGAAAGACAGATCGAGCGAGAGAGAAGGACAGTTCGAGCGAGAGAGAAAGACAGATCGAGCGAGAGAGAAAGACAGATCGATGGAGAGGGAAAGACAGATCGAGCGAGAGAGAAGGATAGATCGAGCGAGAAAGGTAGATCGAGCGAGAGAGAAGGATAGATCGAGCGAGAAAGGTAGATCGAGCGAGAGAGAAAGACAGATCGAGCGAGAGGGAAAGACAGATTGAGCGAGAGAGAAAGATAGATCGAGCGAGAGAGAGAAGGATAGATCGAGCGAGAAAGGCAGATCGAGCGAGAGAGAAAAGCAGATCGAGCGAGAGAGAAAGACAGATTGAGCGAGAGAGAAGGATAGATCGAGCGAGAAAGGCAGATCGAGCGAGAGAGAAATACAGATCGAGCGAGCGAGAAAGGCAGATCGAGCGAGAGAGAAGGATAGATCGAGCGAGAAAGGCAGATCGAGCGAGAGAGAAAGACAGATCGAGCGAGAGAGAAAGATAGATCGAGCGAGAGAGAAAGACAGATCGAGCGAGCGAGAAAGACAGATCGAGCGAGAGAGAAAGACAGATCGAGCGAGAGAGAAAGACAGATCGAGCGAGAGAGAAAGACAGATCGAGCGAGCGAGAAAGACAGATCGAGCGAGCGAGAAAGACAGATCGAGCGAGAGAGAAAGACAGATCGAGCGAGAGAGAAAGACAGATCGAGCGAGCGAGAAAGACAGATCGAGCGAGAGAGAAAGACAGATCGAGCGAGAGAGAAAGACAGATCGAGCGAGAAAGACAGATCGAGCGAGCGAAAAAGACAGATCGAGCGAGAGAGAAAGACAGATCGAGCGAGAGAGAAAGACAGATCGAGCGAGAGAGAAAGACAGATCAAGCGAGAGAGAAAGACAGATCGAGCGAGAGAGAAAGACAGATCGAGCGAGAAAGGCAGATCGAGCGAGAGAGAAAGACAGATCGAGCGAGAAAGGCAGATCGAGCGAGAGAGAAAGACAGACAGATCGAGCGAGAGAGACAGACAGACAGATCGAGGGAGAAAGCCAGAGGGAGAGAGAGAGAAAGGCAGGTCGAGCGAGGGAGAAAGACAGATCGAGCGAGAGAGAAAGACAGATCGAGCGAGAGAGAAAGACAGATCGAGCGAGAGAGAAAGACAGATCGAGCGAGAGGGAAAGACAGATCGAGCGAGAGGGAAAGACAGATCGAGCGAGAGGGAAAGACAGATCCAGCGAGAGGGAAAGACAGATCGAGCGAGAGAGAAGGACAGTTCGAGCGAGAGAGAAGGACAGATCGAGCGAGAGAGAAAGACAGATCGAGCGAGAAAGGCAGATCGAGCGAGAGAGAAAAGCAGATCGAGCGAGAGAGAAAGACAGATCGAGCGAGAGAGAAAGACAGATCGAGCGAGAGAGAAGGATAGATCGAGCGAGAAAGGCAGATCGAGCGAGAGAGAAAAGCAGATCGAGCGAGAGAGAAATACAGATCGAGCGAGAGAGAAAGACAGATCGAACGGCAGCGAGAGAGACAGATCGAACGAGAGAGAAAGACAGATCGAACGAGAGCGAGAGAGACAGATCGAACGAGAGCGAGAGAGACAGATCGAGCGGGAGCGAGAAACAGATCGAGCGAAAGTGAAAGACAGATCGAGCGAGCGAGACAGACAGGTCGAGCGAGAGAGACAGACAGGTCGAGCGAGAGAGACAGACAGGTCGAGCGAGAGAGACAGACAGATCGAGCAAGAGGGAAAGACAGATCGAGCGAGAGAGAAGGACAGTTCGAGCGAGAGAGAAAGACAGATCGAGCGAGAGAGAAAGACAGATCGAGCGAGAGGGAAAGACAGATCGAGCGAGAGAGAAGGATAGATCGAGCGAGAAAGGCAGATCGAGCGAGAGAGAAAGACAGATCGAGCGAGAGGGAAAGACAGATTGAGCGAGAGAGAAAGATAGATCGAGCGAGAGAGAAGGATAGATCGAGCGAGAAAGGCAGATCGAGCGAGAGAGAAAAGCAGATCGAGCGAGAGAGAAAGACAGATTGAGCGAGAGAGAAGGATAGATCGAGCGAGAAAGGCAGATCGAGCGAGAGAGAAATACAGATCGAGCGAGCGAGAAAGGCAGATCGAGCGAGAGAGAAGGATAGTATCGCGAGAAAGGCAGATCGAGCGAGAGAGAAAGACAGATCGAGCGAGAGAGAAAGACAGATCGAGCGAGCGAGAAAGACAGATCGAGCGAGAGAGAAAGACAGATCGAGCGAGAGAGAAAGACAGATCGAGCGAGAGAGAAAGACAGATCGAGCGAGCGAGAAAGACAGATCGCGCGAGCGAGAAAGACAGATCGAGCGAGAGAGAAAGACAGATCGAGCGAGAGAGAAAGACAGATCGAGCGAGCGAGAAAGACAGATCGAGCGAGAGAGAAAGACAGATCGAGCGAGAGAGAAAGACAGATCGAGCGAGAAAGACAGATCGAGCGAGCGAAAAAGACAGATCGAGCGAGAGAGAAAGACAGATCGAGCGAGAGAGAAAGACAGATCGAGCGAGAGAGAAAGACAGATCAAGCGAGAGAGAAAGACAGATCGAGCGAGAAAGGCAGATCGAGCGAGAGAGAAAGACAGATCGAGCGAGAAAGGCAGATCGAGCGAGAGAGAAAGACAGACAGATCGAGCGAGAGAGACAGACAGACAGATCGAGGGAGAAAGCCAGAGGGAGAGAGAGAGAAAGGCAGGTCGAGCGAGGGAGAAAGACAGATCGAGCGAGAGAGAAAGACAGATCGAGCGAGAGGGAAAGACAGATCGAGCGAGAGGGAAAGACAGATCGAGCGAGAGGGAAAGACAGATCGAGCGAGAGGGAAAGACAGATCGAGCGAGAGAGAAGGACAGTTCGAGCGAGAGAGAAGGACAGATCGAGCGAGAGAGAAAGACAGATCGAGCGAGAAAGGCAGATCGAGCGAGAGAGAAAAGCAGATCGAGCGAGAGAGAAAGACAGATCGAGCGAGCGAGACAGACAGGTCGAGCGAGAGAGACAGACAGGTCGAGCGAGAGAGACAGACAGGTCGAGCGAGAGAGACAGACAGGTCGAGCGAGAGAGACAGACAGGTCGAGCGAGAGAGACAGACAGGTCGAGCGAGAGAGACAGACCGAGCGAGAGAGAAAGACAGATCGAGCGAGAGAGAAAGACAGATCGAGCGAGAGAGAAAGACAGATCGAGCAAGAGGGAAAGACAGATCGAGCGAGAGAGAAGGACAGTTCGAGCGAGAGAGAAAGACAGATCGAGCGAGAGAGAAAGACAGATCGAGCGAGAGGGAAAGACAGATCGAGCGAGAGAGAAGGATAGATCGAGCGAGAAAGGTAGATCGAGCGAGAGAGAAGGATAGATCGAGCGAGAAAGGTAGATCGAGCGAGAGAGAAAGACAGATCGAGCGAGAGGGAAAGACAGATTGAGCGAGAAAGATAGATCGAGCGAGAGAGAGAAGGATAGATCGAGCGAGAAAGGCAGATCGAGCGAGAGAGAAAAGCAGATCGAGCGAGAGAGAAAGACAGATTGAGCGAGAGAGAAGGATAGATCGAGCGAGAAAGGCAGATCGAGCGAGAGAGAAATACAGATCGAGCGAGCGAGAAAGGCAGATCGAGCGAGAGAGAAGGATAGATCGAGCGAGAAAGGCAGATCGAGCGAGAGAGAAAGACAGATCGAGCGAGAGAGAAAGACAGATCGAGCGAGAGAGAAAGACAGATCGAGCGAGCGAGAAAGACAGATCGAGCGAGAGAGAAAGACAGATCGAGCGAGAGAGAAAGACAGATCGAGCGAGAGAGAAAGACAGATCGAGCGAGCGAGAAAGACAGATCGAGCGAGCGAGAAAGACAGATCGAGCGAGAGAGAAAGACAGATCGAGCGAGAGAGAAAGACAGATCGAGCGAGCGAGAAAGACAGATCGAGCGAGCGAAAAAGACAGATCGAGCGAGAGGGAAAGACAGATCGAGCAAGAGGGAAAGACAGATCGAGCGAGAGAGAAAGACAGATCGAGCGAGAGGGAAAGACAGATCGAGCGAGAGGGAAAGACAGATCGAGCGAGAGGGAAAGACAGATCGAGCGAGAGGGAAAGACAGATCGAGCGAGAGAGAAGGACAGTTCGAGCGAGAGAGAAGGACAGATCGAGCGAGAGAGAAAGACAGATCGAGCGAGAAAGGCAGATCGAGCGAGAGAGAAAAGCAGATCGAGCGAGAGAGAAAGACAGATCGAGCGAGCGAGACAGACAGGTCGAGCGAGAGAGACAGACAGGTCGAGCGAGAGAGACAGACAGGTCGAGCGAGAGAGACAGACAGGTCGAGCGAGAGAGACAGACAGGTCGAGCGAGAGAGACAGACAGGTCGAGCGAGAGAGACAGACAGGTCGAGCGAGAGAGACAGACAGGTCGAGCGAGAGAGAAAGACAGATCGAGCGAGAGAGAAAGACAGATCGAGCGAGAGAGAAAGACAGATCGAGCAAGAGGGAAAGACAGATCGAGCGAGAGAGAAGGACAGTTCGAGCGAGAGAGAAAGACAGATCGAGCGAGAGAGAAAGACAGATCGAGCGAGAGGGAAAGACAGATCGAGCGAGAGAGAAGGATAGATCGAGCGAGAAAGGTAGATCGAGCGAGAGAGAAGGACAGATCGAGCGAGAAAGGTAGATCGAGCGAGAGAGAAAGACAGATCGAGCGAGAGGGAAAGACAGATTGAGCGAGAGAGAAAGATAGATCGAGCGAGAGAGAGAAGGATAGATCGAGCGAGAAAGGCAGATCGAGCGAGAGAGAAAAGCAGATCGAGCGAGAGAGAAAGACAGATTGAGCGAGAGAGAAGGATAGATCGAGCGAGAAAGGCAGATCGAGCGAGAGAGAAATACAGATCGAGCGAGCGAGAAAGGCAGATCGAGCGAGAGAGAAGGATAGATCGAGCGAGAAAGGCAGATCGAGCGAGAGAGAAAGACAGATCGAGCGAGAGAGAAAGATAGATCGAGCGAGAGAGAAAGACAGATCGAGCGAGCGAGAAAGACAGATCGAGCGAGAGAGAAAGACAGATCGAGCGAGAGAGAAAGACAGATCGAGCGAGAGAGAAAGACAGATCGAGCGAGCGAGAAAGACAGATCGAGCGAGCGAGAAAGACAGATCGAGCGAGAGAGAAAGACAGATCGAGCGAGAGAGAAAGACAGATCGAGCGAGCGAGAAAGACAGATCGAGCGAGAGAGAAAGACAGATCGAGCGAGAAAGACAGATCGAGCGAGCGAAAAAGACAGATCGAGCGAGAGAGAAAGACAGATCGAGCGAGAGAGAAAGACAGATCGAGCGAGAGAGAAAGACAGATCAAGCGAGAGAGAAAGACAGATCGAGCGAGAGAGAAAGACAGATCGAGCGAGAAAGGCAGATCGAGCGAGAGAGAAAGACAGATCGAGCGAGAAAGGCAGATCGAGCGAGAGAGAAAGACAGACAGATCGAGCGAGAGAGACAGACAGACAGATCGAGGGAGAAAGCCAGAGGGAGAGAGAGAGAAAGGCAGGTCGAGCGAGGGAGAAAGACAGATCGAGCGAGAGAGAAAGACAGATCGAGCGAGAGAGAAAGACAGATCGAGCGAGAGAGAAAGACAGATCGAGCGAGAGGGAAAGACAGATCGAGCGAGAGGGAAAGACAGATCGAGCGAGAGGGAAAGACAGATCCAGCGAGAGGGAAAGACAGATCGAGCGAGAGAGAAGGACAGTTCGAGCGAGAGAGAAGGACAGATCGAGCGAGAGAGAAAGACAGATCGAGCGAGAAAGGCAGATCGAGCGAGAGAGAAAAGCAGATCGAGCGAGAGAGAAAGACAGATCGAGCGAGAGAGAAAGACAGATCGAGCGAGAGAGAAGGATAGATCGAGCGAGAAAGGCAGATCGAGCGAGAGAGAAAAGCAGATCGAGCGAGAGAGAAATACAGATCGAGCGAGAGAGAAAGACAGATCGAACGGCAGCGAGAGAGACAGATCGAACGAGAGCGAGAGAGACAGATCGAGCGAGAGAGAAAGACAGATCGAACGAGAGCGAGAGAGACAGATCGAACGAGAGCGAGAGAGACAGATCGAGCGGGAGCGAGAAACAGATCGAGCGAAAGTGAAAGACAGATCGAGCGAGCGAGACAGACAGGTCGAGCGAGAGAGACAGACAGGTCGAGCGAGAGAGACAGACAGATCGAGCAAGAGGGAAAGACAGATCGAGCGAGAGAGAAGGACAGTTCGAGCGAGAGAGAAAGACAGATCGAGCGAGAGAGAAAGACAGATCGAGCGAGAGGGAAAGACAGATCGAGCGAGAGAGAAGGATAGATCGAGCGAGAAAGGCAGATCGAGCGAGAGAGAAAGACAGATCGAGCGAGAGGGAAAGACAGATTGAGCGAGAGAGAAAGATAGATCGAGCGAGAGAGAAGGATAGATCGAGCGAGAAAGGCAGATCGAGCGAGAGAGAAAAGCAGATCGAGCGAGAGAGAAAGACAGATTGAGCGAGAGAGAAGGATAGATCGAGCGAGAAAGGCAGATCGAGCGAGAGAGAAATACAGATCGAGCGAGCGAGAAAGGCAGATCGAGCGAGAGAGAAGGATAGATCGAGCGAGAAAGGCAGATCGAGCGAGAGAGAAAGACAGATCGAGCGAGCGAGAAAGACAGATCGAGCGAGAGAGAAAGACAGATCGAGCGAGAGAGAAAGACAGATCGAGCGAGAGAGAAAGACAGATCGAGCGAGCGAGAAAGACAGATCGCGCGAGCGAGAAAGACAGATCGAGCGAGAGAGAAAGACAGATCGAGCGAGAGAGAAAGACAGATCGAGCGAGCGAGAAAGACAGATCGAGCGAGAGAGAAAGACAGATCGAGCGAGAGAGAAAGACAGATCGAGCGAGAAAGACAGATCGAGCGAGCGAAAAAGACAGATCGAGCGAGAGAGAAAGACAGATCGAGCGAGAGAGAAAGACAGATCGAGCGAGAGAGAAAGACAGATCAAGCGAGAGAGAAAGACAGATCGAGCGAGAAAGGCAGATCGAGCGAGAGAGAAAGACAGATCGAGCGAGAAAGGCAGATCGAGCGAGAGAGAAAGACAGACAGATCGAGCGAGAGAGACAGACAGACAGATCGAGGGAGAAAGCCAGAGGGAGAGAGAGAGAAAGGCAGGTCGAGCGAGGGAGAAAGACAGATCGAGCGAGAGAGAAAGACAGATCGAGCGAGAGAGAAAGACAGATCGAGCGAGAGAGAAAGACAGATCGAGCGAGAGGGAAAGACAGATCGAGCGAGAGGGAAAGACAGATCGAGCGAGAGGGAAAGACAGATCGAGCGAGAGGGAAAGACAGATCGAGCGAGAGAGAAGGACAGTTCGAGCGAGAGAGAAGGACAGATCGAGCGAGAGAGAAAGACAGATCGAGCGAGAAAGGCAGATCGAGCGAGAGAGAAAAGCAGATCGAGCGAGAGAGAAAGACAGATCGAGCGAGCGAGACAGACAGGTCGAGCGAGAGAGACAGACAGGTCGAGCGAGAGAGACAGACAGGTCGAGCGAGAGAGACAGACAGGTCGAGCGAGAGAGACAGACAGGTCGAGCGAGAGAGACAGACAGGTCGAGCGAGAGAGACAGACCGAGCGAGAGAGAAAGACAGATCGAGCGAGAGAGAAAGACAGATCGAGCGAGAGAGAAAGACAGATCGAGCAAGAGGGAAAGACAGATCGAGCGAGAGAGAAGGACAGTTCGAGCGAGAGAGAAAGACAGATCGAGCGAGAGAGAAAGACAGATCGAGCGAGAGGGAAAGACAGATCGAGCGAGAGAGAAGGATAGATCGAGCGAGAAAGGTAGATCGAGCGAGAGAGAAGGATAGATCGAGCGAGAAAGGTAGATCGAGCGAGAGAGAAAGACAGATCGAGCGAGAGGGAAAGACAGATTGAGCGAGAGAGAAAGATAGATCGAGCGAGAGAGAGAAGGATAGATCGAGCGAGAAAGGCAGATCGAGCGAGAGAGAAAAGCAGATCGAGCGAGAGAAAGACAGATTGAGCGAGAGAGAAGGATAGATCGAGCGAGAAAGGCAGATCGAGCGAGAGAGAAATACAGATCGAGCGAGCGAGAAAGGCAGATCGAGCGAGAGAGAAGGATAGATCGAGCGAGAAAGGCAGATCGAGCGAGAGAGAAAGACAGATCGAGCGAGAGAGAAAGACAGATCGAGCGAGAGAGAAAGACAGATCGAGCGAGCGAGAAAGACAGATCGAGCGAGAGAGAAAGACAGATCGAGCGAGAGAGAAAGACAGATCGAGCGAGCGAGAAAGACAGATCGAGCGAGCGAGAAAGACAGATCGAGCGAGAGAGAAAGACAGATCGAGCGAGAGAGAAAGACAGATCGAGCGAGCGAGAAAGACAGATCGAGCGAGCGAAAAAGACAGATCGAGCGAGAGAGAAAGACAGATCGAGCGAGAGAGAAAGACAGATCGAGCGAGAGAGAAAGACAGATCAAGCGAGAGAGAAAGACAGATCGAGCGAGAGAGAAAGACAGATCGAGCGAGAAAGGCAGATCGAGCGAGAGAGAAAGACAGATCGAGCGAGAAAGGCAGATCGAGCGAGAGAGAAAGACAGACAGATCGAGCGAGAGAGACAGACAGACAGATCGAGGGAGAAAGCCAGAGGGAGAGAGAGAGAAAGGCAGGTCGAGCGAGGGAGAAAGACAGATCGAGCGAGAGAGAAAGACAGATCGAGCGAGAGAGAAAGACAGATCGAGCGAGAGAGAAAGACAGATCGAGCGAGAGGGAAAGACAGATCGAGCGAGAGGGAAAGACAGATCGAGCGAGAGGGAAAGACAGATCCAGCGAGAGGGAAAGACAGATCGAGCGAGAGAGAAGGACAGTTCGAGCGAGAGAGAAGGACAGATCGAGCGAGAGAGAAAGACAGATCGAGCGAGAAAGGCAGATCGAGCGAGAGAAAAAAGCAGATCGAGCGAGAGAGAAAGACAGATCGAGCGAGAGAGAAAGACAGATCGAGCGAGAGAGAAGGATAGATCGAGCGAGAAAGGCAGATCGAGCGAGAGAGAAAAGCAGATCGAGCGAGAGAGAAATACAGATCGAGCGAGAGAGAAAGACAGATCGAACGGCAGCGAGAGAGACAGATCGAACGAGAGCGAGAGAGACAGATCGAGCGAGAGGGAAAGACAGATCGAGCGAGCGCGAGAAAACAGATCGAGCGCGAGGAAGACAGGTCGAGCGCGAGGAAGACAGGTCGAGCGCGAGGAAGACAGGTCGAGCGCGAGGAAGACAGGTCGAGCGCGAGGAAGACAGATCGAGCGCGAGGAAGACAGGTCGAGCGCGAGGAAGACAGGTCGAGCGCGTGGAAGACAGGTCGAGCGCGACGAAGACAGTTCGAGCGCGAGGAAGACAGATCGAGCGCGAGGAAGACAGATCGAGCGCGAGGAAGACAGATCGAGCGCGAGGAAGACAGATCGAGCGCGAGGAAGACAGATCGAGCGCGAGGAAGACAGATCGAGCGCGAGGAAGACAGATCGAGCGCGTGGAAGACAGATCGAGCGCGAGAGAAAGACAGATCGAGCGAGAGAGAAAGACAGATCGAGCGAGAGAGAAAGACAGATCGAGCGAGAAAGACAGATCGAGCGAGAGAGAAAGACAGATCGAGCGAGAGAGAAAGACAGATCGAGCGAGAGAGAAAGACAGATCGAGCGAGATAGAAAGACAGATCGAGCGAGAGAGAAAGACAGATCGAGCGAGAGAGAAAGACAGATCGAGCGAGAGAGAAAGACAGATCGAGCGAGAGAGAAAGACAGATCGAGCGAGAGAGAAAGACAGATCGAGCGAGAAAGACAGATCGAGCGAGAGAGAAAGACAGATCGAGCGAGAGAGAAAGACAGATCGAGCGAGAGAGAAAGACAGATCGAGCGAGATAGAAAGACAGATCGAACGAGAGCGAGAGAGACAGATCGAACGAGAGCGAGAGAGACAGATCGAACGAGAGCGAGACAGACAGATCGAACGAGAGCGAGAGAGACAGATCGAACGAGAGCGAGACAGACAGATCGAACGAGAGCGAGACAGACAGATCGAACGAGAGCGAGACAGACAGATCGAACGAGAGCGAGACAGACAGATCGAACGAAAGCGAGACAGACAGATCGAACGAGAGCGAGACAGACAGATCGAACGAGAGCGAGACAGACAGATCGAACGAGAGCGAGAGAGACAGATCGAGCGGGAGCGACAAACAGATCGAGCGAAAGTGAAAGACAGGTCGAGCGAGCGAGACAGACAGGTCGAGCGAGAGAGAAGGACAGGTCGAGCGAGAGAGAAGGACAGATCGAGCGGCAGCGAGAGAGACAGATCGAAAGAGAGCGAGACAGACAGATCGAGCGAGAGTGAAAGACAGATCGAACGAGAAAGGCAGATCGAGCGAGAGAGAAAGAAAGACAGATCGAGCGAGAGAGACAGACAGACAGACAGATCGAGGGAGAAAGCCAGAGGGAGAGAGAGAGAAAGGCAGGTCGAGCGAGGGAGAAAGACAGATCGAGCGAGAGAGAAAGACAGATGGCGCGAAAAAGACAGATGGAGCGAAAAAGACAGATGGAGCGAAAAAGACAGATGGAGCGAAAAAGACAGATCGAGCGAGAAAGACAGATCGAGCGAGAGAGAAAGACAGATCGAGCGAGAGAGAAAGACAGATCGAGCGACAGAGAAAGACAGATCGAGCGAGAGAGACAGATCGAACGAGAGCGAGAGAGACAGATCGAACGAGAGCGAGAGAGACAGATCGAGCGAGAGAGATAGACAGATCGAGCGAGAGAGAAAGACAGATCGAGCGAGAAAGACAGATCGAGCGAGAGAGAAAGACAGATCGAGCGAGAGGGAAAGACAGATCGAGCGAGAGGGAAAGACAGATCGAGCGAGAGGGAAAGACAGATCGAGCGAGACAGAAGGACAGTTCGAGCGAGAGAGAAGGACAGATCGAGCGAGAGAGAAAGACAGATCGAGCGAGAAAGGCAGATCGAGCGAGAGAGAAAAGCAGATCGAGCGAGAGAGAAGGACAGGTCGAGCGAGAGAGAAGGACAGATCGAGCGGCAGCGAGAGAGACAGATCGAAAGAGAGCGAGAGAGACAGATCGAGCGAGAGAGAAAGACAGATCGAGCGAGAGAGAAAGACAGATCGAGCGAGAGAGGAAGACAGATCGAGCGCGAGGAAGACAGATCGAGCGAGAGGAAGACAGATCGAGCGCGAGGAAGACAGATCGAGCGCGAGGAAGACAGATCGAGCGCGAGGAAGACAGATCGAGCGCGAGGAAGACAGATCGAGCGCGAGGAAGACAGATCGAGCGCGAGGAAGACAGATCGAGCGCGAGGAAGACAGATCGAGCGCGAGGAAGACAGATCGAGCGCGAGGAAGACAGATCGAGCGCGAGGAAGACAGATCGAGCGCGAGGAAGACAGATCGAGCGCGAGGAAGACAGATCGAGCGCGAGGAAGACAGATCGAGCGCGAGGAAGACAGATCGAGCGCGAGGAAGACAGATCGAGCGCGAGGAAGACAGATCGAGCGCGTGGAAGACAGATCGAGCGCGAGGAAGACAGATCGAGCGCGAGGAAGACAGATCGAGCGCGAGGAAGACAGATCGAGCGCGAGGAAGACAGATCGAGCGCGAGGAAGACAGATCGAGCGCGAGGAAGACAGATCGAGCGCGAGGAAGACAGATCGAGAGAAAGAGAAAGAGAAAGACAGATCGAACGAGAGTCAGACAGATCGAGAGTGACAGCCAGACAGAGAGAGAGAGAGAAAGGCAGATCGAGCGAGAAAGAAAGACAGATCGAGCGAGAAAGGCAGATCGAGCGAGAGAGAAAGGCAGATCGAGCGAGAGAGAAAGACAGATCGAGCGAGAGAGAAAGACAGATCGAGCGAGAGAGAAAGACAGATCGAGCGAGAGAGAAAGACAGATCGAGCGAGAAAGACAGATCGAGCGAGCGAGAAAGACAGATCGAGCGAGAGAGAAAGACAGATCGAGCGAGAAAGACAGATCGAGCGAGAAAGACAGATCGAGCGAGAAAGACAGATCAAGCAAGAGAGAAAGACAGATCGAGCGAGAGAGAAAGACAGATCGAGCGAGCGAGACAGACAGATCGAGCGAGACAGACAGATCGAGCGAGAGAGAAAGACAGATCGAGCGAGAAAGGCAGATCGAGCAAGAAAGACAGACAGATCGAGCGAGAGCGAGACAGACAGATCGAGCGAGAGAGAAAGACAGATCGAACGAGAAAGGCAGATCGAGCGAGAGAGAAAGAAAGACAGATCGAGCGAGAGAGACAGACAGACAGACAGATCGAGGGAGAAAGCCAGAGGGAGAGAGAGAGAAAGGCAGGTCGAGCGAGGGAGAAAGACAGATCGAGCGAGAGAGAAAGACAGATGGCGCGAAAAAGACAGATGGAGCGAAAAAGACAGATGGAGCGAAAAAGACAGATCGAGCGAGAAAGACAGATCGAGCGAGAGAGAAAGACAGATCGAGCGAGAGAGAAAGACAGATCGAGCGAGAGAGAAAGACAGATCGAGCGAGAGAGACAGATCGAACGAGAGCGAGAGAGACAGATCGAACGAGAGCGAGAGAGACAGATCGAGCGAGAGAGAAAGACAGATCGAGCGAGAGAGAAAGACAGATCGAGCGAGAAAGACAGATCGAGCGAGAGAGAAAGACAGATCGAGCGAGAGGGAAAGACAGATCGAGCGAGAGGGAAAGACAGATCGAGCGAGAGGGAAAGACAGATCGAGCGAGAGGGAAAGACAGATCGAGCGAGAGGGAAAGACAGATCGAGCGAGAGAGAAGGACAGTTCGAGCGAGAGAGAAAGACAGATCGAGCGAGAAAGGCAGATCGAGCGAGAGAGAAAAGCAGATCGAGCGAGAGAGAAAGACAGATCGTGCGAGAGAGAAAGACAGATCGAGCGAGAGAGAAGGATAGATCGAGCGAGAAAGGCAGATCGAGCGAGAGAGAAAAGCAGATCGAGCGAGAGAGAAATACAGATCGAGCGAGAGAGAAAGACAGATCGAACGGCAGCGAGAGAGACAGATCGAACGAGAGCGAGAGAGACAGATCGAGCGAGAGAGAAAGACAGATCGAGCGAGAGAGAAAGACAGATCGAGCGAGAGAGAAAGACAGATCGAGCGAGAGGGAAAGACAGATCGAGCGAGAGGGAAAGACAGATCGAGCGAGAGGGAAAGACAGATCGAGCGAGAGGGAAAGACAGATCGAGCGAGAGAGAAGGACAGTTCGAGCGAGAGAGAAGGACAGATCGAGCGAGAGAGAAAGACAGATCGAGCGAGAAAGGCAGATCGAGCGAGAGAGAAAAGCAGATCGAGCGAGAGAGAAAGACAGATCGAGCGAGAGAGGATAGATCGAGCGAGAAAGGCAGATCGAGCGAGAGAGAAAAGCAGATCAAGCGAGAGAGAAGGACAGATCGAGCGAGAGAGAAAGACAGATCGAGCGAGAGAGAAAGACAGATCGAGCGAGAGAGAAAGACAGATCGAGCGAGAGGGAAAGACAGATCGAGCGAGAGGGAAAGACAGATCGAGAGAGAGAGAAAGACAGATCGAGCGAGAGGGAAAGACAGATCGAGCGAGAGGGAAAGACAGATCGAGCGAGAGGGAAGGACAGATCGAGCGAGAGAGAAGGACAGTTCGAGCGAGAGAGAAGGACAGATCGAGCGAGAGAGAAAGACAGATCGAGCGAGAAAGGCAGATCGAGCGAGAGAGAAAAGCAGATCGAGCGAGAGAGAAAGACAGATCGAGCGAGAGAGAAAGACAGATCGAGCGAGAGAGAAGGATAGATCGAGCGAGAAAGGCAGATCGAGCGAGAGAGAAAAGCAGATCGAGCGAGAGAGAAATACAGATCGAGCGAGAGAGAAAGACAGATCGAACGGCAGCGAGAGAGACAGATCGAACGAGAGCGAGAGAGACAGATCGAGCGAGAGAGAAAGACAGATCGAGCGAGAGCGAGAGAGACAGATCGAGCGAGCGCGAGAAAACAGATCGAGCGCGAGGAAGACAGGTCGAGCGCGAGGAAGACAGGTCGAGCGCGAGGAAGACAGGTCGAGCGCGAGGAAGACAGGTCGAGCGAGAGGAAGACAGGTCGAGCGAGAGGAAGACAGGTCGAGCGCGAGGAAGACAGATCGAGCGCGAGGAAGACAGGTCGAGCGCGAGGAAGACAGGTCGAGCGCGAGGAAGACAGTTCGAGCGCGAGGAAGACAGATCGAGCGCGAGGAAGACAGATCGAGCGCGAGGAAGACAGATCGAGCGCGAGGAAGACAGATCGAGCGCGAGGAAGACAGATCGAGCGCGAGGAAGACAGATCGAGCGCGAGGAAGACAGATCGAGCGAGAGAGAAAGACAGATCGAGCGAGAGAGAAAGACAGATCGAGCGAGAGAGAAAGACAGATCGAGCGAGAGAGAAAGACAGATCGAGCGAGAGAGAAAGACAGATCGAGCGAGAAAGACAGATCGAGCGAGAGAGAAAGACAGATCGAGCGAGAGAGAAAGACAGATCGAGCGAGAGAGAAAGACAGATCGAGCGAGAGAGAAAGACAGATCGAGCGAGAGAAAAAGACAGATCGAGCGACAAAGACAGATCGAGCAAGAGAGAAAGACAGATCGAGCGAGAGAGAGAGAGACAGATCGAAGGAGAGAAAGACAGATCAAGCGAGAGAAAGACAGATCGAACGAGAGAGAAAGACAGATCGAGCGAGAGAGAAAGACAGATCGAACGAGAGAAAAAGACAGATCGAGCGACAAAGACAGATCGAGCAAGAGAGAAAGACAGATCGAGCGAGAGAGAGAGAGACAGATCGAAGGAGAGAAAGACAGATCAAGCGAGAGAAAGACAGATCGAGCGAGAGGGAAAGACAGATCGAGCGAGAGGGAAAGACAGATCGAGAGAGAGAGAAAGACAGATCGAGCGAGAGGGAAAGACAGATCGAGCGAGAGGGAAAGACAGATCGAGCGAGAGGGAAGGACAGATCGAGCGAGAGAGAAGGACAGTTCGAGCGAGAGAGAAGGACAGATCGAGCGAGAGAGAAAGACAGATCGAACGAGAGAGAAGGATAGATCGAGCGAGAAAGGCAGATCGAGCGAGAGAGAAAAGCAGATCGAGCGAGAGAGAAATACAGATCGAGCGAGAGAGAAAGACAGATCGAACGGCAGCGAGAGAGACAGATCGAACGAGAGCGAGAGAGACAGATCGAGCGAGAGAGAAAGACAGATCGAGCGAGAGCGAGAGAGACAGATCGAGCGAGCGCGAGAAAACAGATCGAGCGCGAGGAAGACAGGTCGAGCGCGAGGAAGACAGGTCGAGCGCGAGGAAGACAGGTCGAGCGCGAGGAAGACAGTTCGAGCGCGAGGAAGACAGGTCGAGCGCGAGGAAGACAGTTCGAGCGCGAGGAAGACAGATCGAGCGCGAGGAAGACAGATCGAGCGCGAGGAAGACAGATCGAGCGCGAGGAAGACAGATCGAGCGCGAGGAAGACAGATCGAGCGCGAGGAAGACAGATCGAGCGCGAGGAAGACAGATCGAGCGCGAGGAAGACAGATCGAGCGAGAGAGAAAGACAGATCGAGCGAGAGAGAAAGACAGATCGAGCGAGAGAGAAAGACAGATCGAGCGAGAGAGAAAGACAGATCGAGCGAGAGAGAAAGACAGATCGAGCGAGAAAGACAGATCGAGCGAGAGAGAAAGACAGATCGAGCGAGAGAGAAAGACAGATCGAGCGAGAGAGAAAGACAGATCGAGCGAGAGAGAAAGACAGATCGAGCGAGAGAAAAAGACAGATCGAGCGACAAAGACAGAACGAGCGAGAGAGAAAGACAGATCGAGCGAGAGAGAAAGACAGATCGAGCGAGAGAGAAAGACAGATCGAGCGAGAGAGAAAGACAGATCGAGCGAGAGAAAAAGACAGATCGAGCGACAAAGACAGATCGAGCGAGAGAGAAAGACAGATCGAGCGAGAAAGACAGATCGAGCGAGAAAGACAGATCGAGCGAGAGAGAAAGACAGATCGAGCGAGTGAGAAAGACAGATCGAGCGAGAGAGAAAGACAGATCGAGCGAGAGAGAAAGACAGATCGAGCGAGAGAAAAAGACAGATCGAGCGACAAAGACAGATCGAGCAAGAGAGAAAGACAGATCGAGCGAGAGAGAGAGAGACAGATCGAAGGAGAGAAAGACAGATCAAGCGAGAGAAAGACAGATCGAACGAGAGAGAAAGACAGATCGAGCGAGATAGAAAGACAGATCGAACGAGAGCGAGAGAGACAGATCGAACGAGAGCGAGAGAGACAGATCGAACGAGAGCGAGAGAGACAGATCGAACGAGAGCGAGACAGACAGATCGAACGAGAGCGAGACAGACAGATCGAACGAGAGCGAGACAGACAGATCGAACGAGAGCGAGACAGACAGATCGAACGAGAGCGACACAGACAGATCGAACGAGAGCGAGACAGACAGATCGAACGAGAGCGAGACAGACAGATCGAACGAGAGCGAGACAGACAGATCGAACGAGAGCGAGAGAGACAGATCGAACGAGAGCGAGAGAGACAGATCGAGCGGGAGCGACAAACAGATCGAGCGAAAGTGAAAGACAGGTCGAGCGAGCGAGACAGACAGGTCGAGCGAGAGAGAAGGACAGATTGAGCGAGAGAGAAGGACAGATCGAGCGGCAGCGAGAGAGACAGATCGAAAGAGAGCGAGAGAGACAGATCGAGCGAGAGAGAAAGACAGATCGAGCGAGAGAGAAAGACAGATCGAGCGAGAGAGAAAGACAGATCGAGCGAGAGAGAAAGACAGATCGAGCGAGAGAGAAAGACAGATCGAGCGAGAGAGAAAGACAGATCGAGCGAGAGAGGAAGACAGATCGAGCGAGAGAGGAAGACAGATCGAGCGCGAGGAAGACAGATCGAGCGCGAGGAAGACAGATCGAGCGCGAGGAAGACAGATCGAGCGCGAGGAAGACAGATCGAGCGCGAGGAAGACAGATCGAGCGCGAGGAAGACAGATCGAGCGCGAGGAAGACAGATCGAGCGCGAGGAAGACAGATCGAGCGCGAGGAAGACAGATCGAGCGCGAGGAAGACAGATCGAGCGCGAGGAAGACAGATCGAGCGCGAGGAAGACAGATCGAGCGCGAGGAAGACAGATCGAGCGCGAGGAAGACAGATCGAGCGCGAGGAAGACAGATCGAGAGAAAGAGAAAGAGAAAGACAGATCGAACGAGAGTCAGACAGATCGAGAGTGACAGCCAGACAGAGAGAGAGAGAGAAAGGCAGATCGTGCGAGAAAGAAAGACAGATCGAGCGAGCGAGAAATACAGATCGAGCGAGAGAGAAAGACAGATCGAGCGAGAGAGAAAGACAGATCGAGCTAGAGAGAAAGACAGATCGAGCGAGAGAGAAAGACAGATCGAGCGAGAAAGACAGATCGAGCGAGAGAGAAAGACAGATCGAGCGAGAAAGACAGATCGAGCGAGAAAGACAGATCAAGCAAGAGAGAAAGGCAGATCGAGCGAGAAAGACAGATCGAGCGAGAGAGAAAGACAGATCGAGCGAGAGAGAAAGACAGATCGAGCGAGCGAGACAGACAGATCGAGCGCGAGGAAGACAGATCGAGCGCGAGGAAGACAGATCGAGCGCGAGGAAGACAGATCGAGAGAAAGAGAAAGAGAAAGACAGTTCGAACGAGAGTCAGACAGATCGAGAGTGACAGCCAGACAGAGAGAGAGAGAGAAAGGCAGATCGTGCGAGAATGAAAGACAGATCGAGCGAGAGAGAAAGGCAGATCGAGCGAGAGAGAAAGGCAGAGCGAGCGAGCGAGAAAGACAGATCGAGCGAGAGAGAAAGACAGATCGAGCGAGAGAGAAAGACAGATCGAGCGAGAGAGAAAGACAGATCGAGCGAGAGAGAAAGACAGATCGAGCGAGAAAGACAGATCGAGCGAGCGAGAAAGACAGATCGAGCGAGAGAGAAAGACAGATCGAGCGAGAAAGACAGATCGAGCGAGAGAGAAAAGCAGATCGAGCGAGAGAGAAAGACAGATCGAGCGAGAGAGGATAGATCGAGCGAGAAAGGCAGATCGAGCGAGAGAGAAAAGCAGATCGAGCGAGAGAGAAGGACAGATCGAGCGAGAGAGAAAGACAGATCGAGCGAGAGAGAAAGACAGATCGAGCGAGAGGGAAAGACAGATCGAGCGAGAGGGAAAGACAGATCGAGAGAGAAAGACAGATCGAGCGAGAGAGAAAGACAGATCGAGCGAGAGAGAAAGACAGATCGAGCGAGAGAGAAAGACAGATCGAGCGAGAGAGAAAGACAGATCGAGCGAGAAAGACAGATCGAGCGAGCGAGAAAGACAGATCGAGCGAGAAAGACAGATCGAGCGAGAAAGACAGATCGAGCGAGAAAGACAGATCGAGCGAGAAAGACAGATCAAGCAAGAGAGAAAGACAGATCGAGCGAGAAACACAGATCGAGCGAGAGAGAAAGACAGATCGAGCGAGAGAGAAAGACAGATCGAGCGAGAGAGAAAGACAGATCGAGCGAGCGAGACAGACAGATCGAGCGAGACAGACAGATCGAGCGAGAGAGAAAGACAGATCGAGCGAGAAAGGCAGATCGAGCGAGAAAGACAGACAGATCGAGCGAGAGCGAGACAGACAGATCGAGCGAGAGAGAAAGACAGATCGAACGAGAAAGGCAGATCGAGCGAGAGAGAAAGACAGACAGATCGAGCGAGAGAGACAGACAGACAGACAGATCGAGGGAGAAAGCCAGAGGGAGAGAGAGAGAAAGGCAGGTCGAGCGAGGGAGAAAGACAGATCGAGCGAGAGAGAAAGACAGATGGCGCGAAAAAGACAGATGGAGCGAAAAAGACAGATGGAGCGAAAAACAGATCGAGCGAAAGTGAAAGACAGGTCGAGCGAGAGAGACAGACAGGTCGAGCGAGAGAGACAGACAGGTCGAGCGAGAGAGAAAGACAGATCGAGCGAGAGAGAAAGACAGATCGAGCGAGAGAGAAAGACAGATCGAGCGAGAAAGGCAGATCGAGCGAGAGAGAAAAGCAGATCGAGCGAGAGAGAAATACAGATCGAGCGAGAGAGAAAGACAGATCGAACGGCAGCGAGAGAGACAGATCGAACGAGAGCGAGAGAGACAGATCGAGCGAGAGAGAAAGACAGATCGAGCGAGAGAGAAAGACAGATCGAGCGAGAGAGAAGGATAGATCGAGCGAGAAAGGCAGATCGAGCGAGAGAGAAAAGCAGATCGAGCGAGAGAGAAATACAGATCGAGCGAGAGAGAAAGGCAGATCGAGCGAGCGAGAAAGACAGATCGAGCGAGCGAGAAAGACAGATCGAGCGAGAGAGAAAGACAGATCGAGCGAGAGAGAAAGACAGATCGAGCGAGAGAGAAAGACAGATCGAGCGAGAAAGACAGATCGAGCGAGCGAGAAAGACAGATCGAGCGAGAGAGAAAGACAGATCGAGCGAGCGAGAAAGACAGATCGAGCGAACGAGAAAGACAGATCGAGCGAGAGAGAAAGACAGATCGAGCGAGAAAGGCAGATCGAGCGAGAGAGAAAGACAGACAGATCGAGCGAGAGAGACAGACAGACAGATCGAGGAAGAAAGCCAGAGGGAGAGAGAGAGAGAAAGGCTGGTCGAGCGAGGGAGAAAGACAGATCGAGCGAGAGAGAAAGACAGATCGAGCGAGAGAAAAAGACAGATCGAGCGAGAGAGAAAGACAGATCGAACGAGAGCGAGAGAGACAGATCGAACGAGAGCGAGAGAGACAGATCGAGCGGGAGCGAGAAACAGATCGAGCGAAAGTGAAAGACAGATCGAGCGAGAGAGACAGACAGGTCGAGCGAGAGAGACAGACAGCTCGAGCGAGAGAGACAGACAGGTCGAGCGAGAGAGACAGACAGGTCGAGCGAGAGAGACAGACAGGTCGAGCGAGAGAGACAGACCGAGCGAGAGAGAAAGACAGATCGAGCGAGAGAGAAAGACAGATCGAGCGAGAGAGAAAGACAGATCGAGCAAGAGGGAAAGACAGATCGAGCGAGAGAGAAGGACAGTTCGAGCGAGAGAGAAAGACAGATCGAGCGAGAGAGAAAGACAGATCGAGCGAGAGGGAAAGACAGATCGAGCGAGAGAGAAGGATAGATCGAGCGAGAAAGGCAGATCGAGCGAGAGAGAAAGACAGATCGAGCGAGAGGGAAAGACAGATTGAGCGAGAGAGAAAGATAGATCGAGCGAGAGAGAAGGATAGATCGAGCGAGAAAGGCAGATCGAGCGAGAGAGAAAAGCAGATCGAGCGAGAGAGAAAGACAGATTGAGCGAGAGAGAAGGATAGATCGAGCGAGAAAGGCAGATCGAGCGAGAGAGAAATACAGATCGAGCGAGCGAGAAAGGCACATCGAGCGAGAGAGAAGGATAGATCGAGCGAGAAAGGCAGATCGAGCGAGAGAGAAAGACAGATCGAGCGAGAGAGAAAGACAGATCGAGCGAGCGAGAAAGACAGATCGAGCGAGAGAGAAAGACAGATCGAGCGAGAGAGAAAGACAGATCGAGCGAGAGAGAAAGACAGATCGAGCGAGAGAGAAAGACAGATCGAGCGAGCGAGAAAGACAGATCAAGCGAGCGAGAAAGACAGATCGAGCAAGAGAGAAAGACAGATCGAGCGAGAGAGAAAGACAGATCGAGCGAGCGAGAAAGACAGATCGAGCGAGAGAGAAAGACAGATCGAGCGAGAGAGAAAGACAGATCGAGCGAGAAAGACAGATCGAGCGAGCGAAAAAGACAGATCGAGCGAGAGAGAAAGACAGATCGAGCGAGAGAGAAAGACAGATCGAGCGAGAGAGAAAGACAGATCAAGCGAGAGAGAAAGACAGATCGAGCGAGAAAGGCAGATCGAGCGAGAGAGAAAGACAGATCGAGCGAGAAAGGCAGATCGAGCGAGAGAGAAAGACAGACAGATCGAGCGAGAGAGACAGACAGACAGATCGAGGGAGAAAGCCAGAGGGAGAAAGAGAGAAAGGCAGGTCGAGCGAGGGAGAAAGACAGATCGAGCGAGAGAGAAAGACAGATCGAGCGAGAGAGAAAGACAGATCGAGCGAGAGAGAAAGACAGATCGAGCGAGAGGGAAAGACAGATCGAGCGAGAGGGAAAGACAGATCGAGCGAGAGGGAAAGACAGATCGAGCGAGAGGGAAAGACAGATCGAGCGAGAGAGAAGGACAGTTCGAGCGAGAGAGAAGGACAGATCGAGCGAGAGAGAAAGACAGATCGAGCGAGAAAGGCAGATCGAGCGAGAGAGAAAAGCAGATCAAGCGAGAGAGAAAGACAGATCGAGCGAGCGAGACAGACAGGTCGAGCGAGAGAGACAGACAGGTCGAGCGAGAGAGACAGACAGGTCGAGCGAGAGAGACAGACAGGTCGAGCGAGAGAGACAGACAGGTCGAGCGAGAGAGACAGACAGGTCGAGCGAGAGAGACAGACAGGTCGAGCGAGAGAGAAAGACAGATCGAGCGAGAGAGAAAGACAGATCGAGCGAGAGAGAAAGACAGATCGAGCGAGAGAGAAAGACAGATCGAGCAAGAGGGAAAGACAGATCGAGCGAGAGAGAAGGACAGTTCGAGCGAGAGAGAAAGACAGATCGAGCGAGAGAGAAAGACAGATCGAGCGAGAGGGAAAGACAGATCGAGCGAGAGAGAAGGATAGATCGAGCGAGAAAGGTAGATCGAGCGAGAGAGAAGGATAGATCGAGCGAGAAAGGTAGATCGAGCGAGAGAGAAAGACAGATCGAGCGAGAGGGAAAGACAGATTGAGCGAGAGAGAAAGATAGATCGAGCGAGAGAGAGAAGGATAGATCGAGCGAGAAAGGCAGATCGAGCGAGAGAGAAAAGCAGATCGAGCGAGAGAGAAAGACAGATTGAGCGAGAGAGAAGGATAGATCGAGCGAGAAAGGCAGATCGAGCGAGAGAGAAATACAGATCGAGCGAGCGAGAAAGGCAGATCGAGCGAGAGAGAAGGATAGATCGAGCGAGAAAGGCAGATCGAGCGAGAGAGAAAGACAGATCGAGCGAGAGAGAAAGATAGATCGAGCGAGAGAGAAAGACAGATCGAGCGAGAGAGAAAGACAGATCGAGCGAGAGGAAGACAGATCGAGCGCGAGGAAGACAGATCGAGCGCGAGGAAGACAGATCGAGCGCGTGGAAGACAGATCGAGCGCGAGGAAGACAGATCGAGCGCGAGGAAGACAGATCGAGCGCGAGGAAGACAGATCGAGCGCGAGGAAGACAGATCGAGCGCGTGGAAGACAGATCGAGCGCGAGGAAGACAGATCGAGGGAGAGAGAAAGACAGATCGAGCGAGAGAGAAAGACAGATCGAGCGCGAGGAAGACAGATCGAGAGAAAGAGAAAGGGAAAGACAGATCGAACGAGAGTCAGACAGATCGAGAGTGACAGCCAGACAGAGAGAGAGAGAGAAAGGCAGATCGTGCGAGAAAGAAAGACAGATCGAGCGAGAGAGAAAGGCAGATCGAGCGAGAGAGAAAGGCAGATCGAGCGAGCGAGAAAGGCAGATCGAGCGAGAGAGAAAGACAGATCGAGCGAGAGAGAAAGACAGATCGAGCGAGAGAGAAAGACAGATCGAGCGAGAGAGAAAGACAGATCGAGCGAGAAAGACAGATCGAGTGAGAGAGAAAGACAGATCGAGCGAGAGAGAAAGACAGATCGAGCGAGCGAGACAGACAGATCGAGCGCGAGGAAGACAGATCGAGCGCGAGGAAGACAGATCGAGCGCGAGGAAGACAGATCGAGAGAAAGAGAAAGAGAAAGACAGATCGAACGAGAGTCAGACAGATCGAGAGTGACAGCCAGACAGAGAGAGAGAGAGAAAGGCAGATCGTGCGAGAAAGAAAGACAGATCGAGCGAGAGAGAAAGGCAGATCGAGCGAGAGAGAAAGACAGAACGAGCGAGAGAGAAAGGCAGATCGAGCGAGAGAGAAAGGCAGATCGAGCGAGCGAGAAAGACAGATCGAGCGAGAGAGAAAGACAGATCGAGCGAGAGAGAAAGACAGATCGAGCGAGAGAGAAAGACAGATCGAGCGAGAGAGAAAGACAGATCGAGCGAGAAAGACAGATCGAGCGAGAAAGACAGATCGAGCGAGAAAGACAGATCAAGCAAGAGAGAAAGACAGATCGAGCGAGAAAGACAGATCGAGCGAGAGAGAAAGACAGATCGAGCGAGAGAGAAAGACAGATCGAGCGAGAGAGAAAGACAGATCGAGCGAGCGAGACAGACAGATCGAGCGAGACAGACAGATCGAGCGAGAGAGAAAAGCAGATCGAGCGAGAGAGAAATACAGATCGAGCGAGAGAGAAAGACAGATCGAACGGCAGCGAGAGAGACAGATCGAACGAGAGCGAGAGAGACAGATCGAGCGAGAGAGAAAGACAGATCGAGCGAGAGAGAAAGACAGATCGAGCGAGAGAGAAGGATAGATCGAGCGAGAAAGGCAGATCGAGCGAGAGAGAAAAGCAGATCGAGCGAGAGAGAAATACAGATCGAGCGAGAGAGAAAGGCAGATCGAGCGAGCGAGAAAGACAGATCGAGCGAGCGAGAAAGACAGATCGAGCGAGAGAGAAAGACAGATCGAGCGAGAGAGAAAGACAGATCGAGCGAGAGAGAAAGACAGATCGAGCGAGAAAGACAGATCGAGCGAGCGAGAAAGACAGATCGAGCGAGAGAGAAAGACAGATCGAGCGAGCGAGAAAGACAGATCGAGCGAACGAGAAAGACAGATCGAGCGAGAGAGAAAGACAGATCGAGCGAGAAAGGCAGATCGAGCGAGAGAGAAAGACAGACAGATCGAGCGAGAGAGACAGACAGACAGATCGAGGAAGAAAGCCAGAGGGAGAGAGAGAGAGAAAGGCTGGTCGAGCGAGGGAGAAAGACAGATCGAGCGAGAGAGAAAGACAGATCGAGCGAGAGAAAAAGACAGATCGAGCGAGAGAGAAAGACAGATCGAACGAGAGCGAGAGAGACAGATCGAACGAGAGCGAGAGAGACAGATCGAGCGGGAGCGAGAAACAGATCGAGCGAAAGTGAAAGACAGATCGAGCGAGAGAGACAGACAGGTCGAGCGAGAGAGACAGACAGGTCGAGCGAGAGAGACAGACAGGTCGAGCGAGAGAGACAGACAGGTCGAGCGAGAGAGACAGACAGGTCGAGCGAGAGAGACAGACAGGTCGAGCGAGAGAGACAGACCGAGCGAGAGAGAAAGACAGATCGAGCGAGAGAGAAAGACAGATCGAGCGAGAGAGAAAGACAGATCGAGCAAGAGGGAAAGACAGATCGAGCGAGAGAGAAGGACAGTTCGAGCGAGAGAGAAAGACAGATCGAGCGAGAGAGAAAGACAGATCGAGCGAGAGGGAAAGACAGATCGAGCGAGAGAGAAGGATAGATCGAGCGAGAAAGGCAGATCGAGCGAGAGAGAAAGACAGATCGAGCGAGAGGGAAAGACAGATTGAGCGAGAGAGAAAGATAGATCGAGCGAGAGAGAAGGATAGATCGAGCGAGAAAGGCAGATCGAGCGAGAGAGAAAAGCAGATCGAGCGAGAGAGAAAGACAGATTGAGCGAGAGAGAAGGATAGATCGAGCGAGAAAGGCAGATCGAGCGAGAGAGAAATACAGATCGAGCGAGCGAGAAAGGCAGATCGAGCGAGAGAGAAGGATAGATCGAGCGAGAAAGGCAGATCGAGCGAGAGAGAAAGACAGATCGAGCGAGAGAGAAAGACAGATCGAGCGAGCGAGAAAGACAGATCGAGCGAGAGAGAAAGACAGATCGAGCGAGAGAGAAAGACAGATCGAGCGAGCGAGAAAGACAGATCGAGCGAGAGAGAAAGACAGATCGAGCGAGAGAGAAAGACAGATCGAGCGAGCGAGAAAGACAGATCGAGCGAGAGAGAAAGACAGATCGAGCGAGAGAGAAAGACAGATCGAGCGAGAAAGACAGATCGAGCGAGCGAAAAAGACAGATCGAGCGAGAGAGAAAGACAGATCGAGCGAGAGAGAAAGACAGATCGAGCGAGAGAGAAAGACAGATCAAGCGAGAGAGAAAGACAGATCGAGCGAGAAAGGCAGATCGAGCGAGAGAGAAAGACAGATCGAGCGAGAAAGGCAGATCGAGCGAGAGAGAAAGACAGACAGATCGAGCGAGAGAGACAGACAGACAGATCGAGGGAGAAAGCCAGAGGGAGAAAGAGAGAAAGGCAGGTCGAGCGAGGGAGAAAGACAGATCGAGCGAGAGAGAAAGACAGATCGAGCGAGAGAGAAAGACAGATCGAGCGAGAGAGAAAGACAGATCGAGCGAGAGGGAAAGACAGATCGAGCGAGAGGGAAAGACAGATCGAGCGAGAGGGAAAGACAGATCGAGCGAGAGGGAAAGACAGATCGAGCGAGAGAGAAGGACAGTTCGAGCGAGAGAGAAGGACAGATCGAGCGAGAGAGAAAGACAGATCGAGCGAGAAAGGCAGATCGAGCGAGAGAGAAAAGCAGATGAAGCGAGAGAGAAAGACAGATCGAGCGAGCGAGACAGACAGGTCGAGCGAGAGAGACAGACAGGTCGAGCGAGAGAGACAGACAGGTCGAGCGAGAGAGACAGACAGGTCGAGCGAGAGAGACAGACAGGTCGAGCGAGAGAGACAGACAGGTCGAGCGAGAGAGAAAGACAGATCGAGCGAGAGAGAAAGACAGATCGAGCGAGAGAGAAAGACAGATCGAGCGAGAGAGAAAGACAGATCGAGCAAGAGGGAAAGACAGATCGAGCGAGAGAGAAGGACAGTTCGAGCGAGAGAGAAAGACAGATCGAGCGAGAGAGAAAGACAGATCGATGGAGAGGGAAAGACAGATCGAGCGAGAGAGAAGGATAGATCGAGCGAGAAAGGTAGATCGAGCGAGAGAGAAGGATAGATCGAGCGAGAAAGGTAGATCGAGCGAGAGAGAAAGACAGATCGAGCGAGAGGGAAAGACAGATTGAGCGAGAGAGAAAGATAGATCGAGCGAGAGAGAGAAGGATAGATCGAGCGAGAAAGGCAGATCGAGCGAGAGAGAAAAGCAGATCGAGCGAGAGAGAAAGACAGATTGAGCGAGAGAGAAGGATAGATCGAGCGAGAAAGGCAGATCGAGCGAGAGAGAAATACAGATCGAGCGAGCGAGAAAGGCAGATCGAGCGAGAGAGAAGGATAGATCGAGCGAGAAAGGCAGATCGAGCGAGAGAGAAAGACAGATCGAGCGAGAGAGAAAGATAGATCGAGCGAGAGAGAAAGACAGATCGAGCGAGCGAGAAAGACAGATCGAGCGAGAGAGAAAGACAGATCGAGCGAGAGAGAAAGACAGATCGAGCGAGAGAGAAAGACAGATCGAGCGAGCGAGAAAGACAGATCGAGCGAGCGAGAAAGACAGATCGAGCGAGAGAGAAAGACAGATCGAGCGAGAGAGAAAGACAGATCGAGCGAGCGAGAAAGACAGATCGAGCGAGAGAGAAAGACAGATCGAGCGAGAGAGAAAGACAGATCGAGCGAGAAAGACAGATCGAGCGAGCGAAAAAGACAGATCGAGCGAGAGAGAAAGACAGATCGAGCGAGAGAGAAAGACAGATCGAGCGAGAGAGAAAGACAGATCAAGCGAGAGAGAAAGACAGATCGAGCGAGAGAGAAAGACAGATCGAGCGAGAAAGGCAGATCGAGCGAGAGAGAAAGACAGATCGAGCGAGAAAGGCAGATCGAGCGAGAGAGAAAGACAGACAGATCGAGCGAGAGAGACAGACAGACAGATCGAGGGAGAAAGCCAGAGGGAGAGAGAGAGAAAGGCAGGTCGAGCGAGGGAGAAAGACAGATCGAGCGAGAGAGAAAGACAGATCGAGCGAGAGAGAAAGACAGATCGAGCGAGAGAGAAAGACAGATCGAGCGAGAGGGAAAGACAGATCGAGCGAGAGGGAAAGACAGATCGAGCGAGAGGGAAAGACAGATCCAGCGAGAGGGAAAGACAGATCGAGCGAGAGAGAAGGACAGTTCGAGCGAGAGAGAAGGACAGATCGAGCGAGAGAGAAAGACAGATCGAGCGAGAAAGGCAGATCGAGCGAGAGAGAAAAGCAGATCGAGCGAGAGAGAAAGACAGATCGAGCGAGAGAGAAAGACAGATCGAGCGAGAGAGAAGGATAGATCGAGCGAGAAAGGCAGATCGAGCGAGAGAGAAAAGCAGATCGAGCGAGAGAGAAATACAGATCGAGCGAGAGAGAAAGACAGATCGAACGGCAGCGAGAGAGACAGATCGAACGAGAGAGAAAGACAGATCGAACGAGAGCGAGAGAGACAGATCGAACGAGAGCGAGAGAGACAGATCGAGCGGGAGCGAGAAACAGATCGAGCGAAAGTGAAAGACAGATCGAGCGAGCGAGACAGACAGGTCGAGCGAGAGAGACAGACAGGTCGAGCGAGAGAGACAGACAGGTCGAGCGAGAGAGACAGACAGATCGAGCAAGAGGGAAAGACAGATCGAGCGAGAGAGAAGGACAGTTCGAGCGAGAGAGAAAGACAGATCGAGCGAGAGAGAAAGACAGATCGAGCGAGAGGGAAAGACAGATCGAGCGAGAGAGAAGGATAGATCGAGCGAGAAAGGCAGATCGAGCGAGAGAGAAAGACAGATCGAGCGAGAGGGAAAGACAGATTGAGCGAGAGAGAAAGATAGATCGAGCGAGAGAGAAGGATAGATCGAGCGAGAAAGGCAGATCGAGCGAGAGAGAAAAGCAGATCGAGCGAGAGAGAAAGACAGATTGAGCGAGAGAGAAGGATAGATCGAGCGAGAAAGGCAGATCGAGCGAGAGAGAAATACAGATCGAGCGAGCGAGAAAGGCAGATCGAGCGAGAGAGAAGGATAGTATCGCGAGAAAGGCAGATCGAGCGAGAGAGAAAGACAGATCGAGCGAGAGAGAAAGACAGATCGAGCGAGCGAGAAAGACAGATCGAGCGAGAGAGAAAGACAGATCGAGCGAGAGAGAAAGACAGATCGAGCGAGAGAGAAAGACAGATCGAGCGAGCGAGAAAGACAGATCGCGCGAGCGAGAAAGACAGATCGAGCGAGAGAGAAAGACAGATCGAGCGAGAGAGAAAGACAGATCGAGCGAGCGAGAAAGACAGATCGAGCGAGAGAGAAAGACAGATCGAGCGAGAGAGAAAGACAGATCGAGCGAGAAAGACAGATCGAGCGAGCGAAAAAGACAGATCGAGCGAGAGAGAAAGACAGATCGAGCGAGAGAGAAAGACAGATCGAGCGAGAGAGAAAGACAGATCAAGCGAGAGAGAAAGACAGATCGAGCGAGAAAGGCAGATCGAGCGAGAGAGAAAGACAGATCGAGCGAGAAAGGCAGATCGAGCGAGAGAGAAAGACAGACAGATCGAGCGAGAGAGACAGACAGACAGATCGAGGGAGAAAGCCAGAGGGAGAGAGAGAGAAAGGCAGGTCGAGCGAGGGAGAAAGACAGATCGAGCGAGAGAGAAAGACAGATCGAGCGAGAGGGAAAGACAGATCGAGCGAGAGGGAAAGACAGATCGAGCGAGAGGGAAAGACAGATCGAGCGAGAGGGAAAGACAGATCGAGCGAGAGAGAAGGACAGTTCGAGCGAGAGAGAAGGACAGATCGAGCGAGAGAGAAAGACAGATCGAGCGAGAAAGGCAGATCGAGCGAGAGAGAAAAGCAGATCGAGCGAGAGAGAAAGACAGATCGAGCGAGCGAGACAGACAGGTCGAGCGAGAGAGACAGACAGGTCGAGCGAGAGAGACAGACAGGTCGAGCGAGAGAGACAGACAGGTCGAGCGAGAGAGACAGACAGGTCGAGCGAGAGAGACAGACAGGTCGAGCGAGAGAGACAGACCGAGCGAGAGAGAAAGACAGATCGAGCGAGAGAGAAAGACAGATCGAGCGAGAGAGAAAGACAGATCGAGCAAGAGGGAAAGACAGATCGAGCGAGAGAGAAGGACAGTTCGAGCGAGAGAGAAAGACAGATCGAGCGAGAGAGAAAGACAGATCGAGCGAGAGGGAAAGACAGATCGAGCGAGAGAGAAGGATAGATCGAGCGAGAAAGGTAGATCGAGCGAGAGAGAAGGATAGATCGAGCGAGAAAGGTAGATCGAGCGAGAGAGAAAGACAGATCGAGCGAGAGGGAAAGACAGATTGAGCGAGAAAGATAGATCGAGCGAGAGAGAGAAGGATAGATCGAGCGAGAAAGGCAGATCGAGCGAGAGAGAAAAGCAGATCGAGCGAGAGAGAAAGACAGATTGAGCGAGAGAGAAGGATAGATCGAGCGAGAAAGGCAGATCGAGCGAGAGAGAAATACAGATCGAGCGAGCGAGAAAGGCAGATCGAGCGAGAGAGAAGGATAGATCGAGCGAGAAAGGCAGATCGAGCGAGAGAGAAAGACAGATCGAGCGAGAGAGAAAGACAGATCGAGCGAGAGAGAAAGACAGATCGAGCGAGCGAGAAAGACAGATCGAGCGAGAGAGAAAGACAGATCGAGCGAGAGAGAAAGACAGATCGAGCGAGAGAGAAAGACAGATCGAGCGAGCGAGAAAGACAGATCGAGCGAGCGAGAAAGACAGATCGAGCGAGAGAGAAAGACAGATCGAGCGAGAGAGAAAGACAGATCGAGCGAGCGAGAAAGACAGATCGAGCGAGCGAAAAAGACAGATCGAGCGAGAGGGAAAGACAGATCGAGCAAGAGGGAAAGACAGATCGAGCGAGAGAGAAAGACAGATCGAGCGAGAGGGAAAGACAGATCGAGCGAGAGGGAAAGACAGATCGAGCGAGAGGGAAAGACAGATCGAGCGAGAGGGAAAGACAGATCGAGCGAGAGAGAAGGACAGTTCGAGCGAGAGAGAAGGACAGATCGAGCGAGAGAGAAAGACAGATCGAGCGAGAAAGGCAGATCGAGCGAGAGAGAAAAGCAGATCGAGCGAGAGAGAAAGACAGATCGAGCGAGCGAGACAGACAGGTCGAGCGAGAGAGACAGACAGGTCGAGCGAGAGAGACAGACAGGTCGAGCGAGAGAGACAGACAGGTCGAGCGAGAGAGACAGACAGGTCGAGCGAGAGAGACAGACAGGTCGAGCGAGAGAGACAGACAGGTCGAGCGAGAGAGACAGACAGGTCGAGCGAGAGAGAAAGACAGATCGAGCGAGAGAGAAAGACAGATCGAGCGAGAGAGAAAGACAGATCGAGCAAGAGGGAAAGACAGATCGAGCGAGAGAGAAGGACAGTTCGAGCGAGAGAGAAAGACAGATCGAGCGAGAGAGAAAGACAGATCGAGCGAGAGGGAAAGACAGATCGAGCGAGAGAGAAGGATAGATCGAGCGAGAAAGGTAGATCGAGCGAGAGAGAAGGACAGATCGAGCGAGAAAGGTAGATCGAGCGAGAGAGAAAGACAGATCGAGCGAGAGGGAAAGACAGATTGAGCGAGAGAGAAAGATAGATCGAGCGAGAGAGAGAAGGATAGATCGAGCGAGAAAGGCAGATCGAGCGAGAGAGAAAAGCAGATCGAGCGAGAGAGAAAGACAGATTGAGCGAGAGAGAAGGATAGATCGAGCGAGAAAGGCAGATCGAGCGAGAGAGAAATACAGATCGAGCGAGCGAGAAAGGCAGATCGAGCGAGAGAGAAGGATAGATCGAGCGAGAAAGGCAGATCGAGCGAGAGAGAAAGACAGATCGAGCGAGAGAGAAAGATAGATCGAGCGAGAGAGAAAGACAGATCGAGCGAGCGAGAAAGACAGATCGAGCGAGAGAGAAAGACAGATCGAGCGAGAGAGAAAGACAGATCGAGCGAGAGAGAAAGACAGATCGAGCGAGCGAGAAAGACAGATCGAGCGAGCGAGAAAGACAGATCGAGCGAGAGAGAAAGACAGATCGAGCGAGAGAGAAAGACAGATCGAGCGAGCGAGAAAGACAGATCGAGCGAGAGAGAAAGACAGATCGAGCGAGAAAGACAGATCGAGCGAGCGAAAAAGACAGATCGAGCGAGAGAGAAAGACAGATCGAGCGAGAGAGAAAGACAGATCGAGCGAGAGAGAAAGACAGATCAAGCGAGAGAGAAAGACAGATCGAGCGAGAGAGAAAGACAGATCGAGCGAGAAAGGCAGATCGAGCGAGAGAGAAAGACAGATCGAGCGAGAAAGGCAGATCGAGCGAGAGAGAAAGACAGACAGATCGAGCGAGAGAGACAGACAGACAGATCGAGGGAGAAAGCCAGAGGGAGAGAGAGAGAAAGGCAGGTCGAGCGAGGGAGAAAGACAGATCGAGCGAGAGAGAAAGACAGATCGAGCGAGAGAGAAAGACAGATCGAGCGAGAGAGAAAGACAGATCGAGCGAGAGGGAAAGACAGATCGAGCGAGAGGGAAAGACAGATCGAGCGAGAGGGAAAGACAGATCCAGCGAGAGGGAAAGACAGATCGAGCGAGAGAGAAGGACAGTTCGAGCGAGAGAGAAGGACAGATCGAGCGAGAGAGAAAGACAGATCGAGCGAGAAAGGCAGATCGAGCGAGAGAGAAAAGCAGATCGAGCGAGAGAGAAAGACAGATCGAGCGAGAGAGAAAGACAGATCGAGCGAGAGAGAAGGATAGATCGAGCGAGAAAGGCAGATCGAGCGAGAGAGAAAAGCAGATCGAGCGAGAGAGAAATACAGATCGAGCGAGAGAGAAAGACAGATCGAACGGCAGCGAGAGAGACAGATCGAACGAGAGCGAGAGAGACAGATCGAGCGAGAGAGAAAGACAGATCGAACGAGAGCGAGAGAGACAGATCGAACGAGAGCGAGAGAGACAGATCGAGCGGGAGCGAGAAACAGATCGAGCGAAAGTGAAAGACAGATCGAGCGAGCGAGACAGACAGGTCGAGCGAGAGAGACAGACAGGTCGAGCGAGAGAGACAGACAGATCGAGCAAGAGGGAAAGACAGATCGAGCGAGAGAGAAGGACAGTTCGAGCGAGAGAGAAAGACAGATCGAGCGAGAGAGAAAGACAGATCGAGCGAGAGGGAAAGACAGATCGAGCGAGAGAGAAGGATAGATCGAGCGAGAAAGGCAGATCGAGCGAGAGAGAAAGACAGATCGAGCGAGAGGGAAAGACAGATTGAGCGAGAGAGAAAGATAGATCGAGCGAGAGAGAAGGATAGATCGAGCGAGAAAGGCAGATCGAGCGAGAGAGAAAAGCAGATCGAGCGAGAGAGAAAGACAGATTGAGCGAGAGAGAAGGATAGATCGAGCGAGAAAGGCAGATCGAGCGAGAGAGAAATACAGATCGAGCGAGCGAGAAAGGCAGATCGAGCGAGAGAGAAGGATAGATCGAGCGAGAAAGGCAGATCGAGCGAGAGAGAAAGACAGATCGAGCGAGCGAGAAAGACAGATCGAGCGAGAGAGAAAGACAGATCGAGCGAGAGAGAAAGACAGATCGAGCGAGAGAGAAAGACAGATCGAGCGAGCGAGAAAGACAGATCGCGCGAGCGAGAAAGACAGATCGAGCGAGAGAGAAAGACAGATCGAGCGAGAGAGAAAGACAGATCGAGCGAGCGAGAAAGACAGATCGAGCGAGAGAGAAAGACAGATCGAGCGAGAGAGAAAGACAGATCGAGCGAGAAAGACAGATCGAGCGAGCGAAAAAGACAGATCGAGCGAGAGAGAAAGACAGATCGAGCGAGAGAGAAAGACAGATCGAGCGAGAGAGAAAGACAGATCAAGCGAGAGAGAAAGACAGATCGAGCGAGAAAGGCAGATCGAGCGAGAGAGAAAGACAGATCGAGCGAGAAAGGCAGATCGAGCGAGAGAGAAAGACAGACAGATCGAGCGAGAGAGACAGACAGACAGATCGAGGGAGAAAGCCAGAGGGAGAGAGAGAGAAAGGCAGGTCGAGCGAGGGAGAAAGACAGATCGAGCGAGAGAGAAAGACAGATCGAGCGAGAGAGAAAGACAGATCGAGCGAGAGAGAAAGACAGATCGAGCGAGAGGGAAAGACAGATCGAGCGAGAGGGAAAGACAGATCGAGCGAGAGGGAAAGACAGATCGAGCGAGAGGGAAAGACAGATCGAGCGAGAGAGAAGGACAGTTCGAGCGAGAGAGAAGGACAGATCGAGCGAGAGAGAAAGACAGATCGAGCGAGAAAGGCAGATCGAGCGAGAGAGAAAAGCAGATCGAGCGAGAGAGAAAGACAGATCGAGCGAGCGAGACAGACAGGTCGAGCGAGAGAGACAGACAGGTCGAGCGAGAGAGACAGACAGGTCGAGCGAGAGAGACAGACAGGTCGAGCGAGAGAGACAGACAGGTCGAGCGAGAGAGACAGACAGGTCGAGCGAGAGAGACAGACCGAGCGAGAGAGAAAGACAGATCGAGCGAGAGAGAAAGACAGATCGAGCGAGAGAGAAAGACAGATCGAGCAAGAGGGAAAGACAGATCGAGCGAGAGAGAAGGACAGTTCGAGCGAGAGAGAAAGACAGATCGAGCGAGAGAGAAAGACAGATCGAGCGAGAGGGAAAGACAGATCGAGCGAGAGAGAAGGATAGATCGAGCGAGAAAGGTAGATCGAGCGAGAGAGAAGGATAGATCGAGCGAGAAAGGTAGATCGAGCGAGAGAGAAAGACAGATCGAGCGAGAGGGAAAGACAGATTGAGCGAGAGAGAAAGATAGATCGAGCGAGAGAGAGAAGGATAGATCGAGCGAGAAAGGCAGATCGAGCGAGAGAGAAAAGCAGATCGAGCGAGAGAAAGACAGATTGAGCGAGAGAGAAGGATAGATCGAGCGAGAAAGGCAGATCGAGCGAGAGAGAAATACAGATCGAGCGAGCGAGAAAGGCAGATCGAGCGAGAGAGAAGGATAGATCGAGCGAGAAAGGCAGATCGAGCGAGAGAGAAAGACAGATCGAGCGAGAGAGAAAGACAGATCGAGCGAGAGAGAAAGACAGATCGAGCGAGCGAGAAAGACAGATCGAGCGAGAGAGAAAGACAGATCGAGCGAGAGAGAAAGACAGATCGAGCGAGCGAGAAAGACAGATCGAGCGAGCGAGAAAGACAGATCGAGCGAGAGAGAAAGACAGATCGAGCGAGAGAGAAAGACAGATCGAGCGAGCGAGAAAGACAGATCGAGCGAGCGAAAAAGACAGATCGAGCGAGAGAGAAAGACAGATCGAGCGAGAGAGAAAGACAGATCGAGCGAGAGAGAAAGACAGATCAAGCGAGAGAGAAAGACAGATCGAGCGAGAGAGAAAGACAGATCGAGCGAGAAAGGCAGATCGAGCGAGAGAGAAAGACAGATCGAGCGAGAAAGGCAGATCGAGCGAGAGAGAAAGACAGACAGATCGAGCGAGAGAGACAGACAGACAGATCGAGGGAGAAAGCCAGAGGGAGAGAGAGAGAAAGGCAGGTCGAGCGAGGGAGAAAGACAGATCGAGCGAGAGAGAAAGACAGATCGAGCGAGAGAGAAAGACAGATCGAGCGAGAGAGAAAGACAGATCGAGCGAGAGGGAAAGACAGATCGAGCGAGAGGGAAAGACAGATCGAGCGAGAGGGAAAGACAGATCCAGCGAGAGGGAAAGACAGATCGAGCGAGAGAGAAGGACAGTTCGAGCGAGAGAGAAGGACAGATCGAGCGAGAGAGAAAGACAGATCGAGCGAGAAAGGCAGATCGAGCGAGAGAAAAAAGCAGATCGAGCGAGAGAGAAAGACAGATCGAGCGAGAGAGAAAGACAGATCGAGCGAGAGAGAAGGATAGATCGAGCGAGAAAGGCAGATCGAGCGAGAGAGAAAAGCAGATCGAGCGAGAGAGAAATACAGATCGAGCGAGAGAGAAAGACAGATCGAACGGCAGCGAGAGAGACAGATCGAACGAGAGCGAGAGAGACAGATCGAGCGAGAGGGAAAGACAGATCGAGCGAGCGCGAGAAAACAGATCGAGCGCGAGGAAGACAGGTCGAGCGCGAGGAAGACAGGTCGAGCGCGAGGAAGACAGGTCGAGCGCGAGGAAGACAGGTCGAGCGCGAGGAAGACAGATCGAGCGCGAGGAAGACAGGTCGAGCGCGAGGAAGACAGGTCGAGCGCGTGGAAGACAGGTCGAGCGCGACGAAGACAGTTCGAGCGCGAGGAAGACAGATCGAGCGCGAGGAAGACAGATCGAGCGCGAGGAAGACAGATCGAGCGCGAGGAAGACAGATCGAGCGCGAGGAAGACAGATCGAGCGCGAGGAAGACAGATCGAGCGCGAGGAAGACAGATCGAGCGCGTGGAAGACAGATCGAGCGCGAGAGAAAGACAGATCGAGCGAGAGAGAAAGACAGATCGAGCGAGAGAGAAAGACAGATCGAGCGAGAAAGACAGATCGAGCGAGAGAGAAAGACAGATCGAGCGAGAGAGAAAGACAGATCGAGCGAGAGAGAAAGACAGATCGAGCGAGATAGAAAGACAGATCGAGCGAGAGAGAAAGACAGATCGAGCGAGAGAGAAAGACAGATCGAGCGAGAGAGAAAGACAGATCGAGCGAGAGAGAAAGACAGATCGAGCGAGAGAGAAAGACAGATCGAGCGAGAAAGACAGATCGAGCGAGAGAGAAAGACAGATCGAGCGAGAGAGAAAGACAGATCGAGCGAGAGAGAAAGACAGATCGAGCGAGATAGAAAGACAGATCGAACGAGAGCGAGAGAGACAGATCGAACGAGAGCGAGAGAGACAGATCGAACGAGAGCGAGACAGACAGATCGAACGAGAGCGAGAGAGACAGATCGAACGAGAGCGAGACAGACAGATCGAACGAGAGCGAGACAGACAGATCGAACGAGAGCGAGACAGACAGATCGAACGAGAGCGAGACAGACAGATCGAACGAAAGCGAGACAGACAGATCGAACGAGAGCGAGACAGACAGATCGAACGAGAGCGAGACAGACAGATCGAACGAGAGCGAGAGAGACAGATCGAGCGGGAGCGACAAACAGATCGAGCGAAAGTGAAAGACAGGTCGAGCGAGCGAGACAGACAGGTCGAGCGAGAGAGAAGGACAGGTCGAGCGAGAGAGAAGGACAGATCGAGCGGCAGCGAGAGAGACAGATCGAAAGAGAGCGAGACAGACAGATCGAGCGAGAGTGAAAGACAGATCGAACGAGAAAGGCAGATCGAGCGAGAGAGAAAGAAAGACAGATCGAGCGAGAGAGACAGACAGACAGACAGATCGAGGGAGAAAGCCAGAGGGAGAGAGAGAGAAAGGCAGGTCGAGCGAGGGAGAAAGACAGATCGAGCGAGAGAGAAAGACAGATGGCGCGAAAAAGACAGATGGAGCGAAAAAGACAGATGGAGCGAAAAAGACAGATGGAGCGAAAAAGACAGATCGAGCGAGAAAGACAGATCGAGCGAGAGAGAAAGACAGATCGAGCGAGAGAGAAAGACAGATCGAGCGACAGAGAAAGACAGATCGAGCGAGAGAGACAGATCGAACGAGAGCGAGAGAGACAGATCGAACGAGAGCGAGAGAGACAGATCGAGCGAGAGAGATAGACAGATCGAGCGAGAGAGAAAGACAGATCGAGCGAGAAAGACAGATCGAGCGAGAGAGAAAGACAGATCGAGCGAGAGGGAAAGACAGATCGAGCGAGAGGGAAAGACAGATCGAGCGAGAGGGAAAGACAGATCGAGCGAGACAGAAGGACAGTTCGAGCGAGAGAGAAGGACAGATCGAGCGAGAGAGAAAGACAGATCGAGCGAGAAAGGCAGATCGAGCGAGAGAGAAAAGCAGATCGAGCGAGAGAGAAGGACAGGTCGAGCGAGAGAGAAGGACAGATCGAGCGGCAGCGAGAGAGACAGATCGAAAGAGAGCGAGAGAGACAGATCGAGCGAGAGAGAAAGACAGATCGAGCGAGAGAGAAAGACAGATCGAGCGAGAGAGGAAGACAGATCGAGCGCGAGGAAGACAGATCGAGCGAGAGGAAGACAGATCGAGCGCGAGGAAGACAGATCGAGCGCGAGGAAGACAGATCGAGCGCGAGGAAGACAGATCGAGCGCGAGGAAGACAGATCGAGCGCGAGGAAGACAGATCGAGCGCGAGGAAGACAGATCGAGCGCGAGGAAGACAGATCGAGCGCGAGGAAGACAGATCGAGCGCGAGGAAGACAGATCGAGCGCGAGGAAGACAGATCGAGCGCGAGGAAGACAGATCGAGCGCGAGGAAGACAGATCGAGCGCGAGGAAGACAGATCGAGCGCGAGGAAGACAGATCGAGCGCGAGGAAGACAGATCGAGCGCGAGGAAGACAGATCGAGCGCGTGGAAGACAGATCGAGCGCGAGGAAGACAGATCGAGCGCGAGGAAGACAGATCGAGCGCGAGGAAGACAGATCGAGCGCGAGGAAGACAGATCGAGCGCGAGGAAGACAGATCGAGCGCGAGGAAGACAGATCGAGCGCGAGGAAGACAGATCGAGAGAAAGAGAAAGAGAAAGACAGATCGAACGAGAGTCAGACAGATCGAGAGTGACAGCCAGACAGAGAGAGAGAGAGAAAGGCAGATCGAGCGAGAAAGAAAGACAGATCGAGCGAGAAAGGCAGATCGAGCGAGAGAGAAAGGCAGATCGAGCGAGAGAGAAAGACAGATCGAGCGAGAGAGAAAGACAGATCGAGCGAGAGAGAAAGACAGATCGAGCGAGAGAGAAAGACAGATCGAGCGAGAAAGACAGATCGAGCGAGCGAGAAAGACAGATCGAGCGAGAGAGAAAGACAGATCGAGCGAGAAAGACAGATCGAGCGAGAAAGACAGATCGAGCGAGAAAGACAGATCAAGCAAGAGAGAAAGACAGATCGAGCGAGAGAGAAAGACAGATCGAGCGAGCGAGACAGACAGATCGAGCGAGACAGACAGATCGAGCGAGAGAGAAAGACAGATCGAGCGAGAAAGGCAGATCGAGCAAGAAAGACAGACAGATCGAGCGAGAGCGAGACAGACAGATCGAGCGAGAGAGAAAGACAGATCGAACGAGAAAGGCAGATCGAGCGAGAGAGAAAGAAAGACAGATCGAGCGAGAGAGACAGACAGACAGACAGATCGAGGGAGAAAGCCAGAGGGAGAGAGAGAGAAAGGCAGGTCGAGCGAGGGAGAAAGACAGATCGAGCGAGAGAGAAAGACAGATGGCGCGAAAAAGACAGATGGAGCGAAAAAGACAGATGGAGCGAAAAAGACAGATCGAGCGAGAAAGACAGATCGAGCGAGAGAGAAAGACAGATCGAGCGAGAGAGAAAGACAGATCGAGCGAGAGAGAAAGACAGATCGAGCGAGAGAGACAGATCGAACGAGAGCGAGAGAGACAGATCGAACGAGAGCGAGAGAGACAGATCGAGCGAGAGAGAAAGACAGATCGAGCGAGAGAGAAAGACAGATCGAGCGAGAAAGACAGATCGAGCGAGAGAGAAAGACAGATCGAGCGAGAGGGAAAGACAGATCGAGCGAGAGGGAAAGACAGATCGAGCGAGAGGGAAAGACAGATCGAGCGAGAGGGAAAGACAGATCGAGCGAGAGGGAAAGACAGATCGAGCGAGAGAGAAGGACAGTTCGAGCGAGAGAGAAAGACAGATCGAGCGAGAAAGGCAGATCGAGCGAGAGAGAAAAGCAGATCGAGCGAGAGAGAAAGACAGATCGTGCGAGAGAGAAAGACAGATCGAGCGAGAGAGAAGGATAGATCGAGCGAGAAAGGCAGATCGAGCGAGAGAGAAAAGCAGATCGAGCGAGAGAGAAATACAGATCGAGCGAGAGAGAAAGACAGATCGAACGGCAGCGAGAGAGACAGATCGAACGAGAGCGAGAGAGACAGATCGAGCGAGAGAGAAAGACAGATCGAGCGAGAGAGAAAGACAGATCGAGCGAGAGAGAAAGACAGATCGAGCGAGAGGGAAAGACAGATCGAGCGAGAGGGAAAGACAGATCGAGCGAGAGGGAAAGACAGATCGAGCGAGAGGGAAAGACAGATCGAGCGAGAGAGAAGGACAGTTCGAGCGAGAGAGAAGGACAGATCGAGCGAGAGAGAAAGACAGATCGAGCGAGAAAGGCAGATCGAGCGAGAGAGAAAAGCAGATCGAGCGAGAGAGAAAGACAGATCGAGCGAGAGAGGATAGATCGAGCGAGAAAGGCAGATCGAGCGAGAGAGAAAAGCAGATCAAGCGAGAGAGAAGGACAGATCGAGCGAGAGAGAAAGACAGATCGAGCGAGAGAGAAAGACAGATCGAGCGAGAGAGAAAGACAGATCGAGCGAGAGGGAAAGACAGATCGAGCGAGAGGGAAAGACAGATCGAGAGAGAGAGAAAGACAGATCGAGCGAGAGGGAAAGACAGATCGAGCGAGAGGGAAAGACAGATCGAGCGAGAGGGAAGGACAGATCGAGCGAGAGAGAAGGACAGTTCGAGCGAGAGAGAAGGACAGATCGAGCGAGAGAGAAAGACAGATCGAGCGAGAAAGGCAGATCGAGCGAGAGAGAAAAGCAGATCGAGCGAGAGAGAAAGACAGATCGAGCGAGAGAGAAAGACAGATCGAGCGAGAGAGAAGGATAGATCGAGCGAGAAAGGCAGATCGAGCGAGAGAGAAAAGCAGATCGAGCGAGAGAGAAATACAGATCGAGCGAGAGAGAAAGACAGATCGAACGGCAGCGAGAGAGACAGATCGAACGAGAGCGAGAGAGACAGATCGAGCGAGAGAGAAAGACAGATCGAGCGAGAGCGAGAGAGACAGATCGAGCGAGCGCGAGAAAACAGATCGAGCGCGAGGAAGACAGGTCGAGCGCGAGGAAGACAGGTCGAGCGCGAGGAAGACAGGTCGAGCGCGAGGAAGACAGGTCGAGCGAGAGGAAGACAGGTCGAGCGAGAGGAAGACAGGTCGAGCGCGAGGAAGACAGATCGAGCGCGAGGAAGACAGGTCGAGCGCGAGGAAGACAGGTCGAGCGCGAGGAAGACAGTTCGAGCGCGAGGAAGACAGATCGAGCGCGAGGAAGACAGATCGAGCGCGAGGAAGACAGATCGAGCGCGAGGAAGACAGATCGAGCGCGAGGAAGACAGATCGAGCGCGAGGAAGACAGATCGAGCGCGAGGAAGACAGATCGAGCGAGAGAGAAAGACAGATCGAGCGAGAGAGAAAGACAGATCGAGCGAGAGAGAAAGACAGATCGAGCGAGAGAGAAAGACAGATCGAGCGAGAGAGAAAGACAGATCGAGCGAGAAAGACAGATCGAGCGAGAGAGAAAGACAGATCGAGCGAGAGAGAAAGACAGATCGAGCGAGAGAGAAAGACAGATCGAGCGAGAGAGAAAGACAGATCGAGCGAGAGAAAAAGACAGATCGAGCGACAAAGACAGATCGAGCAAGAGAGAAAGACAGATCGAGCGAGAGAGAGAGAGACAGATCGAAGGAGAGAAAGACAGATCAAGCGAGAGAAAGACAGATCGAACGAGAGAGAAAGACAGATCGAGCGAGAGAGAAAGACAGATCGAACGAGAGAAAAAGACAGATCGAGCGACAAAGACAGATCGAGCAAGAGAGAAAGACAGATCGAGCGAGAGAGAGAGAGACAGATCGAAGGAGAGAAAGACAGATCAAGCGAGAGAAAGACAGATCGAGCGAGAGGGAAAGACAGATCGAGCGAGAGGGAAAGACAGATCGAGAGAGAGAGAAAGACAGATCGAGCGAGAGGGAAAGACAGATCGAGCGAGAGGGAAAGACAGATCGAGCGAGAGGGAAGGACAGATCGAGCGAGAGAGAAGGACAGTTCGAGCGAGAGAGAAGGACAGATCGAGCGAGAGAGAAAGACAGATCGAACGAGAGAGAAGGATAGATCGAGCGAGAAAGGCAGATCGAGCGAGAGAGAAAAGCAGATCGAGCGAGAGAGAAATACAGATCGAGCGAGAGAGAAAGACAGATCGAACGGCAGCGAGAGAGACAGATCGAACGAGAGCGAGAGAGACAGATCGAGCGAGAGAGAAAGACAGATCGAGCGAGAGCGAGAGAGACAGATCGAGCGAGCGCGAGAAAACAGATCGAGCGCGAGGAAGACAGGTCGAGCGCGAGGAAGACAGGTCGAGCGCGAGGAAGACAGGTCGAGCGCGAGGAAGACAGTTCGAGCGCGAGGAAGACAGGTCGAGCGCGAGGAAGACAGTTCGAGCGCGAGGAAGACAGATCGAGCGCGAGGAAGACAGATCGAGCGCGAGGAAGACAGATCGAGCGCGAGGAAGACAGATCGAGCGCGAGGAAGACAGATCGAGCGCGAGGAAGACAGATCGAGCGCGAGGAAGACAGATCGAGCGCGAGGAAGACAGATCGAGCGAGAGAGAAAGACAGATCGAGCGAGAGAGAAAGACAGATCGAGCGAGAGAGAAAGACAGATCGAGCGAGAGAGAAAGACAGATCGAGCGAGAGAGAAAGACAGATCGAGCGAGAAAGACAGATCGAGCGAGAGAGAAAGACAGATCGAGCGAGAGAGAAAGACAGATCGAGCGAGAGAGAAAGACAGATCGAGCGAGAGAGAAAGACAGATCGAGCGAGAGAAAAAGACAGATCGAGCGACAAAGACAGAACGAGCGAGAGAGAAAGACAGATCGAGCGAGAGAGAAAGACAGATCGAGCGAGAGAGAAAGACAGATCGAGCGAGAGAGAAAGACAGATCGAGCGAGAGAAAAAGACAGATCGAGCGACAAAGACAGATCGAGCGAGAGAGAAAGACAGATCGAGCGAGAAAGACAGATCGAGCGAGAAAGACAGATCGAGCGAGAGAGAAAGACAGATCGAGCGAGTGAGAAAGACAGATCGAGCGAGAGAGAAAGACAGATCGAGCGAGAGAGAAAGACAGATCGAGCGAGAGAAAAAGACAGATCGAGCGACAAAGACAGATCGAGCAAGAGAGAAAGACAGATCGAGCGAGAGAGAGAGAGACAGATCGAAGGAGAGAAAGACAGATCAAGCGAGAGAAAGACAGATCGAACGAGAGAGAAAGACAGATCGAGCGAGATAGAAAGACAGATCGAACGAGAGCGAGAGAGACAGATCGAACGAGAGCGAGAGAGACAGATCGAACGAGAGCGAGAGAGACAGATCGAACGAGAGCGAGACAGACAGATCGAACGAGAGCGAGACAGACAGATCGAACGAGAGCGAGACAGACAGATCGAACGAGAGCGAGACAGACAGATCGAACGAGAGCGACACAGACAGATCGAACGAGAGCGAGACAGACAGATCGAACGAGAGCGAGACAGACAGATCGAACGAGAGCGAGACAGACAGATCGAACGAGAGCGAGAGAGACAGATCGAACGAGAGCGAGAGAGACAGATCGAGCGGGAGCGACAAACAGATCGAGCGAAAGTGAAAGACAGGTCGAGCGAGCGAGACAGACAGGTCGAGCGAGAGAGAAGGACAGATTGAGCGAGAGAGAAGGACAGATCGAGCGGCAGCGAGAGAGACAGATCGAAAGAGAGCGAGAGAGACAGATCGAGCGAGAGAGAAAGACAGATCGAGCGAGAGAGAAAGACAGATCGAGCGAGAGAGAAAGACAGATCGAGCGAGAGAGAAAGACAGATCGAGCGAGAGAGAAAGACAGATCGAGCGAGAGAGAAAGACAGATCGAGCGAGAGAGGAAGACAGATCGAGCGAGAGAGGAAGACAGATCGAGCGCGAGGAAGACAGATCGAGCGCGAGGAAGACAGATCGAGCGCGAGGAAGACAGATCGAGCGCGAGGAAGACAGATCGAGCGCGAGGAAGACAGATCGAGCGCGAGGAAGACAGATCGAGCGCGAGGAAGACAGATCGAGCGCGAGGAAGACAGATCGAGCGCGAGGAAGACAGATCGAGCGCGAGGAAGACAGATCGAGCGCGAGGAAGACAGATCGAGCGCGAGGAAGACAGATCGAGCGCGAGGAAGACAGATCGAGCGCGAGGAAGACAGATCGAGCGCGAGGAAGACAGATCGAGAGAAAGAGAAAGAGAAAGACAGATCGAACGAGAGTCAGACAGATCGAGAGTGACAGCCAGACAGAGAGAGAGAGAGAAAGGCAGATCGTGCGAGAAAGAAAGACAGATCGAGCGAGCGAGAAATACAGATCGAGCGAGAGAGAAAGACAGATCGAGCGAGAGAGAAAGACAGATCGAGCTAGAGAGAAAGACAGATCGAGCGAGAGAGAAAGACAGATCGAGCGAGAAAGACAGATCGAGCGAGAGAGAAAGACAGATCGAGCGAGAAAGACAGATCGAGCGAGAAAGACAGATCAAGCAAGAGAGAAAGGCAGATCGAGCGAGAAAGACAGATCGAGCGAGAGAGAAAGACAGATCGAGCGAGAGAGAAAGACAGATCGAGCGAGCGAGACAGACAGATCGAGCGCGAGGAAGACAGATCGAGCGCGAGGAAGACAGATCGAGCGCGAGGAAGACAGATCGAGAGAAAGAGAAAGAGAAAGACAGTTCGAACGAGAGTCAGACAGATCGAGAGTGACAGCCAGACAGAGAGAGAGAGAGAAAGGCAGATCGTGCGAGAATGAAAGACAGATCGAGCGAGAGAGAAAGGCAGATCGAGCGAGAGAGAAAGGCAGAGCGAGCGAGCGAGAAAGACAGATCGAGCGAGAGAGAAAGACAGATCGAGCGAGAGAGAAAGACAGATCGAGCGAGAGAGAAAGACAGATCGAGCGAGAGAGAAAGACAGATCGAGCGAGAAAGACAGATCGAGCGAGCGAGAAAGACAGATCGAGCGAGAGAGAAAGACAGATCGAGCGAGAAAGACAGATCGAGCGAGAGAGAAAAGCAGATCGAGCGAGAGAGAAAGACAGATCGAGCGAGAGAGGATAGATCGAGCGAGAAAGGCAGATCGAGCGAGAGAGAAAAGCAGATCGAGCGAGAGAGAAGGACAGATCGAGCGAGAGAGAAAGACAGATCGAGCGAGAGAGAAAGACAGATCGAGCGAGAGGGAAAGACAGATCGAGCGAGAGGGAAAGACAGATCGAGCGAGAGAGAAAGACAGATCGAGCGAGAGGGAAAGACAGATCGAGCGAGAGGGAAAGACAGATCGAGCGAGAGGGAAAGACAGATCGAGCGAGAGAGAAGGACAGTTCGAGCGAGAGAGAAAGACAGATCGAGCGAGAAAGGCAGATCGAGCGAGAGAGAAAAGCAGATCGAGCGAGAGAGAAAGACAGATCGAGCGAGAGAGAAAGACAGATCGAGCGAGAGAGAAGGATAGATCGAGCGAGAAAGGCAGATCGAGCGAGAGAGAAAAGCAGATCGAGCGAGAGAGAAATACAGATCGAGCGAGAGAGAAAGACAGATCGAACGGCAGCGAGAGAGACAGATCGAACGAGAGCGAAAGAGACAGATCGAGCGAGAGAGAAAGACAGATCGAGCGAGAGCGAGAGAGACAGATCGAGCGAGCGCGAGAAAACAGATAGAGCGCGAGGAAGACAGGTCGAGCGCGAGGAAGACAGGTCGAGCGCGAGGAGGACAGGTCGAGCGCGAGGAGGACAGGTCGAGCGCGAGGAAGACAGGTCGAGCGCGAGGAAGACAGGTCGAGCGCGAGGAAGACAGATCGAGCGAGAGGAAGACAGATCGAGCGCGAGGAAGACAGGTCGAGCGCGAGGAAGACAGATCGAGCGCGTGGAAGACAGGTCGAGCGCGAGGAAGACAGTTCGAGCGCGAGGAAGACAGATCGAGCGCGAGGAAGACAGATCGAGCGCGAGGAAGACAGATCGAGCGCGAGGAAAACAGATCGAGCGCGAGGAAGACAGATCGAGCGCGAGGAAGACAGATCGAGCGCGTGGAAGACAGATCGAGCGCGAGGAAGACAGATCGAGCGAGAGAGAAAGACAGATCGAGCGAGAGAGAAAGACAGATCGAGCGAGAGAGAAAGACAGATCGAGCGAGAGAGAAAGACAGATCGAGCGAGAGAGAAAGACAGATCGAGCGAGAAAGACAGATCGAGCGAGAGAGAAAGACAGATCGAGCGAGAGAGAAAGACAGATCGAGCGAGAGAGAAAGACAGATCGAGCGAGAGAGAAAGACAGATCGAGCGAGAGAGAAAGACAGATCGAGCGAGAGAAAAAGACAGATCGAGCGACAAAGACAGATCGAGCAAGAGAGAAAGACAGATCGAGCGAGAGAGAGAGAGACAGATCGAAGGAGAGAAAGACAGATCAAGCGAGAGAAAGACAGATCGAACGAGAGAGAAAGACAGATCGAGCGAGATAGAAAGACAGATCGAACGAGAGCGAGAGAGACAGATCGAACGAGAGCGAGACAGACAGATCGAACGAGAGCGAGACAGACAGATCGAACGAGAGCGAGACAGACAGATCGAACGAGAGCGAGACAGACAGATCGAACGAGAGCGAGACAGACAGATCGAACGAGAGCGAGACAGACAGATCGAACGAGAGCGAGAGAGACAGATCGAACGAGAGCGAGAGAGACAGATCGAGCGGGAGCGACAAAGAGATCGAGCGAAAGTGAAAGACAGGTCGAGCGAGGGAGACAGACAGGTCGAGCGAGAGAGAAGGACAGATCGAGCGAGAGAGAAGGACAGATCGAGCGGCAGCGAGAGAGACAGATCGAAAGAGAGCGAGAGAGACAGATCGAGCGAGAGAGAAAGACAGATCGAGCGAGAGAGAAAGACAGATCGAGCGCGAGGAGGACAGGTCGAGCGCGAGGAAGACAGGTCGAGCGCGAGGAAGACAGGTCGAGCGCGAGGAAGACAGATTGAGCGAGAGGAAGACAGATCGAGCGCGAGGAAGACAGGTCGAGCGCGAGGAAGACAGGTCGAGCGCGAGGAAGACAGTTCGAGCGCGAGGAAGACAGATCGAGCGCGAGGAAGACAGATCGAGCGCGAGGAAGACAGATCGAGCGCGAGGAAAACAGATCGAGCGCGAGGAAGACAGATCGAGCGCGAGGAAGACAGATCGAGCGCGAGGAAGTCAGATCGAGCGCGTGGAAGACAGATCGAGCGAGAGAGAAAGACAGATCGAGCGAGAGAGAAAGACAGATCGAGCGAGAGAGAAAGACAGATCGAGCGAGAGAGAAAGACAGATCGAGCGAGAGAGAAAGACAGATCGAGCGAGAGAGAAAGACAGATCGAGCGAGAGAGAAAGACAGATCGAGCGAGAGAGAAAGACAGATCGAGCGAGAGAGAAAGACAGATCGAGCGAGAAAGACAGATCGAGCGAGAGAGAAAGACAGATCGAGCGAGAGAGAAAGACAGATCGAGCGAGAGAGAAAGACAGATCGAGCGAGAGAGAAAGACAGATCGAGCGAGAAAGACAGATCGAGCGAGAGAGAAAGACAGGTCAAGCGAGCGAGACAGACAGGTCGAACGAGAGAGAAGGACAGATCGAGCGAGAGAGAAGGACAGATCGAGCGGCAGCGAGAGAGACAGATCGAAAGAGAGCGAGAGAGACAGATCGAGCGAGAGAGAAAGACAGATCGAGCGAGAGAGAAAGACAGATCGAGCGAGAGAGAAAGACAGATCGAGCGAGAGAGAAAGACAGATCGAGCGAGAGAGAAAGACAGATCGAGCGAGAGAGAAAGACAGATCGAGCGAGAGAGGAAGACAGATCGAGCGCGAGGAAGACAGATCGAGCGCGAGGAAGACAGATCGAGCGCGAGGAAGACAGATCGAGCGCGAGGAAGACAGATCGAGCGCGAGGAAGACAGATCGAGCGCGAGGAAGACAGATCGAGCGCGAGGAAGACAGATCGAGCGCGAGGAAGACAGATCGAGCGCGAGGAAGACAGATCGAGCGCGAGGAAGACAGATCGAGCGCGAGAAAGACAGATCGAGCGAGCGAGACAGACAGATCGAGCGCGAGGAAGACAGATCGAGCGCGAGGAAGACAGATCGAGAGAAAGAGAAAGAGAAAGACAGATCGAACGAGAGTCAGACAGATCGAGAGTGACAGCCAGACAGAGAGAGAGAAAGAAAGGCAGATCGTGCGAGAAAGAAAGACAGATCGAGCGAGAGAGAAAGGCAGATCGAGCGAGAGAGAAAGGCAGATCGAGCGAGAGAGAAAGACAGATCGAGCGAGAGAGAAAGACAGATCGAGCGAGAAAGACAGATCGAGCGAGAGAGAAAGACAGATCGAGCGAGAAAGACAGATCGAGCGAGAAAGACAGATCAAGCAAGAGAGAAAGGCAGATCGAGCGAGAAAGACAGATCGAGCGAGAGAGAAAGACAGATCGAGCGAGAGTGAAAGACAGATCGAGCGAGCGAGACAGACAGATCGAGCGCGAGGAAGACAGATCGAGCGCGAGGAAGACAGATCGAGAGAAAGAGAAAGAGAAAGACAGATCGAACGAGAGTCAGACAGATCGAGAGTGACAGCCAGACAGAGAGAGAGAGAGAAAGGCAGATCGTGCGAGAAAGAAAGACAGATCGAGCGAGAGAGAAAGGCAGATCGAGCGAGAGAGAAAGGCAGATCGAGCGAGCGAGAAAGACAGATCGAGCGAGAGAGAAAGACAGATCGAGCGAGAGAGAAAGACAGATCGAGCGAGAGAGAAAGACAGATCGAGCGAGAAAGACAGATCGAGCGAGCGAGAAAGACAGATCGAGCGAGAGAGAAAGACAGATCGAGCGAGAAAGACAGATCGAGCGAGAAAGACAGATCAAGCAAGAGAGAAAGACAGATCGAGCGAGAAAGACAGATCGAGCGAGAGAGAAAGACAGATCGAGCGAGAGAGAAAGACAGATCGAGCGAGCGAGACAGACAGATCGAGCGAGACAGACAGATCGAGCGAGAGAGAAAGACAGATCGAGCGAGAAAGGCAGATCGAGCGAGAAAGACAGACAGATCGAGCGAGAGCGAGACAGACAGATCGAGCGAGAGAGAAAGACAGATCGAACGAGAAAGGCAGATCGAGCGAGAGAGAAAGACAGACAGATCGAGCGAGAGAGACAGACAGACAGACAGATCGAGGGAGAAAGCCAGAGGGAGAGAGAGAGAAAGGCAGGTCGAGCGAGGGAGAAAGACAGATCGAGCGAGAGAGAAAGACAGATGGCGCGAAAAAGACAGATGGAGCGAAAAAGACAGATGGAGCGAAAAAGACAGATGGAGCGAAAAAGACAGATGGAGCGAAAGTGAAAGACAGGTCGAGCGAGAGAGACAGACAGGTCGAGCTGTCTTTCTCTCTCGCTCGATCTGCCTTTCTCGCTCGATCTGTCTTTCTCTCTCGCTCGATCTGTCCTTCTCTCTCGCTCGAACTGTCCTTCTCTCTCGCTCGATCTGTCTTTCCCTCTCGCTCGATCTGTCTTTCCCTCTCGCTCGATCTGTCTTTCCCTCTCGCTCGATCTGTCTTTCCCTCTCGCTCGATCTGTCTTTTTCTCTCGCTCGATCTGTCTTTCTCTCTCGCTCGATCTGTCTCTCTCGCTCTCGTTCGATCTGTCTCTCTCGCTGCCGTTCGATCTGTCTTTCTCTCTCGCTCGATCTGTATTTCTCTCTCGCTCGATCTGCTTTTCTCTCTCGCTCGATCTGCCTTTCTCGCTCGATCTGTCTTTCTTTCTCTCTCGCTCGATCTGCTTTTCTCTCTCGCTCGGTCTGCCTTTCTCGCTCGATCTGTCTTTCTCTCTCGCTCGATCTATCCTTCTCTCTCGCTCGAGGGAGAAAGCCAGAGGGAGAGAGAGAGAAAGGCAGGTCGAGCGAGAGAGAAAGACAGATCGAGCGAGAGAGAAAGACAGATCGAGCGAGAAAGACAGATCGAGCGAGAGAGAAAGACAGATCGAGCGAGAAAGACAGATCGAGCGAGAGAGAAAGACAGATCGAGCGAGAGAGAAAGACAGATCGAGCGAGAGGGAAAGACAGATCGAGCGAGAGGGAAAGACAGATCGAGCGAGAGAGAAGGACAGATCGAGCGAGAGGGAAAGACAGATCGAGCGAGAGGGAAAGACAGATCGAGCGAGAGGGAAAGACAGATCGAGCGAGAGGGAAGGACAGTTCGAGCGAGAGCGAAGGACAGATCGAGCGAGAGAGAAAGACAGATCGAGCGAGAAAGGCAGATCGAGCGAGAGAGAAAAGCAGATCGAGCGAGAGAGAAAGACAGATCGAGCGAGAGAGAAAGACAGATCGAGCGAGAGAGAAGGATAGATCGAGCGAGAAAGGCAGATCGAGCGAGAGAGAAAAGCAGATCGAGCGAGAGAGAAATACAGATCGAGCGAGAGAGAAAGACAGATCGAACGGCAGCGAGAGAGACAGATCGAACGAGAGCGAGAGAGACAGATCGAGCGAGAGAGAAAGACAGATCGAGCGAGAGCGAGAGAGACAGATCGAGCGTGCGCGAGAAAACAGATCGAGCGCGAGGAAGACAGGTCGAGCGCGAGGAAGACAGATCGAGCGCGTGGAAGACAGGTCGAGCGCGAGGAAGACAGTTCGAGCGCGAGGAAGACAGATCGAGCGCGAGGAAGACAGATCGAGCGCGAGGAAGACAGATCGAGCGCGAGGAAGACAGATCGAGCGCGAGGAAGACAGATCGAGCGCGTGGAAGACAGATCGAGCGCGAGGAAGACAGATCGAGCGAGAGAGAAAGACAGATCGAGCGAGAGAGAAAGACAGATCGAGCGAGAGAGAAAGACAGATCGAGCGAGAGAGAAAGACAGATCGAGCGAGAAAGACAGATCGAGCGAGAGAGAAAGACAGATCGAGCGAGAGAGAAAGACAGATCGAGCGAGAGAGAAAGACAGATCGAGCGAGAGAGAAAGACAGATCGAGCGAGAGAAAAAGACAGATCGAGCGACAAAGACAGATCGAGCAAGAGAGAAAGACAGATCGAGCGAGAGAGAGAGAGACAGATCGAAGGAGAGAAAGACAGATCAAGCGAGAGAAAGACAGATCGAACGAGAGAGAAAGACAGATCGAGCGAGATAGAAAGACAGATCGAACGAGAGCGAGAGAGACAGATCGAACGAGAGCGAGAGAGACAGATCGAAGGAGAGAAAGACAGATCAAGCGAGAGAAAGACAGATCAAACGAGAGAGAAAGACAGATCGAGCGAGATAGAAAGACAGATCGAACGAGAGCGAGAGAGACAGATCGAACGAGAGCGAGAGAGACAGATCGAACGAGAGCGAGAGAGACAGATCGAACGAGAGCGAGACAGACAGATCGAACGAGAGCGAGACAGACAGATCGAACGAGAGCGAGACAGACAGATCGAACGAGAGCGAGACAGACAGATCGAACGAGAGCGAGACAGACAGATCGAACGAGAGTGAGACAGACAGATCGAACGAGAGCGAGACAGACAGATCGAGCGGGAGCGACAAACAGATCGAGCGAAAGTGAAAGACAGGTCGAGCGAGCGAGACAGACAGGTCGAGCGAGAGAGAAGGACAGATCAAGCGAGAGAGAAGGACAGATCGAGCGAGAGAGAAAGACAGGTCGAGCGAGAGAGAAAGACAGGTCGAGCGAGAGAGAAAGACAGATCGAGCGAGAGTCAGACAGATCGAGAGTGACAGCCAGACAGAGAGAGAGAGAGAAAGGCAGATCGTGCGAGAAAGAAAGACAGATCGAGCGAGAGAGAAAGGCAGATCGAGCGAGAGAGAAAGGCAGATCGAGCGAGCGAGAAAGACAGATCGAGCGAGAGAGAAAGACAGATCGAGCGAGAGAAAAAGACAGATCGAGCGACAAAGACAGATCGAGCAAGAGAGAAAGACAGATCGAGCGAGAGAGAGAGAGAGACAGATCGAAGGAGAGAAAGACAGATCAAGCGAGAGAAAGACAGATCGAACGAGAGAGAAAGACAGGTCGAGCGAGAGAGAAAGACAGATCGAGCGCGAGGAAGACAGATCGAGCGCGAGGAAGACAGATCGAGCGCGAGGAAGACAGATCGAGCGCGAGGAAGACAGATCGAGCGCGAGGAAGACAGATCGAGCGCGAGGAAGACAGATCGAGCGCGAGGAAGACAGATCGAGCGCGAGGAAGACAGATCGAGCGCGAGGAAGACAGATCGAGCGCGAGGAAGACAGATCGAGCGCGAGGAAGACAGATCGAGCGCGAGGAAGACAGATCGAGCGCGAGGAAGACAGATCGAGCGCGAGGAAGACAGATCGAGCGCGAGGAAGACAGATCGAGAGAAAGAGAAAGAGAAAGACAGATCGAACGAGAGTCAGACAGATCGAGAGTGACAGCCAGACAGAGAGAGAGAGAGAAAGGCAGATCGTGCGAGAAAGAAAGACAGATCGAGCGAGAGAGAAAGGCAGATCGAGCGAGAGAGAAAGGCAGATCGAGCGAGCGAGAAAGACAGATCGAGCGAGAGAGAAAGACAGATCGAGCGAGAAAGAAAGACAGATCGAGCGAGAGAGAAAGACAGATCGAGCGAGAGAGAAAGACAGATCGAGCGAGAAAGACAGATCGAGCGAGAGAGAAAGACAGATCGAGCGAGAAAGACAGATCGAGCGAGAAAGACAGATCAAGCAAGAGAGAAAGACAGATTGAGCGAGAAAGACAGATCGAGCGAGAGAGAAAGACAGATCGAGCGAGAGAGAAAGACAGATCGAGCGAGCGAGACAGACAGATCGAGCGAGACAGACAGATCGAGCGAGAGAGAAAGACAGATCGAGAGAGAAAGGCAGATCGAGCGAGAGAGAAAGGCAGATCGAGCGAGAGAGAAAGGCAGATCGAGCGAGAGAGAAAGGCAGATCGAGCGAGCGAGAAAGACAGATCGAGCGAGAGAGAAAGACAGATCGAGCGAGAAAGAAAGACAGATCGAGCGAGAGAGAAAGACAGATCGAGCGAGAGAGAAAGACAGATCGAGCGAGAATGACAGATCGAGCGAGAGAGAAAGACAGATCGAGCGAGAAAGACAGATCGAGCGAGAAAGACAGATCGAGCGAGAAAGACAGATCAAGCAAGAGAGAAAGACAGATTGAGCGAGAAAGACAGATCGAGCGAGACAGAAAGACAGATCGAGCGAGAGAGAAAGACAGATCGAGCGAGCGAGACAGACAGATCGAGCGAGACAGACAGATCGAGCGAGAGAGAAAGACAGATCGAGCGAAAAAGGCAGATCGAGCGAGAAAGACAGACAGATCGAGCGAGAGAGAAAGACAGATCGAACGAGAAAGGCAGATCGAGCGAGAGAGAAAGACAGACAGATCGAGCGAGAGAGACAGACAGACAGACAGATCGAGGGAGAAAGCCAGAGGGAGAGAGAGAGAAAGGCAGGTCGAGCGAGGGAGAAAGACAGATCGAGCGAGAGAGAAAGACAGATGGCGCGAAAAAGACAGATGGAGCGAAAAAGACAGATGGAGCGAAAAAGACAGATCGAGCGAGAAAGAAAGACAGATCGAGCGAGAGAGAAAGACAGATCGAGCGAGAGAGAAAGACAGATCGAGCGAGAGAGACAGATCGAACGAGAGCGAGAGAGACAGATCGAACGAGAGCGAGAGAGACAGATCGAGCGGGAGCGGAAAACAGATCGAGCGAAAGTGAAAGACAGGTCGAGCGAGAGAGACAGACAGGTCGAGCGAGAGAGACAGACAGGTCGAGCGAGAAAGACAGATCGAGAGAAAGAGAAAGAGAAAGACAGATCGAACGAGAGTCAGACAGATCGAGAGTGACAGCCAGACAGAGAGAGAGAGAGAAAGGCAGATCGTGCGAGAAAGAAAGACAGATCGAGCGAGAGAGAAACGCAGATCGAGCGAGAGAGAAAGGCAGATCGAGCGAGAGAGAAAGACAGATCGAGCGAGAGAGAAAGACAGATCGAGCGAGAAAGCCAGAGGGAGAGAGAGAGAAAGGCAGGTCGAGCGAGGGAGAAAGACAGATCGAGCGAGAGAGAACGACAGATGGCGCGAAAAAGACAGATGGAGCGAAAAAGACAGATGGAGCGAAAAAGACAGATCGAGCGAGGAAGACAGATCGAGTGAGAGAGAAAGACAGATCGAGTGAGAGAGAAAGACAGATCGAGTGAGAGAGAAAGACAGATCGAGCGAGAGAGAAAGACAGATCGAGCGAGAGAGAAAGACAGATCGAGCGAGAGAGACAGACAGATCGAGCGAGAGAGACAGATCGAACGAGAGCGAGAGAGACAGATCGAACGAGAGCGAGAGAGACAGATCGAGCGGGAGCGAAAAACAGATCGAGCGAAAGTGAAAGACAGATCGAGCGAGCGAGACAGACAGGTCGAGCGAGAGAGACAGATCGAGCGAGAGAGAAAGACAGATCGAGCGAGAGAGAAAGGCAGATCGAGCGAGAGAGAAAGACAGATCGAGCGAGAGAGAAAGACAGATCGAGCGAGAGAGAAAGACAGATCGAGCGAGCGAGACAGATCGAGCGAGAGAGAAAGACAGATCGAGCGAGAGAGAAAGACAGATCGAGCGAGAGAGAAAGACAGATCGAGCGAGAGAGAAAGACAGATCGAGCGAGAGAGAAAGACAGATCGAGCGAGAGAGAAAGACAGATCGAGCGAGAGAGAAAGACAGATCGAGCGAGAGGGAAAGACAGATCGAGCAAGAGGGAAAGACAGATCGAGCGAGAGAGAAAGACAGATCGAGTGAGAGGGAAAGACAGATCGAGCGAGAGAGAAGGATAGATCGAGCGAGAAAGGCAGATCGAGCGAGAGAGAAAGACAGATCGAGCGAGAGGGAAAGACAGATCGAGCGAGCGAGACAGACAGGTCGAGCGAGAGAGACAGACAGGTCGAGCGAGAGAGACAGACAGGTCGAGCGAGAGAGACAGACAGGTCGAGCGAGAGAGACAGACAGGTCGAGCGAGAGAGACAGACAGGTCGAGCGAGAGAGACAGACAGATCGAGCGAGAGAGACAGATCGAGCGAGAGAGAAAGACAGATCGAGCGAGAGAGAAAGACAGATCGAGCGAGAGGGAAAGACAGATCGAGCAAGAGGGAAAGACAGATCGAGCGAGAGAGAAAGACAGATCGAGCGAGAGAGAAGGATAGATCGAGCGAGAAAGGCACATCGAGCGAGAGAGAAAGACAGATCGAGCGAGAGGGAAAGACAGATCGAGCGAGAAAGACAGATCGAGCGAGAGAGAAAGACAGATCGAGCGAGAAAGACAGATCGAGCGAGCGAGAAAGACAGATCGAGCGAGAGAGAAAGACAGATCGAGCGAGAGAGAAAGACAGATCGAGCGAGAAAGACAGATCGAGCGAGCGAGAAAGACAGATCGAGCGAGAGAGAAAGACAGATCGAGCGAGAGAGAAAGACAGATCGAGCTAGAGAGAAAGACAGATCGAGCGAGAAAGGCAGATCGAGCGAGAGAGAAAGACAGACAGATCGAGCGAGAGAGACAGACAGACAGATCGAGGGAGAAAGCCAGAGGGAGAGAGACAGAAAGGCAGGTCGAGCGAGGGAGAAAGACAGATCGAGCGAGAGAGAAAGACAGATCGAGCGAGAGAGAAAGACAGATCGAGCGAGAGACAAAGACAGATCGAACGAGAGCGAGAGAGACAGATCGAACGAGAGCGAGAGAGACAGATCGAACGAGAGCGAGAGAGACAGATCGAGCGGGAGCGAAAAACAGATCGAGCGAAAGTGAAAGACAGATCGAGCGAACGAGACAGACAGATCGAGCGAGAGAGACAGACAGGTCGAGCGAGAGGGAAAGACAGATCGAGTGAGAGGGAAAGACAGATCGAGCGAGAGAGAAGGACAGTTCAAGCGAGAGAGAAGGACAGATCGAGCGAGAGAGAAAGACAGATCGAGCGAGAAAGGCAGATCGAGCGAGAGAGAAAAGCAGATCGAGCGAGAGAGAAAGACAGATCGAGCGAGAGAGAAAGACAGATCGAGCGAGAGAGAAGGATAGATCGAGCGAGAAAGGCAGATCGAGCGAGAGAGAAAAGCAGATCGAGCGAGAGAGAAGGACAGATCAAGCGAGAGAGAAAGACAGATCGAGCGAGAGAGAAAGACAGATCGAGCGAGAGAGAAAGACAGATCGAGCGAGAGGGAAAGACAGATCGAGCGAGAGGGAAAGACAGATCGAGCGAGAGAGAAGGACAGATCGAGCGAGAGGGAAAGACAGATCGAGCGAGAGGGAAAGACAGATCGAGCGAGAGGGAAAGACAGATCGAGCGAGAGGGAAAGACAGATCGAGCGAGAGGGAAAGACAGATCGAGCGAGAGGGAAAGACAGATCGAGCGAGAGGGAAAGACAGATCGAGCGAGAGAGAAAGACAGATCGAGCGAGAGGGAAAGACAGATCGAGCGAGAGGGAAAGACAGATCGAGCGAGAGGGAAAGACAGATCGAGCGAGAGAGAAGGACAGTTCGAGCGAGAGAGAAAGACAGATCGAGCGAGAAAGGCAGATCGAGCGAGAGAGAAAAGCAGATCGAGCGAGAGAGAAAGACAGATCGAGCGAGAGAGAAAGACAGATCGAGCGAGAGAGAAGGATAGATCGAGCGAGAAAGGCAGATCGAGCGAGAGAGAAAAGCAGATCGAGCGAGAGAGAAATACAGATCGAGCGAGAGAGAAAGACAGATCGAACGGCAGCGAGAGAGACAGATCGAACGAGAGCGAGAGAGACAGATCGAGCGAGAGAGAAAGACAGATCGAGCGAGAGCGAGAGAGACAGATCGAGCGAGCGCGAGAAAACAGATCGAGCGCGAGGAAGACAGGTCGAGCGCGAGGAAGACAGGTCGAGCGCGAGGAAGACAGGTCGAGCGCGAGGAAGACAGGTCGAGCGCGAGGAAGACAGGTCGAGCGCGAGGAAGACAGATCGAGCGCGAGGAAGACAGATCGAGCGCGTGGAAGACAGATCGAGCGCGAGGAAGACAGATCGAGCGAGAGAGAAAGACAGATCGAGCGAGAGAGAAAGACAGATCGAGCGAGAGAGAAAGACAGATCGAGCGAGAGAGAAAGACAGATCGAGCGAGAGAGAAAGACAGATCGAGCGAGAAAGACAGATCGAGCGAGAGAGAAAGACAGATCGAGCGAGAGAGAAAGACAGATCGAGCGAGAGAGAAAGACAGATCGAGCGAGAGAGAAAGACAGATCGAGCGAGAGAGAAAGACAGATCGAGCTAGAGAAAAAGACAGATCGAGCGAGAGAGAGAGAGACAGATCGAAGGAGAGAAAGACAGATCAAGCGAGAGTAAGACAGATCGAGCGAGATAGAAAGACAGATCGAACGAGAGCGAGAGAGACAGATCGAACGAGAGCGAGAGAGACAGATCGAACGAGAGCGAGACAGACAGATCGAACGAGAGCGAGACAGACAGATCGAACGAGAGCGAGACAGACAGATCGAACGAGAGCGAGACAGACAGATCGAACGAGAGCGAGACAGACAGATCGAACGAGAGCGAGAGAGACAGATCGAACGAGAGCGAGAGAGACAGATCGAGCGTGAGCGACAAACAGATCGAGCGAAAGTGAAAGACAGGTCGAGCGAGCGAGACAGACAGGTCGAGCGAGAGAGAAGGACAGATCGAGCGAGAGAGAAGGACAGATCGAGCGGCAGCGAGAGAGACAGATCGAAAGAGAGCGAGAGAGACAGATCGAGCGAGAGAGAAAGACAGATCGAGCGAGAGAGAAGGACAGATCGAGCGAGAGAGAAAGACAGATCGAGCGAGAGAGAAAGACAGATCGAGCGAGAGAGAAAGACAGATCGAGCGAGAGGGAAAGACAGATCGAGCGAGAGGGAAAGACAGATCGAGCGAGAGAGAAGGACAGATCGAGCGAGAGGGAAAGACAGATCGAGCGAGAGGGAAAGACAGATCGAGCGAGAGAGAAAGACAGATCGAGCGAGAGGGAAAGACAGATCGAGCGAGAGGGAAAGACAGATCGAGCGAGAGGGAAAGACAGATCGAGCGAGAGGGAAAGACAGATCGAGCGAGAGAGAAGGACAGTTCGAGCGAGAGAGAAAGACAGATCGAGCGAGAAAGGCAGATCGAGCGAGAGAGAAAAGCAGATCGAGCGAGAGAGAAAGACAGATCGAGCGAGAGAGAAAGACAGATCGAGCGAGAGAGAAGGATAGATCGAGCGAGAAAGGCAGATCGAGCGAGAGAGAAAAGCAGATCGAGCGAGAGAGAAATACAGATCGAGCGAGAGAGAAAGACAGATCGAACGGCAGCGAGAGAGACAGATCGAACGAGAGCGAGAGAGACAGATCGAGCGAGAGAGAAAGACAGATCGAGCGAGAGCGAGAGAGACAGATCGAGCGAGCGCGAGAAAACAGATCGAGCGCGAGGAAGACAGGTCGAGCGCGAGGAAGACAGGTCGAGCGCGAGGAAGACAGGTCGAGCGCGAGGAAGACAGGTCGAGCGCGAGGAAGACAGGTCGAGCGCGAGGAAGACAGATCGAGCGCGAGGAAGACAGATCGAGCGCGTGGAAGACAGATCGAGCGCGAGGAAGACAGATCGAGCGAGAGAGAAAGACAGATCGAGCGAGAGAGAAAGACAGATCGAGCGAGAGAGAAAGACAGATCGAGCGAGAGAGAAAGACAGATCGAGCGAGAGAGAAAGACAGATCGAGCGAGAAAGACAGATCGAGCGAGAGAGAAAGACAGATCGAGCGAGAGAGAAAGACAGATCGAGCGAGAGAGAAAGACAGATCGAGCGAGAGAGAAAGACAGATCGAGCTAGAGAAAAAGACAGATCGAGCGAGAGAGAAAGACAGATCGAGCGAGCGAGACAGATCGAGCGAGAGAGAAAGACAGATCGAGCGAGAGAGAAAGACAGATCGAGCGAGAGAGACAGACAGGTCGAGCGAGAGAGACAGACAGGTCGAGCGAGAGAGACAGACAGGTCGAGCGAGAGAGACAGACAGATCGAGCGAGAGAGACAGATCGAGCGAGAGAGAAAGACAGATCGAGCGAGAGAGAAAGACAGATCGAGCGAGAGAGAAAGACAGATCGAGCGAGAGGGAAAGACAGATCGAGCAAGAGGGAAAGACAGATCGAGCGAGAGAGAAAGACAGATCGAGCGAGAGAGAAGGATAGATCGAGCGAGAAAGGCACATCGAGCGAGAGAGAAAGACAGATCGAGCGAGAGGGAAAGACAGATCGAGCGAGAAAGACAGATCGAGCGAGAGAGAAAGACAGATCGAGCGAGAAAGACAGATCGAGCGAGCGAGAAAGACAGATCGAGCGAGAGAGAAAGACAGATCGAGCGAGAGAGAAAGACAGATCGAGCGAGAAAGACAGATCGAGCGAGCGAGAAAGACAGATCGAGCGAGAGAGAAAGACAGATCGAGCGAGAGAGAAAGACAGATCGAGCTAGAGAGAAAGACAGATCGAGCGAGAAAGGCAGATCGAGCGAGAGAGAAAGACAGACAGATCAAGCGAGAGAGACAGACAGACAGATCGAGGGAGAAAGCCAGAGGGAGAGAGACAGAAAGGCAGGTCGAGCGAGGGAGAAAGACAGATCGAGCGAGAGAGAAAGACAGATCGAGCGAGAGAGAAAGACAGATCGAGCGAGAGACAAAGACAGATCGAACGAGAGCGAGAGAGACAGATCGAACGAGAGCGAGAGAGACAGATCGAACGAGAGCGAGAGAGACAGATCGAGCGGGAGCGAAAAACAGATCGAGCGAAAGTGAAAGACAGATCGAGCGAGCGAGACAGACAGATCGAGCGAGAGAGACAGACAGGTCGAGCGAGAGGGAAAGACAGATCGAGTGAGAGGGAAAGACAGATCGAGCGAGAGAGAAGGACAGTTCAAGCGAGAGAGAAGGACAGATCGAGCGAGAGAGAAAGACAGATCGAGCGAGAAAGGCAGATCGAGCGAGAGAGAAAAGCAGATCGAGCGAGAGAGAAAGACAGATCGAGCGAGAGAGAAAGACAGATCGAGCGAGAGAGAAGGATAGATCGAGCGAGAAAGGCAGATCGAGCGAGAGAGAAAAGCAGATCGAGCGAGAGAGAAGGACAGATCAAGCGAGAGAGAAAGACAGATCGAGCGAGAGAGAAAGACAGATCGAGCGAGAGAGAAAGACAGATCGAGCGAGAGGGAAAGACAGATCGAGCGAGAGGGAAAGACAGATCGAGCGAGAGAGAAGGACAGATCGAGCGAGAGGGAAAGACAGATCGAGCGAGAGGGAAAGACAGATCGAGCGAGAGGGAAAGACAGATCGAGCGAGAGGGAAAGACAGATCGAGCGAGAGGGAAAGACAGATCGAGCGAGAGGGAAAGACAGATCGAGCGAGAGGGAAAGACAGATCGAGCGAGAGAGAAAGACAGATCGAGCGAGAGGGAAAGACAGATCGAGCGAGAGGGAAAGACAGATCGAGCGAGAGGGAAAGACAGATCGAGCGAGAGAGAAGGACAGTTCGAGCGAGAGAGAAAGACAGATCGAGCGAGAAAGGCAGATCGAGCGAGAGAGAAAAGCAGATCGAGCGAGAGAGAAAGACAGATCGAGCGAGAGAGAAAGACAGATCGAGCGAGAGAGAAGGATAGATCGAGCGAGAAAGGCAGATCGAGCGAGAGAGAAAAGCAGATCGAGCGAGAGAGAAATACAGATCGAGCGAGAGAGAAAGACAGATCGAACGGCAGCGAGAGAGACAGATCGAACGAGAGCGAGAGAGACAGATCGAGCGAGAGAGAAAGACAGATCGAGCGAGAGCGAGAGAGACAGATCGAGCGAGCGCGAGAAAACAGATCGAGCGCGAGGAAGACAGGTTGAGCGCGAGGAAGACAGGTCGAGCGCGAGGAAGACAGGTCGAGCGCGAGGAAGACAGGTCGAGCGCGAGGAAGACAGATCGAGCGCGAGGAAGACAGATCGAGCGCGTGGAAGACAGATCGAGCGCGAGGAAGACAGATCGAGCGAGAGAGAAAGACAGATCGAGCGAGAGAGAAAGACAGATCGAGCGAGAGAGAAAGACAGATCGAGCGAGAGAGAAAGACAGATCGAGCGAGAGAGAAAGACAGATCGAGCGAGAAAGACAGATCGAGCGAGAGAGAAAGACAGATCGAGCGAGAGAGAAAGACAGATCGAGCGAGCGAGAAAGACAGATCGAGCGAGAGAGAAAGACAGATCGAGCGAGAGAGAAAGACAGATCGAGCTAGAGAAAAAGACAGATCGAGCGAGAGAGAGAGAGACAGATCGAAGGAGAGAAAGACAGATCAAGCGAGAGTAAGACAGATCGAGCGAGATAGAAAGACAGATCGAACGAGAGCGAGAGAGACAGATCGAACGAGAGCGAGAGAGACAGATCGAACGAGAGCGAGACAGACAGATCGAACGAGAGCGAGACAGACAGATCGAACGAGAGCGAGACAGACAGATCGAACGAGAGCGAGACAGACAGATCGAACGAGAGCGAGACAGACAGATCGAACGAGAGCGAGACAGACAGATCGAACGAGAGCGAGAGAGACAGATCGAACGAGAGCGAGAGAGACAGATCGAGCGTGAGCGACAAACAGATCGAGCGAAAGTGAAAGACAGGTCGAGCGAGCGAGACAGACAGGTCGAGCGAGAGAGAAGGACAGATCGAGCGAGAGAGAAGGACAGATCGAGCGGCAGCGAGAGAGACAGATCGAAAGAGAGCGAGAGAGACAGATCGAGCGAGAGAGAAAGACAGATCGAGCGAGAGAGAAGGACAGATCGAGCGAGAGAGAAAGACAGATCGAGCGAGAGAGAAAGACAGATCGAGCGAGAGAGAAAGACAGATCGAGCGAGAGGGAAAGACAGATCGAGCGAGAGGGAAAGACAGATCGAGCGAGAGAGAAGGACAGATCGAGCGAGAGGGAAAGACAGATCGAGCGAGAGGGAAAGACAGATCGAGCGAGAGAGAAAGACAGATCGAGCGAGAGGGAAAGACAGATCGAGCGAGAGGGAAAGACAGATCGAGCGAGAGGGAAAGACAGATCGAGCGAGAGGGAAAGACAGATCGAGCGAGAGGGAAAGACAGATCGAGCGAGAGGGAAAGACAGATCGAGCGAGAGAGAAAGACAGATCGAGCGAGAGGGAAAGACAGATCGAGTGAGAGGGAAAGACAGATCGAGCGAGAGGGAAAGACAGATCGAGCGAGAGAGAAGGACAGTTCGAGCGAGAGAGAAAGACAGATCGAGCGAGAAAGGCAGATCGAGCGAGAGAGAAAAGCAGATCGAGCGAGAGAGAAAGACAGATCGTGCGAGAGAGAAAGACAGATCGAGCGAGAGAGAAGGATAGATCGAGCGAGAAAGGCAGATCGAGCGAGAGAGAAAAGCAGATCGAGCGAGAGAGAAATACAGATCGAGCGAGAGAGAAAGACAGATCGAACGGCAGCGAGAGAGACAGATCGAACGAGAGCGAGAGAGACAGATCGAGCGAGAGAGAAAGACAGATCGAGCGAGAGCGAGAGAGACAGATCGAGCGAGCGCGAGAAAACAGATCGAGCGCGAGGAAGACAGGTCGAGCGCGAGGAAGACAGGTCGAGCGCGAGGAAGACAGGTCGAGCGCGAGGAAGACAGGTCGAGCGCGAGGAAGACAGTTCGAGCGCGAGGAAGACAGATCGAGCGCGAGGAAGACAGATCGAGCGCGAGGAAGACAGATCGAGCGCGAGGAAGACAGATCGAGCGCGAGGAAGACAGATCGAGCGAGAGGAAGACAAAGACAGATCGAGCGCGAGGAAGACAGATCGAGCGCGAGGAAGACAGGTCGAGCGCGTGGAAGACAGGTCGAGCGCGAGGAAGACAGATCGAGCGCGAGGAAGACAGATCGAGCGCGAGGAAGACAGATCGAGCGCGAGGAAGACAGATCGAGCGCGAGGAAGACAGATCGAGCGCGTGGAAGACAGATCGAGCGAGAGAGAAAGACAGATCGAGCGAGAGAGAAAGACAGATCGAGCGAGAAAGACAGATCGAGCGAGAGAGAAAGACAGATCGAGCGAGAAAGACAGATCGAGCGAGAGAGAAAGACAGATCGAGCGAGAGAGAAAGACAGATCGAGCGAGAGAGAAAGACAGATCGAGCGAGAGAGAAAGACAGATCGAGCGAGAGAAAAAGACAGATCGAGCGACAAAGACAGATCGAGCAAGAGAGAAAGACAGATCGAGCGAGAGAGAGAGAGACAGATCGAAGGAGAGAAAGACAGATCAAGCGAGAGAAAGACAGATCGAGCGAGATAGAAAGACAGATCGAACGAGAGCGAGAGAGACAGATCGAACGAGAGCGAGAGAGACAGATCGAACGAGAGCGAGAGAGACAGATCGAACGAGAGCGAGACAGACAGATCGAACGAGAGCGAGACAGACAGATCGAACGAGAGCGAGACAGACAGATCGAACGAGAGCGAGAGAGACAGATCGAACGAGAGCGAGAGAGACAGATCGAGCGGGAGCGACAAACAGATCGAGCGAAAGTGAAAGACAGGTCGAGCGAGCGAGACAGACAGGTCGAGCGAGAGAGAAGGACAGATCGAGCGAGAGAGAAGGACAGATCGAGCGGCAGCGAGAGAGACAGATCGAAAGAGAGCGAGAGAGACAGATCGAGCGAGAGAGAAAGACAGATCGAGCGAGAGAGAAAGACAGATCGAGCGAGAGAGGAAGACAGATCGAGCGAGAGAGGAAGACAGATCGGCGCGAGGAAGACAGATCGAGCGTGAGGAAGACAGATCGAGCGCGAGGAAGACAGATCGAGCGCGAGGAAGACAGATCGAGCGCGAGGAAGACAGATCGAGCGCGAGGAAGACAGATCGAGCGCGAGGAAGACAGATCGAGCGCGAGGAAGACAGATCGAGCGCGAGGAAGACAGATCGAGCGCGAGGAAGACAGATCGAGCGCGAGGAAGACAGATCGAGCGCGAGGAAGACAGATCGTTCGCGAGGAAGACAGATCGAGCGCGAGGAAGACAGATCGAGCGCGAGGAAGACAGATCGAGCGCGAGGAAGACAGATCGAGAGAAAGAGAAAGAGAAAGACAGATCGAACGAGAGTCAGACAGATCGGGAGTGACAGCCAGACAGAGAGAGAGAGAGAAAGGCAGATCGTGCGAGAAAGAAAGACAGATCGAGCGAGAGAGAAAGGCAGATCGAGCGAGAGAGAAAGGCAGATCGAGCGAGCGAGAAAGACAGATCGAGCGAGAGAGAAAGACAGATCGAGCGAGAAAGAAAGACAGATCGAGCGAGAGAGAAAGACAGATCGAGCGAGAGAGAAAGACAGATCGAGCGAGAAAGACAGATCGAGCGAGAGAGAAAGACAGATCGAGCGAGAAAGACAGATCGAGCGAGAAAGACAGATCGAGCGGGAAAGACAGATCGAGCGAGAAAGACAGATCGAGCGAGAAAGACAGATCAAGCAAGAGAGAAAGACAGATCGAGCGAGAAAGACAGATCGAGCGAGAGAGAAAGACAGATCGAGCGAGAGAGAAAGACAGATCGAGCGAGCGAGACAGACAGATCGAGCGAGACAGACAGATCGAGCGAGAGAGAAAGACAGATCGAGCGAGAAAGGCAGATCGAGCGAGAAAGACAGACAGATCGAGCGAGAGAGAAAGACAGATCGAACGAGAAAGGCAGATCGAGCGAGAGAGAAAGACAGACAGATCGAGCGAGAGAGACAGACAGACAGATCGAGGGAGAAAGCCAGAGGGAGAGAGAGAGAAAGGCAGGTCGAGCGAGGAAGAAAGACAGATCAAGCGAGAGAAAAAGGCAGATCGAGCGAGAGAAAAAGGCAGATCGAGCGAGAGAGAAAGACAGATCGAGCGAGAGAGAAAGACAGATCGAACGAGAGCGAGAGAGACAGATCGAACGAGAGCGAGAGAGACAGATCGAGCGGGAGCGAAAAACAGATCGAGCGAAAGTGAAAGACAGGTCGAGCGAGAGAGACAGACAGGTCGAGCGAGAGAGACAGACAGATCGAGCGAGAGAGAAGGATAGATCGAGCGAGAAAGGCAGATCGAACGAGAGAGAAAAGCAGATCGAGCGAGAGAGAAATACAGATCGAGCGAGAGAGACAGATCGAACGAGAGCGAGAGAGACAGATCGAGCGAGAGAGAAAGACAGATCGAGCAAGAGCGAGAGAGACAGATCGAGCGAGCGCGAGGAAGACAGGTCGAGCGCGAGGAAGACAGGTCGAGCGCGAGGAAGACAGGTCGAGCGCGAGGAAGACAGGTCGAGCGCGAGGAAGACAGGTCGAGCGCGAGGAAGACAGGTCGAGCGCGAGGAAGACAGGTCGAGCGCGAGGAAGACAGGTCGAGCGCGAGGAAGACAGTTCGAGCGCGAGGAAGACAGATCAGGCGCGAGGAAGACAGATCGAGCGCGAGGAAGACAGATCGAGCGCGAGGAAGACAGATCGAGCGCGAGGAAGACAGATCGAGCGCGAGGAAGACAGATCGAGCGCGAGGAAGACAGATCGAGCGCGTGGAAGACAGGTCGAGCGCGAGGAAGACAGTTCGAGCGCGAGGAAGACAGATCGAGCGCGAGGAAGACAGATCGAGCGCGAGGAAGACAGATCGAGCGCGAGGAAGACAGATCGAGCGCGAGGAAGACAGATCGAGCGCGAGGAAGACAGATCGAGCGCGAGGAAGACAGATCGAGCGCGAGGAAGACAGATCGAGCGCGAGGAAGACAGATCGAGCGCGTGGAAGACAGATCGAGCGAGAGAGAAAGACAGATCGAGCGAGAGAGAAAGACAGATCGAGCGAGAGAGAAAGACAGATCGAGCGAGAGAGAAAGACAGATCGAGCGAGAGAGAAAGACAGATCGAGCGAGAAAGACAGATCGAGCGAGAGAGAAAGACAGATCGAGCGAGAGAGAAAGACAGATCGAGCGAGAGAGAAAGACAGATCGAGCGAGAGAGAAAGACAGATCGAGCGAGAGAAAAAGACAGATCGAGCGAGAAAGACAGATCGAGCAAGAGAGAAAGACAGATCGAGCGAGAGAGAGAGAGACAGATCGAAGGAGAGAAAGACAGATCAAGCGAGAGAAAGACAGATCGAACGAGAGAGAAAGACAGATCGAGCGAGATAGAAAGACAGATCGAACGAGAGCGAGAGAGACAGATCGAACGAGAGCGAGAGAGACAGATCAAACGAGAGCGAGACAGACAGATCGAACGAGAGCGAGACAGACAGATCGAACGACAGCGAGACAGACAGATCGAACGAGAGCGAGACAGACAGATCGAACGAGAGCGAGACAGACAGATCGAACGAGAGCGAGACAGACAGATCGAACGAGAGCGAGACAGACAGATCGAACGAGAGCGAGACAGACAGATCGAACGAGAGCGAAACAGACAGATCGAACGAGAGCGAGACAGACAGATCGAACGAGAGCGAGAGAGACAGATCGAACGAGAGCGAGAGAGACAGATCGAACGAGAGCGAGAGAGACAGATCGAACGAGAGCGAGAGAGACAGATCGAGCGGGAGCGACAAACAGATCGAGCGAAAGTGAAAGACAGATCGAGCGAGCGAGATAGACAGGTCGAGCGCGCGAGACAGACAGGTCGAGCGAGAGAGAAGGACAGATCGAGCGAGAGAGAAGGACAGATCGAGCGGCAGCGAGAGAGACAGATCGAAAGAGAGCGAGAGAGACAGATCGAGCGAGAGAGAAAGACAGACCGAGCGAGAGAGAAAGACAGATCGAGCGCGAGGAAGACAGTTCGAGCGCGAGGAAGACAGATCGAGCGCGAGGAAGACAGATCGAGCGAGAGAGAAAGACAGATCGAGCGAGAAAGGCAGATCGAGCGAGAGAGAAAGACAGACAGATCGAGCGAGAGAGACAGACAGACAGATCGAGGGAGAAAGCCAGAGGGAGAGAGAGAGAAAGGCAGGTCGAGCGAGGCAGAAAGACAGATCGAGCGAGAGAGAAAGACAGATCGAGCGAGAGAGAAAGACAGATCGAGCGAGAGAGAAAGACAGATCGAGCGAGAGAGAAAGACAGATCGAGCGAGAGAGAAGGATAGATCGAGCGAGAGCGAGAGAGACAGATCGAGCGGGAGCGAAAAACAGATCGAGCGAAAGTGAAAGACAGGTCGAGCGAGAGAGACAGACAGGTCGAGCGAGAGAGACAGACAGATCGAGCGAGAGAGAAGGATAGATCGAGCGAGAAAGGCAGATCGAACGAGAGAGAAAAGCAGATCGAGCGAGAGAGAAATACAGATCGAGCGAGAGAGACAGATCGAACGAGAGCGAGAGAGACAGATCGAGCGAGAGAGAAAGACAGATCGAGCAAGAGCGAGAGAGACAGATCGAGCGAGCGCGAGGAAGACAGGTCGAGCGCGAGGAAGACAGGTCGAGCGCGAGGAAGACAGGTCGAGCGCGAGGAAGACAGGTCGAGCGCGAGGAAGACAGGTCGAGCGCGAGGAAGACAGGTCGAGCGCGAGGAAGACAGTTCGAGCGCGAGGAAGACAGATCAGGCGCGAGGAAGACAGATCGAGCGCGAGGAAGACAGATCGAGCGCGAGGAAGACAGATCGAGCGCGAGGAAGACAGATCGAGCGCGAGGAAGACAGATCGAGCGCGAGGAAGACAGATCGAGCGCGTGGAAGACAGGTCGAGCGCGAGGAAGACAGTTCGAGCGCGAGGAAGACAGATCGAGCGCGAGGAAGACAGATCGAGCGCGAGGAAGACAGATCGAGCGCGAGGAAGACAGATCGAGCGCGAGGAAGACAGATCGAGCGCGAGGAAGACAGATCGAGCGCGAGGAAGACAGATCGAGCGCGAGGAAGACAGATCGAGCGCGTGGAAGACAGATCGAGCGAGAGAGAAAGACAGATCGAGCGAGAGAGAAAGACAGATCGAGCGAGAGAGAAAGACAGATCGAGCGAGAGAGAAAGACAGATCGAGCGAGAGAGAAAGACAGATCGAGCGAGAAAGACAGATCGAGCGAGAGAGAAAGACAGATCGAGCGAGAGAGAAAGACAGATCGAGCGAGAGAGAAAGACAGATCGAGCGAGAGAGAAAGACAGATCGAGCGAGAGAAAAAGACAGATCGAGCGAGAAAGACAGATCGAGCAAGAGAGAGACAGATCGAGCGAGAAAGACAGATCGAGCAAGAGAGAAAGACAGATCGAGCGAGAGAGAGAGAGACAGATCGAAGGAGAGAAAGACAGATCAAGCGAGAGAAAGACAGATCGAACGAGAGAGAAAGACAGATCGAGCGAGATAGAAAGACAGATCGAACGAGAGCGAGAGAGACAGATCGAACGAGAGCGAGAGAGACAGATCAAACGAGAGCGAGACAGACAGATCGAACGAGAGCGAGACAGACAGATCGAACGACAGCGAGACAGACAGATCGAACGAGAGCGAGACAGACAGATCGAACGAGAGCGAGACAGACAGATCGAACGAGAGCGAGACAGACAGATCGAACGAGAGCGAGACAGACAGATCGAACGAGAGCGAGACAGACAGATCGAACGAGAGCGAGACAGACAGATCGAACGAGAGCGAGACAGACAGATCGAACGAGAGCGAGAGAGACAGATCGAACGAGAGCGAGAGAGACAGATCGAACGAGAGCGAGAGAGACAGATCGAACGAGAGCGAGAGAGACAGATCGAGCGGGAGCGACAAACAGATCGAGCGAAAGTGAAAGACAGATCGAGCGAGCGAGATAGACAGGTCGAGCGCGCGAGACAGACAGGTCGAGCGAGAGAGAAGGACAGATCGAGCGAGAGAGAAGGACAGATCGAGCGGCAGCGAGAGAGACAGATCGAAATAGAGCGAGAGAGACAGATCGAGCGAGAGAGAAAGACAGACCGAGCGAGAGAGAAAGACAGATCGAGCGCGAGGAAGACAGTTCGAGCGCGAGGAAGACAGATCGAGCGCGAGGAAGACAGATCGAGCGAGAGAGAAAGACAGATCGAGCGAGAAAGGCAGATCGAGCGAGAGAGAAAGACAGACAGATCGAGCGAGAGAGACAGACAGACAGATCGAGGGAGAAAGCCAGAGGGAGAGAGAGAGAAAGGCAGGTCGAGCGAGGGAGAAAGACAGATCGAGCGAGAGAGAAAGACAGATCGAGCGAGAGAGAAAGACAGATCGAGCGAGAGAGAAAGACAGATCGAGCGAGAGAGAAAGACAGATCGAGCGAGAGAGAAGGATAGATCGAGCGAGAGCGAGAGAGACAGATCGAACGAGAGCGAGAGAGACAGATCGAGCGGGAGCGAAAAACAGATCGAGCGAAAGTGAAAGACAGGTCGAGCGAGAGAGACAGACAGGTCGAGCGAGAGAGACAGACAGATCGAGCGAGAGAGAAGGATAGATCGAGCGAGAAAGGCAGATCGAACGAGAGAGAAAAGCAGATCGAGCGAGAGAGAAATACAGATCGAGCGAGAGAGACAGATCGAACGAGAGCGAGAGAGACAGATCGAGCGAGAGAGAAAGACAGATCGAGCAAGAGCGAGAGAGACAGATCGAGCGAGCGCGAGGAAGACAGGTCGAGCGCGAGGAAGACAGGTCGAGCGCGAGGAAGACAGGTCGAGCGCGAGGAAGACAGGTCGAGCGCGAGGAAGACAGGTCGAGCGCGAGGAAGACAGTTCGAGCGCGAGGAAGACAGATCAGGCGCGAGGAAGACAGATCGAGCGCGAGGAAGACAGATCGAGCGCGAGGAAGACAGATCGAGCGCGAGGAAGACAGATCGAGCGCGAGGAAGACAGATCGAGCGCGAGGAAGACAGATCGAGCGCGTGGAAGACAGGTCGAGCGCGAGGAAGACAGTTCGAGCGCGAGGAAGACAGATCGAGCGCGAGGAAGACAGATCGAGCGCGAGGAAGACAGATCGAGCGCGAGGAAGACAGATCGAGCGCGAGGAAGACAGATCGAGCGCGAGGAAGACAGATCGAGCGCGAGGAAGACAGATCGAGCGCGAGGAAGACAGATCGAGCGCGAGGAAGACAGATCGAGCGCGAGGAAGACAGATCGAGCGCGTGGAAGACAGATCGAGCGAGAGAGAAAGACAGATCGAGCGAGAGAGAAAGACAGATCGAGCGAGAGAGAAAGACAGATCGAGCGAGAGAGAAAGACAGATCGAGCGAGAGAGAAAGACAGATCGAGCGAGAAAGACAGATCGAGCGAGAGAGAAAGACAGATCGAGCGAGAGAGAAAGACAGATCGAGCGAGAGAGAAAGACAGATCGAGCGAGAGAGAAAGACAGATCGAGCGAGAGAAAAAGACAGATCGAGCGAGAAAGACAGATCGAGCAAGAGAGAAAGACAGATCGAGCGAGAGAGAGAGAGACAGATCGAAGGAGAGAAAGACAGATCAAGCGAGAGAAAGACAGATCGAACGAGAGAGAAAGACAGATCGAGCGAGATAGAAAGACAGATCGAACGAGAGCGAGAGAGACAGATCGAACGAGAGCGAGAGAGACAGATCAAACGAGAGCGAGACAGACAGATCGAACGAGAGCGAGACAGACAGATCGAACGACAGCGAGACAGACAGATCGAACGAGAGCGAGACAGACAGATCGAACGAGAGCGAGACAGACAGATCGAACGAGAGCGAGACAGACAGATCGAACGAGAGCGAGACAGACAGATCGAACGAGAGCGAGACAGACAGATCGAACGAGAGCGAGAGAGACAGATCGAACGAGAGCGAGAGAGACAGATCGAACGAGAGCGAGAGAGACAGATCGAACGAGAGCGAGAGAGACAGATCGAGCGGGAGCGACAAACAGATCGAGCGAAAGTGAAAGACAGATCGAGCGAGCGAGATAGACAGGTCGAGCGCGCGAGACAGACAGGTCGAGCGAGAGAGAAGGACAGATCGAGCGAGAGAGAAGGACAGATCGAGCGGCAGCGAGAGAGACAGATCGAAAGAGAGCGAGAGAGACAGATCGAGCGAGAGAGAAAGACAGACCGAGCGAGAGAGAAAGACAGATCGAGCGCGAGGAAGACAGTTCGAGCGCGAGGAAGACAGATCGAGCGCGAGGAAGACAGATCGAGCGCGAGGAAGACAGATCGAGCGAGAGAGAAAGACAGATCGAGCGAGAAAGGCAGATCAAGCGAGAGAGAAAGACAGACAGATCGAGCGAGAGAGACAGACAGACAGATCGAGGGAGAAAGCCAGAGGGAGAGAGAGAGAAAGGCAGGTCGAGCGAGGGAGAAAGACAGATCGAGCGAGAGAGAAAGACAGATCGAGCGAGAGAGAAAGACAGATCGAGCGAGAGAGAAAGACAGATCGAGCGAGAGAGAAAGACAGATCGAGCGAGAGACAAAGACAGATCGAGCGAGAGACAAAGACAGATCGAACGAGAGCGAGAGAGACAGATCGAACGAGAGCGAGAGAGACAGATCGAGCGGGAGCGAAAAACAGATCGAGCGAAAGTGAAAGACAGATCGAGCGAGCGAGACAGACAGATCGAGCGAGAGGAAGACAGATCGAGCGCGAGGAAGACAGATCGAGCGCGAGGAAGACAGATCGAGCGCGAGGAAGACAGATCGAGCGCGAGGAAGACAGATCGTGCGCGAGGAAGACAGATCGAGCGCGAGGAAGACAGATCGAGCGCGAGGAAGACAGATCGAGTGCGAGGAAGACAGATCGAGCGCGAGGAAGACAGATCGAGAGAAAGAGAAAGAGAAAGACAGATCGAACGAGAGTCAGACAGATCGAGAGTGACAGCCAGACAGAGAGAGAGAGAAAGGCAGATCGTGCGAGAAAGAAAGACAGACCGAGCGAGAGAGAAAGGCAGATCGAGCGAGAGAGAAAGGCAGATCGAGCGAGCGAGAAAGACAGATCGAGCGAGAGAGAAAGACAGATCGAGCGAGAAAGAAAGACAGATCGAGCGCAAGAGAAAGACAGATCGAGCGAGAGAGAAAGACAGATCGAGCGAGAGAGAAAGACAGATCGAGCGAGAAAGACAGATCGAGCGAGAGAAAGACAGATCGAGCGAGAAAGACAGATCGAGCGAGAAAGACAGATCGAGCGAGAAAGACAGATCGAGCGAGAAAGGCAGATCAAGCAAGAGAGAAAGACAGATCGAGCGAGAAAGACAGATCGAGCGAGAGAGAAAGACAGATCGAGCGAGAGAGAAAGACAGATCGAGCGAGCGAGACAGACAGATCGAGCGAGACAGACAGATCGAGCGAGAGAGAAAGACAGATCGAGCGAGAAAGGCAGATCGAGCGAGAAAGACAGACAGATCGAGCGAGAGCGAGACAGACAGATCGAGCGAGAGAGAAAGACAGATCGAACGAGAAAGGCAGATCGAGCGAGAGAGAAAGACAGACAGATCGAGCGAGAGAGACAGACAGACAGATCGAGGGAGAAAGCCAGAGGGAGAGAGAGAGAAAGGCAGGTCGAGCGAGGAAGAAAGACAGATCAAGCGAGAGAAAAAGGCAGATCGAGCGAGAGAAACAGGCAGATCGAGCGAGAGAGAAAGACAGATCGAGCGAGAGAGAAAGACAGATCGAACGAGAGCGAGAGAGACAGATCGAACGAGAGCGAGAGAGACAGATCGAGCGGGAGCGAAAAACAGATCGAGCGAAAGTGAAAGACAGGTCGAGCGAGAGAGACAGACAGGTCGAGCGAGAGAGACAGACAGATCGAGCGAGAGAGAAGGATAGATCGAGCGAGAAAGGCAGATCGAACGAGAGAGAAAAGCAGATCGAGCGAGAGAGAAATACAGATCGAGCGAGAGAGACAGATCGAACGAGAGCGAGAGAGACAGATCGAGCGAGAGAGAAAGACAGATCGAGCAAGAGCGAGAGAGACAGATCGAGCGAGCGCGAGGAAGACAGGTCGAGCGCGAGGAAGACAGGTCGAGCGCGAGGAAGACAGGTCGAGCGCGAGGAAGACAGGTCGAGCGCGAGGAAGACAGTTCGAGCGCGAGGAAGACAGATCTGGCGCGAGGAAGACAGATCTGGCGCGAGGAAGACAGATCGGGCGCGAGGAAGACAGATCGAGCGCGAGGAAGACAGATCGAGCGCGAGGAAGACAGATCGAGCGCGAGGAAGACAGATCGAGCGCGAGGAAGACAGATCGAGCGCGAGGAAGCCAGGTCGAGCGCGAGGAAGACAGTTCGAGCGCGAGGAAGACAGATCGAGCGCGAGGAAGACAGATCGAGCGCGAGGAAGACAGATCGAGCGCGAGGAAGACAGATCGAGCGAGAGAGAAAGACAGATCGAGCGAGAGAGAAAGACAGATCGAGCGAGAGAGAAAGACAGATCGAGCGAGAGAGAAAGACAGATCGAGCGAGAAAGACAGATCGAGCGAGAGAGAAAGACAGATCGAGCGAGAGAGAAAGACAGATCGAGCGAGAGAGAAAGACAGATCGAGCGAGAGAGAAAGACAGATCGAGCGAGAGAAAAAGACAGATCGAGCGAGAAAGACAGATCGAGCAAGAGAGAAAGACAGATCGAGCGAGAGAGAGAGACAGATCGAAGGAGAGAAAGACAGATCAAGCGAGAGAAAGACAGATCGAACGAGAGAGAAAGACAGATCGAGCGAGATAGAAAGACAGATCGAACGAGAGCGAGAGAGACAGATCGACCGAGAGCGAGAGAGACAGATCGAACGAGAGCGAGACAGACAGATCGAACGAGAGCGAGACAGACAGATCGAACGAGAGCGAGACAGACAGATCGAACGAGAGCGAGACAGACAGATCGAACGAGAGCGAGACAGACAGATCGAACGAGAGCGAGACAGACAGATCGAACGAGAGCGAGACAGACAGATCGAACGAGAGCGAGACAGACAGATCGAACGAGAGCGAGACAGACAGATCGAACGAGAGCGAGACAGACAGATCGAACGAGAGCGAGACAGACAGATCGAACGAGAGCGAGACAGACAGATCGAACGAGAGCGAGACAGACAGATCGAACGAGAGCGAGACAGACAGATCGAACGAGAGCGAGAGAGACAGATCGAACGAGAGCGAGAGAGACAGATCGAACGAGAGCGAGAGAGACAGATCGAGCGGGAGCGACAAACAGATCGAGCGAAAGTGAAAGACAGATCGAGCGAGCGAGATAGACAGGTCGAGCAAGCGAGACAGACAGGTCGAGCGAGAGAGAAGGACAGATCGAGCGAAAGAGAAGGACAGATCGAGCGGCAGCGAGAGAGACAGATCGAAAGAGAGCGAGAGAGACAGATCGAGCGAGAGAGAAAGACAGAGCGAGCGAGAGAGAAAGACAGATCGAGCGCGAGGAAGACAGTTCGAGCGCAAGGAAGACAGATCGAGCGCAAGGAAGACAGATCGAGCGCGAGGAAGACAGATCGAGCGCGAGGAAGACAGATCGAGCGAGAGAGAAAGACAGATCGAGCGAGAAAGGCAGATCGAGCGAGAGAGAAAGACAGACAGATCGAGGGAGAAAGCCAGAGGGAGGGAGAGAGAAAGGCAGGTCGAGCGAGGGAGAAAGACAGATCGAGCGAGAGAGAAAGACAGATCGAGCGAGAGAGAAAGACAGATCGAGCGAGAGAGAAAGACAGATCGAGCGAGAGACAAAGACAGATCGAACGAGAGCGAGAGAGACAGATCGAACGAGAGCGAGAGAGACAGATCGAGCGGGAGCGAAAAACAGATCGAGCGAAAGTGAAAGACAGATCGAGCGAGCGAGACAGACAGATCGAGCGAGAGAGACAGACAGGTCGAGCGAGAGAGACAGACAGGTCGAGCGAGAGAGACAGATCGAGCGAGAGAGAAAGACAGATCGAGCGAGAGAGAAAGACAGATCGAGCGAGAGAGAAAGACAGATCGAGCGAGAGAGAAAGACAGATCGAGCGAGAGAGAAAGACAGATCGAGCGAGAGAGAAAGACAGATCGAGCGAGAGAGAAAGACAGATCGAGCAAGAGGGAAAGACAGATCGAGCAAGAGGGAAAGACAGATCGAGCGAGAGAGAAGGACAGTTCGAGCGAGAGAGAAAGACAGATCGAGCGAGAGAGAAAGACAGATCGAGCGAGAGGGAAAGACAGATTGAGCGAGAGAGAAAGATAGATCGAGCGAGAGAGAAGGATAGATCGAGCGAGAAAGGCAGATCGAGCGAGAGAGAAAAGCAGATCGAGCGAGAGAGAAAGACAGATTGAGCGAGAGAGAAGGATAGATCGAGCGAGAAAGGCAGATCGAGCGAGAGAGAAATACAGATCGAGCGAGCGAGAAAGGCAGATCGAGCGAGAGAGAAGGATAGATCGAGCGAGAAAGGCAGATCGAGCGAGAGAGAAATACAGATCGAGCGAGCGAGAAAGGCAGATCGAGCGAGAGAGAAGGATAGATCGAGCGAGAAAGGCAGATCGAGCGAGAGAGAAATACAGATCGAGCGAGCGAGAAAGGCAGATCGAGCGAGAGAGAAAAGCAGATCGAGCGAGAGCGAAAGGCAGATCGAGCGAGAGAGAAGGATAGATCGAGCGAGAAAGGCAGATCGAGTGAGAGAGAAAAGCAGACGAGCGAGAGAGAAATACAGATCGAGCGAGAGAGAAAGGCAGATCGAGCGAGCGAGAAAGACAGATCGAGCGAGCGAGAAAGACAGATCGAGCGAGAGAGAAAGACAGATCGAGCGAGAGAGAAAGACAGATCGAGCGAGAGAAAGACAGATCGAGCGAGAGAGAAAGACAGATCGAGCGAGAGAGAAAGACAGATCGAGCGAGAAAGACAGATCGAGCGAGAGAGAAAGACAGATCGAGCGAGAGAGAAAGACAGATCGAGCGAGAGAGAAAGACAGATCGAGCGAGAAAGGCAGATCGAGCGAGAGAGAAAGACAGACAGATCGAGCGAGAGAGACAGACAGACAGATCGAGGGAGAAAGCCAGAGGGAGAGAGAGAGAAAGGCAGGTCGAGCGAGGAAGAAAGACAGATCAAGCGAGAGGAAAAGGCAGATCGAGCGAGAGAGAAAGACAGATCGAGCGAGAGAGAAAGACAGATCGAACGAGAGCGAGAGAGACAGATCGAACGAGAGCGAGAGAGACAGATCGAGCGGGAGCGAAAAACAGATCGAGCGAAAGTGAAAGACAGGTCGAGCGAGAGAGACAGACAGGTCGAGCGAGAGAGACAGACAGATCGTAGGAGAGAGAAAAGCAGATCGAGCGAGAGAGAAAGACAGATCGAGCGAGAGAGAAAGACAGATCGAGCGAGAGAGAAGGATAGATCGAGCGAGAAAGGCAGATCGAACGAGAGAGAAAAGCAGATCGAGCGTGAGAGAAATACAGATCGAGCGAGAGAGACAGATCGAACGAGAGCGAGAGAGACAGATCGAGCGAGAGAGAAAGACAGATCGAGCAAGAGCGAGAGAGACAGATCGAGCGAGCGCGAGGAAGACAGGTCGAACGCGAGGAAGACAGGTCGAGCGCGAGGAAGACAGGTCGAGCGCGAGGAAGACAGGTCGAGCGCGAGGAAGACAGGTCGAGCGCGAGGAAGACAGTTCGAGCGCGAGGAAGACAGATCGGGCGCGAGGAAGACAGATCGAGCGCGAGGAAGACAGATCGAGCGCGAGGAAGACAGATCGAGCGCGAGGAAGACAGATCGAGCGCGAGGAAGACAGATCGAGCGCGAGGAAGACAGATCGAGCGCGTGGAAGACAGGTCGAGCGCGAGGAAGACAGTTCGAGCGCGAGGAAGACAGATCGAGCGCGAGGAAGACAGATCGAGCGCGAGGAAGACAGATCGAGCGCGAGGAAGACAGATCGAGCGCGAGGAAGACAGATCGAGCGCGAGGAAGACAGATCGAGCGCGAGGAAGACAGATCGAGCGCGAGGAAGACAGATCGAGCGCGAGGAAGACAGATCGAGCGCGTGGAAGACAGATCGAGCGAGAGAGAAAGACAGATCGAGCGAGAGAGAAAGACAGATCGAGCGAGAGAGAAAGACAGATCGAGCGAGAGAGAAAGACAGATCGAGCGAGAGAGAAAGACAGATCGAGCGAGAAAGACAGATCGAGCGAGAGAGAAAGACAGATCGAGCGAGAGAGAAAGACAGATCGAGCGAGAGAGAAAGACAGATCGAGCGAGAGAGAAAGACAGATCGAGCGAGAGAAAAAGACAGATCGAGCGAGAAAGACAGATCGAGCAAGAGAGAAAGACAGATCGAGCGAGAGAGAGAGAGACAGATCGAAGGAGAGAAAGACAGATCAAGCGAGAGAAAGACAGATCGAACGAGAGAGAAAGACAGATCGAGCGAGATAGAAAGACAGATCGAACGAGAGCGAGAGAGACAGATCGAACGAGAGCGAGAGAGACAGATCAAACGAGAGCGAGACAGACAGATCGAACGAGAGCGAGACAGACAGATCGAACGACAGCGAGACAGACAGATCGAACGAGAGCGAGACAGACAGATCGAACGAGAGCGAGACAGACAGATCGAACGAGAGCGAGACAGACAGATCGAACGAGAGCGAGACAGACAGATCGAACGAGAGCGAGACAGACAGATCGAACGAGAGCGAAACAGACAGATCGAACGAGAGCGAGACAGACAGATCGAACGAGAGCGAGAGAGACAGATCGAACGAGAGCGAGAGAGACAGATCGAACGAGAGCGAGAGAGACAGATCGAACGAGAGCGAGAGAGACAGATCGAGCGGGAGCGACAAACAGATCGAGCGAAAGTGAAAGACAGATCGAGCGAGCGAGATAGACAGGTCGAGCGCGCGAGACAGACAGGTCGAGCGAGAGAGAAGGACAGATCGAGCGAGAGAGAAGGACAGATCGAGCGGCAGCGAGAGAGACAGATCGAAAGAGAGCGAGAGAGACAGATCGAGCGAGAGAGAAAGACAGACCGAGCGAGAGAGAAAGACAGATCGAGCGCGAGGAAGACAGTTCGAGCGCGAGGAAGACAGATCGAGCGCGAGGAAGACAGATCGAGCGAGAGAGAAAGACAGATCGAGCGAGAAAGGCAGATCGAGCGAGAGAGAAAGACAGACAGATCGAGCGAGAGAGACAGACAGACAGATCGAGGGAGAAAGCCAGAGGGAGAGAGAGAGAAAGGCAGGTCGAGCGAGGCAGAAAGACAGATCGAGCGAGAGAGAAAGACAGATCGAGCGAGAGAGAAAGACAGATCGAGCGAGAGAGAAAGACAGATCGAGCGAGAGAGAAAGACAGATCGAGCGAGAGAGAAGGATAGATCGAGCGAGAGCGAGAGAGACAGATCGAGCGGGAGCGAAAAACAGATCGAGCGAAAGTGAAAGACAGGTCGAGCGAGAGAGACAGACAGGTCGAGCGAGAGAGACAGACAGATCGAGCGAGAGAGAAGGATAGATCGAGCGAGAAAGGCAGATCGAACGAGAGAGAAAAGCAGATCGAGCGAGAGAGAAATACAGATCGAGCGAGAGAGACAGATCGAACGAGAGCGAGAGAGACAGATCGAGCGAGAGAGAAAGACAGATCGAGCAAGAGCGAGAGAGACAGATCGAGCGAGCGCGAGGAAGACAGGTCGAGCGCGAGGAAGACAGGTCGAGCGCGAGGAAGACAGGTCGAGCGCGAGGAAGACAGGTCGAGCGCGAGGAAGACAGGTCGAGCGCGAGGAAGACAGGTCGAGCGCGAGGAAGACAGTTCGAGCGCGAGGAAGACAGATCAGGCGCGAGGAAGACAGATCGAGCGCGAGGAAGACAGATCGAGCGCGAGGAAGACAGATCGAGCGCGAGGAAGACAGATCGAGCGCGAGGAAGACAGATCGAGCGCGAGGAAGACAGATCGAGCGCGTGGAAGACAGGTCGAGCGCGAGGAAGACAGTTCGAGCGCGAGGAAGACAGATCGAGCGCGAGGAAGACAGATCGAGCGCGAGGAAGACAGATCGAGCGCGAGGAAGACAGATCGAGCGCGAGGAAGACAGATCGAGCGCGAGGAAGACAGATCGAGCGCGAGGAAGACAGATCGAGCGCGAGGAAGACAGATCGAGCGCGTGGAAGACAGATCGAGCGAGAGAGAAAGACAGATCGAGCGAGAGAGAAAGACAGATCGAGCGAGAGAGAAAGACAGATCGAGCGAGAGAGAAAGACAGATCGAGCGAGAGAGAAAGACAGATCGAGCGAGAAAGACAGATCGAGCGAGAGAGAAAGACAGATCGAGCGAGAGAGAAAGACAGATCGAGCGAGAGAGAAAGACAGATCGAGCGAGAGAGAAAGACAGATCGAGCGAGAGAAAAAGACAGATCGAGCGAGAAAGACAGATCGAGCAAGAGAGAAAGACAGATCGAGCGAGAGAGAGAGAGACAGATCGAAGGAGAGAAAGACAGATCAAGCGAGAGAAAGACAGATCGAACGAGAGAGAAAGACAGATCGAGCGAGATAGAAAGACAGATCGAACGAGAGCGAGAGAGACAGATCGAACGAGAGCGAGAGAGACAGATCAAACGAGAGCGAGACAGACAGATCGAACGAGAGCGAGACAGACAGATCGAACGACAGCGAGACAGACAGATCGAACGAGAGCGAGACAGACAGATCGAACGAGAGCGAGACAGACAGATCGAACGAGAGCGAGACAGACAGATCGAACGAGAGCGAGACAGACAGATCGAACGAGAGCGAGACAGACAGATCGAACGAGAGCGAGACAGACAGATCGAACGAGAGCGAGACAGACAGATCGAACGAGAGCGAGAGAGACAGATCGAACGAGAGCGAGAGAGACAGATCGAACGAGAGCGAGAGAGACAGATCGAACGAGAGCGAGAGAGACAGATCGAGCGGGAGCGACAAACAGATCGAGCGAAAGTGAAAGACAGATCGAGCGAGCGAGATAGACAGGTCGAGCGCGCGAGACAGACAGGTCGAGCGAGAGAGAAGGACAGATCGAGCGAGAGAGAAGGACAGATCGAGCGGCAGCGAGAGAGACAGATCGAAATAGAGCGAGAGAGACAGATCGAGCGAGAGAGAAAGACAGACCGAGCGAGAGAGAAAGACAGATCGAGCGCGAGGAAGACAGTTCGAGCGCGAGGAAGACAGATCGAGCGCGAGGAAGACAGATCGAGCGAGAGAGAAAGACAGATCGAGCGAGAAAGGCAGATCGAGCGAGAGAGAAAGACAGACAGATCGAGCGAGAGAGACAGACAGACAGATCGAGGGAGAAAGCCAGAGGGAGAGAGAGAGAAAGGCAGGTCGAGCGAGGGAGAAAGACAGATCGAGCGAGAGAGAAAGACAGATCGAGCGAGAGAGAAAGACAGATCGAGCGAGAGAGAAAGACAGATCGAGCGAGAGAGAAAGACAGATCGAGCGAGAGAGAAGGATAGATCGAGCGAGAGCGAGAGAGACAGATCGAACGAGAGCGAGAGAGACAGATCGAGCGGGAGCGAAAAACAGATCGAGCGAAAGTGAAAGACAGGTCGAGCGAGAGAGACAGACAGGTCGAGCGAGAGAGACAGACAGATCGAGCGAGAGAGAAGGATAGATCGAGCGAGAAAGGCAGATCGAACGAGAGAGAAAAGCAGATCGAGCGAGAGAGAAATACAGATCGAGCGAGAGAGACAGATCGAACGAGAGCGAGAGAGACAGATCGAGCGAGAGAGAAAGACAGATCGAGCAAGAGCGAGAGAGACAGATCGAGCGAGCGCGAGGAAGACAGGTCGAGCGCGAGGAAGACAGGTCGAGCGCGAGGAAGACAGGTCGAGCGCGAGGAAGACAGGTCGAGCGCGAGGAAGACAGGTCGAGCGCGAGGAAGACAGTTCGAGCGCGAGGAAGACAGATCAGGCGCGAGGAAGACAGATCGAGCGCGAGGAAGACAGATCGAGCGCGAGGAAGACAGATCGAGCGCGAGGAAGACAGATCGAGCGCGAGGAAGACAGATCGAGCGCGAGGAAGACAGATCGAGCGCGTGGAAGACAGGTCGAGCGCGAGGAAGACAGTTCGAGCGCGAGGAAGACAGATCGAGCGCGAGGAAGACAGATCGAGCGCGAGGAAGACAGATCGAGCGCGAGGAAGACAGATCGAGCGCGAGGAAGACAGATCGAGCGCGAGGAAGACAGATCGAGCGCGAGGAAGACAGATCGAGCGCGAGGAAGACAGATCGAGCGCGAGGAAGACAGATCGAGCGCGAGGAAGACAGATCGAGCGCGTGGAAGACAGATCGAGCGAGAGAGAAAGACAGATCGAGCGAGAGAGAAAGACAGATCGAGCGAGAGAGAAAGACAGATCGAGCGAGAGAGAAAGACAGATCGAGCGAGAGAGAAAGACAGATCGAGCGAGAAAGACAGATCGAGCGAGAGAGAAAGACAGATCGAGCGAGAGAGAAAGACAGATCGAGCGAGAGAGAAAGACAGATCGAGCGAGAGAGAAAGACAGATCGAGCGAGAGAAAAAGACAGATCGAGCGAGAAAGACAGATCGAGCAAGAGAGAAAGACAGATCGAGCGAGAGAGAGAGAGACAGATCGAAGGAGAGAAAGACAGATCAAGCGAGAGAAAGACAGATCGAACGAGAGAGAAAGACAGATCGAGCGAGATAGAAAGACAGATCGAACGAGAGCGAGAGAGACAGATCGAACGAGAGCGAGAGAGACAGATCAAACGAGAGCGAGACAGACAGATCGAACGAGAGCGAGACAGACAGATCGAACGACAGCGAGACAGACAGATCGAACGAGAGCGAGACAGACAGATCGAACGAGAGCGAGACAGACAGATCGAACGAGAGCGAGACAGACAGATCGAACGAGAGCGAGACAGACAGATCGAACGAGAGCGAGACAGACAGATCGAACGAGAGCGAGAGAGACAGATCGAACGAGAGCGAGAGAGACAGATCGAACGAGAGCGAGAGAGACAGATCGAACGAGAGCGAGAGAGACAGATCGAGCGGGAGCGACAAACAGATCGAGCGAAAGTGAAAGACAGATCGAGCGAGCGAGATAGACAGGTCGAGCGCGCGAGACAGACAGGTCGAGCGAGAGAGAAGGACAGATCGAGCGAGAGAGAAGGACAGATCGAGCGGCAGCGAGAGAGACAGATCGAAAGAGAGCGAGAGAGACAGATCGAGCGAGAGAGAAAGACAGACCGAGCGAGAGAGAAAGACAGATCGAGCGCGAGGAAGACAGTTCGAGCGCGAGGAAGACAGATCGAGCGCGAGGAAGACAGATCGAGCGCGAGGAAGACAGATCGAGCGAGAGAGAAAGACAGATCGAGCGAGAAAGGCAGATCAAGCGAGAGAGAAAGACAGACAGATCGAGCGAGAGAGACAGACAGACAGATCGAGGGAGAAAGCCAGAGGGAGAGAGAGAGAAAGGCAGGTCGAGCGAGGGAGAAAGACAGATCGAGCGAGAGAGAAAGACAGATCGAGCGAGAGAGAAAGACAGATCGAGCGAGAGAGAAAGACAGATCGAGCGAGAGAGAAAGACAGATCGAGCGAGAGACAAAGACAGATCGAGCGAGAGACAAAGACAGATCGAACGAGAGCGAGAGAGACAGATCGAACGAGAGCGAGAGAGACAGATCGAGCGGGAGCGAAAAACAGATCGAGCGAAAGTGAAAGACAGATCGAGCGAGCGAGACAGACAGATCGAGCGAGAGGAAGACAGATCGAGCGCGAGGAAGACAGATCGAGCGCGAGGAAGACAGATCGAGCGCGAGGAAGACAGATCGAGCGCGAGGAAGACAGATCGTGCGCGAGGAAGACAGATCGAGCGCGAGGAAGACAGATCGAGCGCGAGGAAGACAGATCGAGTGCGAGGAAGACAGATCGAGCGCGAGGAAGACAGATCGAGAGAAAGAGAAAGAGAAAGACAGATCGAACGAGAGTCAGACAGATCGAGAGTGACAGCCAGACAGAGAGAGAGAGAAAGGCAGATCGTGCGAGAAAGAAAGACAGACCGAGCGAGAGAGAAAGGCAGATCGAGCGAGAGAGAAAGGCAGATCGAGCGAGCGAGAAAGACAGATCGAGCGAGAGAGAAAGACAGATCGAGCGAGAAAGAAAGACAGATCGAGCGCAAGAGAAAGACAGATCGAGCGAGAGAGAAAGACAGATCGAGCGAGAGAGAAAGACAGATCGAGCGAGAAAGACAGATCGAGCGAGAGAAAGACAGATCGAGCGAGAAAGACAGATCGAGCGAGAAAGACAGATCGAGCGAGAAAGACAGATCGAGCGAGAAAGGCAGATCAAGCAAGAGAGAAAGACAGATCGAGCGAGAAAGACAGATCGAGCGAGAGAGAAAGACAGATCGAGCGAGAGAGAAAGACAGATCGAGCGAGCGAGACAGACAGATCGAGCGAGACAGACAGATCGAGCGAGAGAGAAAGACAGATCGAGCGAGAAAGGCAGATCGAGCGAGAAAGACAGACAGATCGAGCGAGAGCGAGACAGACAGATCGAGCGAGAGAGAAAGACAGATCGAACGAGAAAGGCAGATCGAGCGAGAGAGAAAGACAGACAGATCGAGCGAGAGAGACAGACAGACAGATCGAGGGAGAAAGCCAGAGGGAGAGAGAGAGAAAGGCAGGTCGAGCGAGGAAGAAAGACAGATCAAGCGAGAGAAAAAGGCAGATCGAGCGAGAGAAACAGGCAGATCGAGCGAGAGAGAAAGACAGATCGAGCGAGAGAGAAAGACAGATCGAACGAGAGCGAGAGAGACAGATCGAACGAGAGCGAGAGAGACAGATCGAGCGGGAGCGAAAAACAGATCGAGCGAAAGTGAAAGACAGGTCGAGCGAGAGAGACAGACAGGTCGAGCGAGAGAGACAGACAGATCGAGCGAGAGAGAAGGATAGATCGAGCGAGAAAGGCAGATCGAACGAGAGAGAAAAGCAGATCGAGCGAGAGAGAAATACAGATCGAGCGAGAGAGACAGATCGAACGAGAGCGAGAGAGACAGATCGAGCGAGAGAGAAAGACAGATCGAGCAAGAGCGAGAGAGACAGATCGAGCGAGCGCGAGGAAGACAGGTCGAGCGCGAGGAAGACAGGTCGAGCGCGAGGAAGACAGGTCGAGCGCGAGGAAGACAGGTCGAGCGCGAGGAAGACAGTTCGAGCGCGAGGAAGACAGATCTGGCGCGAGGAAGACAGATCTGGCGCGAGGAAGACAGATCGGGCGCGAGGAAGACAGATCGAGCGCGAGGAAGACAGATCGAGCGCGAGGAAGACAGATCGAGCGCGAGGAAGACAGATCGAGCGCGAGGAAGACAGATCGAGCGCGAGGAAGCCAGGTCGAGCGCGAGGAAGACAGTTCGAGCGCGAGGAAGACAGATCGAGCGCGAGGAAGACAGATCGAGCGCGAGGAAGACAGATCGAGCGCGAGGAAGACAGATCGAGCGAGAGAGAAAGACAGATCGAGCGAGAGAGAAAGACAGATCGAGCGAGAGAGAAAGACAGATCGAGCGAGAGAGAAAGACAGATCGAGCGAGAAAGACAGATCGAGCGAGAGAGAAAGACAGATCGAGCGAGAGAGAAAGACAGATCGAGCGAGAGAGAAAGACAGATCGAGCGAGAGAGAAAGACAGATCGAGCGAGAGAAAAAGACAGATCGAGCGAGAAAGACAGATCGAGCAAGAGAGAAAGACAGATCGAGCGAGAGAGAGAGACAGATCGAAGGAGAGAAAGACAGATCAAGCGAGAGAAAGACAGATCGAACGAGAGAGAAAGACAGATCGAGCGAGATAGAAAGACAGATCGAACGAGAGCGAGAGAGACAGATCGACCGAGAGCGAGAGAGACAGATCGAACGAGAGCGAGACAGACAGATCGAACGAGAGCGAGACAGACAGATCGAACGAGAGCGAGACAGACAGATCGAACGAGAGCGAGACAGACAGATCGAACGAGAGCGAGACAGACAGATCGAACGAGAGCGAGACAGACAGATCGAACGAGAGCGAGACAGACAGATCGAACGAGAGCGAGACAGACAGATCGAACGAGAGCGAGACAGACAGATCGAACGAGAGCGAGACAGACAGATCGAACGAGAGCGAGACAGACAGATCGAACGAGAGCGAGACAGACAGATCGAACGAGAGCGAGACAGACAGATCGAACGAGAGCGAGACAGACAGATCGAACGAGAGCGAGAGAGACAGATCGAACGAGAGCGAGAGAGACAGATCGAACGAGAGCGAGAGAGACAGATCGAGCGGGAGCGACAAACAGATCGAGCGAAAGTGAAAGACAGATCGAGCGAGCGAGATAGACAGGTCGAGCAAGCGAGACAGACAGGTCGAGCGAGAGAGAAGGACAGATCGAGCGAAAGAGAAGGACAGATCGAGCGGCAGCGAGAGAGACAGATCGAAAGAGAGCGAGAGAGACAGATCGAGCGAGAGAGAAAGACAGAGCGAGCGAGAGAGAAAGACAGATCGAGCGCGAGGAAGACAGTTCGAGCGCAAGGAAGACAGATCGAGCGCAAGGAAGACAGATCGAGCGCGAGGAAGACAGATCGAGCGCGAGGAAGACAGATCGAGCGAGAGAGAAAGACAGATCGAGCGAGAAAGGCAGATCGAGCGAGAGAGAAAGACAGACAGATCGAGGGAGAAAGCCAGAGGGAGGGAGAGAGAAAGGCAGGTCGAGCGAGGGAGAAAGACAGATCGAGCGAGAGAGAAAGACAGATCGAGCGAGAGAGAAAGACAGATCGAGCGAGAGAGAAAGACAGATCGAGCGAGAGACAAAGACAGATCGAACGAGAGCGAGAGAGACAGATCGAACGAGAGCGAGAGAGACAGATCGAGCGGGAGCGAAAAACAGATCGAGCGAAAGTGAAAGACAGATCGAGCGAGCGAGACAGACAGATCGAGCGAGAGAGACAGACAGGTCGAGCGAGAGAGACAGACAGGTCGAGCGAGAGAGACAGATCGAGCGAGAGAGAAAGACAGATCGAGCGAGAGAGAAAGACAGATCGAGCGAGAGAGAAAGACAGATCGAGCGAGAGAGAAAGACAGATCGAGCGAGAGAGAAAGACAGATCGAGCGAGAGAGAAAGACAGATCGAGCGAGAGAGAAAGACAGATCGAGCAAGAGGGAAAGACAGATCGAGCAAGAGGGAAAGACAGATCGAGCGAGAGAGAAGGACAGTTCGAGCGAGAGAGAAAGACAGATCGAGCGAGAGAGAAAGACAGATCGAGCGAGAGGGAAAGACAGATTGAGCGAGAGAGAAAGATAGATCGAGCGAGAGAGAAGGATAGATCGAGCGAGAAAGGCAGATCGAGCGAGAGAGAAAAGCAGATCGAGCGAGAGAGAAAGACAGATTGAGCGAGAGAGAAGGATAGATCGAGCGAGAAAGGCAGATCGAGCGAGAGAGAAATACAGATCGAGCGAGCGAGAAAGGCAGATCGAGCGAGAGAGAAGGATAGATCGAGCGAGAAAGGCAGATCGAGCGAGAGAGAAATACAGATCGAGCGAGCGAGAAAGGCAGATCGAGCGAGAGAGAAGGATAGATCGAGCGAGAAAGGCAGATCGAGCGAGAGAGAAATACAGATCGAGCGAGCGAGAAAGGCAGATCGAGCGAGAGAGAAAAGCAGATCGAGCGAGAGCGAAAGGCAGATCGAGCGAGAGAGAAGGATAGATCGAGCGAGAAAGGCAGATCGAGTGAGAGAGAAAAGCAGACGAGCGAGAGAGAAATACAGATCGAGCGAGAGAGAAAGGCAGATCGAGCGAGCGAGAAAGACAGATCGAGCGAGCGAGAAAGACAGATCGAGCGAGAGAGAAAGACAGATCGAGCGAGAGAGAAAGACAGATCGAGCGAGAGAAAGACAGATCGAGCGAGAGAGAAAGACAGATCGAGCGAGAGAGAAAGACAGATCGAGCGAGAAAGACAGATCGAGCGAGAGAGAAAGACAGATCGAGCGAGAGAGAAAGACAGATCGAGCGAGAGAGAAAGACAGATCGAGCGAGAAAGGCAGATCGAGCGAGAGAGAAAGACAGACAGATCGAGCGAGAGAGACAGACAGACAGATCGAGGGAGAAAGCCAGAGGGAGAGAGAGAGAAAGGCAGGTCGAGCGAGGAAGAAAGACAGATCAAGCGAGAGGAAAAGGCAGATCGAGCGAGAGAGAAAGACAGATCGAGCGAGAGAGAAAGACAGATCGAACGAGAGCGAGAGAGACAGATCGAACGAGAGCGAGAGAGACAGATCGAGCGGGAGCGAAAAACAGATCGAGCGAAAGTGAAAGACAGGTCGAGCGAGAGAGACAGACAGGTCGAGCGAGAGAGACAGACAGATCGTAGGAGAGAGAAAAGCAGATCGAGCGAGAGAGAAAGACAGATCGAGCGAGAGAGAAAGACAGATCGAGCGAGAGAGAAGGATAGATCGAGCGAGAAAGGCAGATCGAACGAGAGAGAAAAGCAGATCGAGCGTGAGAGAAATACAGATCGAGCGAGAGAGACAGATCGAACGAGAGCGAGAGAGACAGATCGAGCGAGAGAGAAAGACAGATCGAGCAAGAGCGAGAGAGACAGATCGAGCGAGCGCGAGGAAGACAGGTCGAACGCGAGGAAGACAGGTCGAGCGCGAGGAAGACAGGTCGAGCGCGAGGAAGACAGGTCGAGCGCGAGGAAGACAGGTCGAGCGCGAGGAAGACAGTTCGAGCGCGAGGAAGACAGATCGGGCGCGAGGAAGACAGATCGAGCGCGAGGAACACAGATCGAGCGCGAGGAAGACAGATCGAGCGCGAGGAAGACAGATCGAGCGCGAGGAAGACAGATCGAGCGCGTGGAAGACAGGTCGAGCGCGAGGAAGACAGTTCGAGCGCGAGGAAGACAGATCGAGCGCGAGGAAGACAGATCGAGCGCGAGGAAGACAGATCGAGCGCGAGGAAGACAGATCGAGCGCGAGGAAGACAGATCGAGCGCGAGGAAGACAGATCGAGCGCGTGGAAGACAGATCGAGCGAGAGAGAAAGACAGATCGAGCGAGAGAGAAAGACAGATCGAGCGAGAGAGAAAGACAGATCGAGCGAGAGAGAAAGACAGATCGAGCGAGAAAGACAGATCGAGCGAGAGAGAAAGACAGATCGAGCGAGAGAGAAAGACAGATCGAGCGAGAGAGAAAGACAGATCGAGCGAGAGAGACAGACAGGTCGAGCGAGAGAGACAGACAGGTCGAGCGAGAGAGACAGATCGAGCGAGAGAGAAAGACAGATCGAGCGAGAGAGAAAGACAGATCGAGCGAGAGAGAAAGACAGATCGAGCGAGAGAGAAAGACAGATCGAGCGAGAGAGAAAGACAGATCGAGCGAGAGAGAAAGACAGATCGAGCGAGAGAGAAAGACAGATCGAGCAAGAGGGAAAGACAGATCGAGCAAGAGGGAAAGACAGATCGAGCGAGAGAGAAGGACAGTTCGAGCGAGAGAGAAAGACAGATCGAGCGAGAGAGAAAGACAGATCGAGCGAGAGGGAAAGACAGATCGAGCGAGAGGGAAAGACAGATTGAGCGAGAGAGAAAGATAGATCGAGCGAGAGAGAAGGATAGATCGAGCGAGAAAGGCAGATCGAGCGAGAGAGAAAAGCAGATCGAGCGAGAGAGAAAGACAGATTGAGCGAGAGAGAAGGATAGATCGAGCGAGAAAGGCAGATCGAGCGAGAGAGAAATACAGATCGAGCGAGCGAGAAAGGCAGATCGAGCGAGAGAGAAGGATAGATCGAGCGAGAAAGGCAGATCGAGCGAGAGAGAAATACAGATCGAGCGAGCGAGAAAGGCAGATCGAGCGAGAGAGAAGGATAGATCGAGCGAGAAAGGCAGATCGAGCGAGAGAGAAATACAGATCGAGCGAGCGAGAAAGGCAGATCGAGCGAGAGAGAAAAGCAGATCGAGCGAGAGCGAAAGGCAGATCGAGCGAGAGAGAAGGATAGATCGAGCGAGAAAGGCAGATCGAGTGAGAGAGAAAAGCAGACGAGCGAGAGAGAAATACAGATCGAGCGAGAGAGAAAGGCAGATCGAGCGAGCGAGAAAGACAGATCGAGCGAGCGAGAAAGACAGATCGAGCGAGAGAGAAAGACAGATCGAGCGAGAGAGAAAGACAGATCGAGCGAGAGAAAGACAGATCGAGCGAGAGAGAAAGACAGATCGAGCGAGAGAGAAAGACAGATCGAGCGAGAAAGACAGATCGAGCGAGAGAGAAAGACAGATCGAGCGAGAGAGAAAGACAGATCGAGCGAGAGAGAAAGACAGATCGAGCGAGAAAGGCAGATCGAGCGAGAGAGAAAGACAGACAGATCGAGCGAGAGAGACAGACAGACAGATCGAGGGAGAAAGCCAGAGGGAGAGAGAGAGAAAGGCAGGTCGAGCGAGGAAGAAAGACAGATCAAGCGAGAGAAAAAGGCAGATCGAGCGAGAGAGAAAGACAGATCGAGCGAGAGAGAAAGACAGATCGAACGAGAGCGAGAGAGACAGATCGAACGAGAGCGAGAGAGACAGATCGAGCGGGAGCGAAAAACAGATCGAGCGAAAGTGAAAGACAGGTCGAGCGAGAGAGACAGACAGGTCGAGCGAGAGAGACAGACAGATCGTAGGAGAGAGAAAAGCAGATCGAGCGAGAGAGAAAGACAGATCGAGCGAGAGAGAAAGACAGATCGAGCGAGAGAGAAGGATAGATCGAGCGAGAAAGGCAGATCGAACGAGAGAGAAAAGCAGATCGAGCGAGAGAGAAATACAGATCGAGCGAGAGAGACAGATCGAACGAGAGCGAGAGAGACAGATCGAGCGAGAGAGAAAGACAGATCGAGCAAGAGCGAGAGAGACAGATCGAGCGAGCGCGAGGAAGACAGGTCGAACGCGAGGAAGACAGGTCGAGCGCGAGGAAGACAGGTCGAGCGCGAGGAAGACAGGTCGAGCGCGAGGAAGACAGGTCGAGCGCGAGGAAGACAGTTCGAGCGCGAGGAAGACAGATCGGGCGCGAGGAAGACAGATCGAGCGCGAGGAACACAGATTGAGCGCGAGGAAGACAGATCGAGCGCGAGGAAGACAGATCGAGCGCGAGGAAGACAGATCGAGCGCGTGGAAGACAGGTCGAGCGCGAGGAAGACAGTTCGAGCGCGAGGAAGACAGATCGAGCGCGAGGAAGACAGATCGAGCGCGAGGAAGACAGATCGAGCGCGAGGAAGACAGATCGAGCGCGAGGAAGACAGATCGAGCGCGAGGAAGACAGATCGAGCGCGTGGAAGACAGATCGAGCGAGAGAGAAAGACAGATCGAGCGAGAGAGAAAGACAGATCGAGCGAGAGAGAAAGACAGATCGAGCGAGAGAGAAAGACAGATCGAGCGAGAAAGACAGATCGAGCGAGAGAGAAAGACAGATCGAGCGAGAGAGAAAGACAGATCGAGCGAGAGAGAAAGACAGATCGAGCGAGAGAAAAAGACAGATCGAGCGAGAGAAAAAGACAGATCGAGCGAGAGAAAAAGACAGATCGAGCAAGAGAGAAAGACAGATCGAGCGAGAGAGAGAGAGACAGATCGAAGGAGAGAAAGACAGATCAAGCGAGAGAAAGACAGATCGAACGAGAGAGAAAGACAGATCGAGCGAGATAGAAAGACAGATCGAACGAGAGCGAGAGAGACAGATCGAACGAGAGCGAGAGAGACAGATCGAACGAGAGCGAGACAGACAGATCGAACGAGAGCGAGACAGACAGATCGAACGAGAGCGAGACAGACAGATCGAACGAGAGCGAGACAGACAGATCGAACGAGAGCGAGACAGACAGATCGAACGAGAGCGAGACAGACAGATCGAACGAGAGCGAGACAGACAGATCGAACGAGAGCGAGACAGACAGATCGAACGAGAGCGAGACAGACAGATCGAACGAGAGCGAGACAGACAGATCGAACGAGAGGGAAAGACAGTTCGTGCGAGAGAGAAGGACAGATCGAGCGAGAGAGGACAGATCGAGCGAGAAAGGCAGCGAGAGAGACAGATCGAAAGAGAGCGAGAGAGACAGATCGAGCGAGAGAGAAAGACAGACCGAGCGAGAGAGAAAGACAGATCGAGCGCGAGGAAGACAGTTCGAGCGCGAGGAAGACAGATCGAGCGCGAGGAAGACAGATCGAGCGCGAGGAAGACAGATCGAGCGCGTGGAAGACAGATCGAGCGCGTGGAAGACAGGTCGAGCGCGAAGAAGACAGTTCGAGCGCGAGGAAGACAGATCGAGCGCGAGGAAGACAGATCGAGCGCGAGGAAGACAGATCGAGCGCGAGGAAGACAGATCGAGCGCGAGGAAGACAGATCGAGCGCGAGGAAGACAGATCGAGCGCGAGGAAGACAGAGCGAGCGCGAGGAAGACAGAGCGAGCGCGAGGAAGACAGATCGAGCGCGAGGAAGACAGATCGAGCGCGTGGAAGACAGATCGAGCGAGAGAGAAAGACAGATCGAGCGAGAGAGAAAGACAGATCGAGCGAGAGAGAAAGACAGATCGAGCGAGAGAGAAAGACAGATCGAGCGAGAAAGACAGATCGAGCGAGAGAGAAAGACAGATCGAGCGAGAGAGAAAGACAGATCGAGCGAGAGAGAAAGACAGATCGAGCGAGAGAAAAAGACAGATCGAGCGAGAGAAAAAGACAGATCGAGCGAGAGAAAAAGACAGATCGAGCAAGAGAGAAAGACAGATCGAGCGAGAGAGAGAGAGACAGATCGAAGGAGAGAAAGACAGATCAAGCGAGAGAAAGACAGATCGAACGAGAGAGAAAGACAGATCGAGCGAGATAGAAAGACAGATCGAACGAGAGCGAGAGAGACAGATCGAACGAGAGCGAGAGAGACAGATCGAACGAGAGCGAGACAGACAGATCGAACGAGAGCGAGACAGACAGATCGAACGAGAGCGAGACAGACAGATCGAACGAGAGCGTATCAGACAGATCGAACGAGAGCGAGACAGACAGATCGAACGAGAGCGAGACAGACAGATCGAACGAGAGCGAGACAGACAGATCGAACGAGAGCGAGACAGACAGATCGAACGAGAGCGAGACAGACAGATCGAACGAGAGCGAGACAGACAGATCGAACGAGAGGGAAAGACAGTTCGTGCGAGAGAGAAGGACAGATCGAGCGAGAGAGGACAGATCGAGCGAGAAAGGCAGCGAGAGAGACAGATCGAAAGAGAGCGAGAGAGACAGATCGAGCGAGAGAGAAAGACAGACCGAGCGAGAGAGAAAGACAGATCGAGCGCGAGGAAGACAGTTCGAGCGCGAGGAAGACAGATCGAGCGCGAGGAAGACAGATCGAGCGCGAGGAAGACAGATCGAGCGCGTGGAAGACAGATCGAGCGCGTGGAAGACAGGTCGAGCGCGAAGAAGACAGTTCGAGCGCGAGGAAGACAGATCGAGCGCGAGGAAGACAGATCGAGCGCGAGGAAGACAGATCGAGCGCGAGGAAGACAGATCGAGCGCGAGGAAGACAGATCGAGCGCGAGGAAGACAGATCGAGCGCGAGGAAGACAGAGCGAGCGCGTGGAAGACAGATCGAGCGCGAGGAAGACAGATCGAGCGCGAGGAAGACAGATCGAGCGAGAGAGAAAGACAGATCGAGCGAGAGAGAAAGACAGATCGAGCGAGAGAGAAAGACAGATCGAGCGAGAGAGAAAGACAGATCGAGCGAGAGAGAAAGACAGATCGAGCGAGAAAGACAGATCGAGCGAGAGAGAAAGACAGATCGAGCGAGAGAGAAAGACAGATCGAGCGAGAGAGAAAGACAGATCGAGCGAGAGAAAAAGACAGATCGAGCGAGAAAGACAGATCGAGCAAGAGAGAAAGACAGATCGAGCGAGAGAGAGAGAGACAGATCGAAGGAGAGAAAGACAGATCAAGCGAGAGAAAGACAGATCGAACGAGAGAGAAAGACAGAGCGAGCGAGATAGAAAGACAGATCGAACGAGAGCGAGAGAGACAGATCGAACGAGAGCGAGACAGACAGATCGAACGAGAGCGAGACAGACAGATCGAACGAGAGCGAGACAGACAGATCGAACGAGAGCGAGACAGACAGATCGAACGAGAGCGAGACAGACAGATCGAACGAGAGCGAGACAGACAGATCGAACGAGAGCGAGAGAGACAGATCGAACGAGAGCGAGACAGACAGATCGAACGAGAGCGAGAGAGACAGATCGAATGAGAGCGAGAGAGACAGATCGAGCGGGAGCGACAAACAGATCGAGCGAAAGTGAAAGACAGATCGAGCGAGCGAGACAGACAGGTCGAGCGAGCGAGACAGACAGGTCGAGCGAGAGAGAAGGACAGATCGAGCGCGAGGAAGACAGATCGAGCGCGAGGAAGACAGATCGAGCGCGAGGAAGACAGATCGAGCGCGAGGAAGACAGATCGAGCGCGAGGAAGACAGATCGAGCGCGAGGAAGACAGAGCGAGCGCGTGGAAGACAGATCGAGCGCGAGGAAGACAGATCGAGCGCGAGGAAGACAGATCGAGCGAGAGAGAAAGACAGATCGAGCGAGAGAGAAAGACAGATCGAGCGAGAGAGAAAGACAGATCGAGCGAGAGAGAAAGACAGATCGAGCGAGAAAGACAGATCGAGCGAGAGAGAAAGACAGATCGAGCGAGAGAGAAAGACAGATCGAGCGAGAGAGAAAGACAGATCGAGCGAGAGAAAAAGACAGATCGAGCGAGAAAGACAGATCGAGCAAGAGAGAAAGACAGATCGAGCGAGAGAGAGAGAGACAGATCGAAGGAGAGAAAGACAGATCAAGCGAGAGAAAGACAGATCGAACGAGAGAGAAAGACAGAGCGAGCGAGATAGAAAGACAGATCGAACGAGAGCGAGAGAGACAGATCGAACGAGAGCGAGACAGACAGATCGAACGAGAGCGAGACAGACAGATCGAACGAGAGCGAGACAGACAGATCGAACGAGAGCGAGACAGACAGATCGAACGAGAGCGAGACAGACAGATCGAACGAGAGCGAGACAGACAGATCGAACGAGAGCGAGACAGACAGATCGAACGAGAGCGAGAGAGACAGATCGAACGAGAGCGAGACAGACAGATCGAACGAGAGCGAGAGAGACAGATCGAATGAGAGCGAGAGAGACAGATCGAGCGGGAGCGACAAACAGATCGAGCGAAAGTGAAAGACAGATCGAGCGAGCGAGACAGACAGGTCGAGCGAGCGAGACAGACAGGTCGAGCGAGAGAGAAGGACAGATCGAGCGAGAGAGAAGGACAGATCGAAAGAGAGCGAGAGAGACAGATCGAGCGAGAGAGAAAGACAGATCGAGCGAGAGAGAAAGACAGATCGAGCGCGAGGAAGACAGATCGAGCGCGAGGAAGACAGATCGAGCGCGAGGAAGACAGATCGAGCGTGAGGAAGACAGATCGAGCGCGAGGAAGACAGATCGAGCGCGAGGAAGACAGATCGAGCGCGAGAAAGACAGATCGAGCGCGGGAAAGACAGATCGAGCGCGGGAAAGATAGATCGAACGCGAGAAAGACAGATCGAGAGAAAGAGAAAGAGAAAGACAGATCGAACGAGAGTCAGACAGATCGAGAGTGACAGCCAGACAGAGAGAGAGAGAGAAAGGCAGATCGTGCGACAAAGAAAGACAGATCAAGCGAGAGAGAAACGCAGATCGAGCGAGAGAGAAAGACAGACAGATCGAGCGAGAGAGACAGACAGACAGATCGAGGGAGAAAGCCAGAGGGAGAGAGAGAGAAAGGCAGGTCGAGCGAGGAAGAAAGACAGATCAAGCGAGAGAAAAGGCAGATCGAGCGAGAGAGAAAGACAGATCGAGCGAGAGAGAAAGACAGATCGAACGAGAGCGAGAGAGACAGATCGAACGAGAGCGAGAGAGACAGATCGAGCGGGAGCGAAAAACAGATCGAGCGAAAGTGAAAGACAGGTCGAGCGAGAGAGACAGACAGGTCGAGCGAGAGAGACAGACAGATCGAGCGAGAGAGAAAGACAGATCGAGCGAGAGAGAAAGACAGATCGAGCGAGAGAGAAGGATAGATCGAGCGAGAAAGGCAGATCGAACGAGAGAGAAATGCAGATCGAACGAGAGCGAGAGAGACAGATCGAGCGAGAGAGAAAGACAGATCGAGCAAGATCGAGAGAGACAGATCGAGCGAGCGCGAGGAAGACAGGTCGAGCGCGAGGAAGACAGGTCGAGCGCGAGGAAGACAGGTCGAGCGCGAGGAAGACAGGTCGAGCGCGAGGAAGACAGGTCGAGCGCGAGGAAGACAGTTCGAGCGCGAGGAAGACAGATCGAGCGCGAGGAAGACAGATCGAGCGCGAGGAAGACAGATCGAGCGCGAGGAAGACAGATCGAGCGCGTGGAAGACAGGTCGAGCGCGAGGAAGACAGTTCGAGCGCGAGGAAGACAGATCGAGCGCGAGGAAGACAGATCGAGCGCGAGGAAGACAGATCGAGCGCGAGGAAGACAGATCGAGCGCGAGGAAGACAGATCGAGCGCGAGGAAGACAGATCGAGCGCGTGGAAGACAGATCGAGCGAGAGAGAAAGACAGATCGAGCGAGAGAGAAAGACAGATCGAGCGAGAGAGAAAGACAGATCGAGCGAGAGAGAAAGACAGATCGAGCGAGAAAGACAGATCGAGCGAGAGAGAAAGACAGATCGAGCGAGAGAGAAAGACAGATCGAGCGAGAGAGAAAGACAGATCGAGCGAGAGAAAAAGACAGATCGAGCGAGAGAAAAAGACAGATCGAGCGAGAGAAAAAGACAGATCGAGCGAGAGAGAAAGACAGATCGAGCGAGAGAGAGAGAGACAGATCGAAGGAGAGAAAGACAGATCAAGCGAGAGAAAGACAGATCGAACGAGAGAGAAAGACAGATCGAGCGAGATAGAAAGACAGATCGAACGAGAGCGAGAGAGACAGATCGAACGAGAGCGAGAGAGACAGATCGAACGAGAGCGAGACAGACAGATCGAACGAGAGCGAGACAGACAGATCGAACGAGAGCGAGACAGACAGATCGAACGAGAGCGAGACAGACAGATCGAACGAGAGCGAGACAGACAGATCGAACGAGAGCGAGAGAGACAGATCGAGCGGGAGCGAAAAACAGATCGAGCGAGAGAGAAAGACAGATCGAGCGAGAGACAAAGACAGATCGAACGAGAGCGAGAGAGACAGATCGAACGAGAGCGAGAGAGACAGATCGAGCGGGAGCGAAAAACAGATCGAGCGAAAGTGAAAGACAGATCGAGCGAGCGAGACAGACAGATCGAGCGAGAGAGACAGACAGGTCGAGCGAGAGAGACAGACAGGTCGAGCGAGAGAGACAGATCGAGCGAGAGAGAAAGACAGATCGAGCGAGAGAGAAAGACAGATCGAGCGAGAGAGAAAGACAGATCGAGCGAGAGAGAAAGACAGATCGAGCGAGAGAGAAAGACAGATCGAGCGAGAGAGAAAGACAGATCGAGCGAGAGAGAAAGACAGATCGAGCAAGAGGGAAAGACAGATCGAGCAAGAGGGAAAGACAGATCGAGCGAGAGAGAAGGACAGTTCGAGCGAGAGAGAAAGACAGATCGAGCGAGAGAGAAAGACAGATCGAGCGAGAGGGAAAGACAGATCGAGCGAGAGGGAAAGACAGATTGAGCGAGAGAGAAAGATAGATCGAGCGAGAGAGAAGGATAGATCGAGCGAGAAAGGCAGATCGAGCGAGAGAGAAAAGCAGATCGAGCGAGAGAGAAAGACAGATTGAGCGAGAGAGAAGGATAGATCGAGCGAGAAAGGCAGATCGAGCGAGAGAGAAATACAGATCGAGCGAGCGAGAAAGGCAGATCGAGCGAGAGAGAAGGATAGATCGAGCGAGAAAGGCAGATCGAGCGAGAGAGAAATACAGATCGAGCGAGCGAGAAAGGCAGATCGAGCGAGAGAGAAGGATAGATCGAGCGAGAAAGGCAGATCGAGCGAGAGAGAAATACAGATCGAGCGAGCGAGAAAGGCAGATCGAGCGAGAGAGAAAAGCAGATCGAGCGAGAGCGAAAGGCAGATCGAGCGAGAGAGAAGGATAGATCGAGCGAGAAAGGCAGATCGAGTGAGAGAGAAAAGCAGACGAGCGAGAGAGAAATACAGATCGAGCGAGAGAGAAAGGCAGATCGAGCGAGCGAGAAAGACAGATCGAGCGAGCGAGAAAGACAGATCGAGCGAGAGAGAAAGACAGATCGAGCGAGAGAGAAAGACAGATCGAGCGAGAGAAAGACAGATCGAGCGAGAGAGAAAGACAGATCGAGCGAGAGAGAAAGACAGATCGAGCGAGAAAGACAGATCGAGCGAGAGAGAAAGACAGATCGAGCGAGAGAGAAAGACAGATCGAGCGAGAGAGAAAGACAGATCGAGCGAGAAAGGCAGATCGAGCGAGAGAGAAAGACAGACAGATCGAGCGAGAGAGACAGACAGACAGATCGAGGGAGAAAGCCAGAGGGAGAGAGAGAGAAAGGCAGGTCGAGCGAGGAAGAAAGACAGATCAAGCGAGAGAAAAAGGCAGATCGAGCGAGAGAGAAAGACAGATCGAGCGAGAGAGAAAGACAGATCGAACGAGAGCGAGAGAGACAGATCGAACGAGAGCGAGAGAGACAGATCGAGCGGGAGCGAAAAACAGATCGAGCGAAAGTGAAAGACAGGTCGAGCGAGAGAGACAGACAGGTCGAGCGAGAGAGACAGACAGATCGTAGGAGAGAGAAAAGCAGATCGAGCGAGAGAGAAAGACAGATCGAGCGAGAGAGAAAGACAGATCGAGCGAGAGAGAAGGATAGATCGAGCGAGAAAGGCAGATCGAACGAGAGAGAAAAGCAGATCGAGCGAGAGAGAAATACAGATCGAGCGAGAGAGACAGATCGAACGAGAGCGAGAGAGACAGATCGAGCGAGAGAGAAAGACAGATCGAGCAAGAGCGAGAGAGACAGATCGAGCGAGCGCGAGGAAGACAGGTCGAACGCGAGGAAGACAGGTCGAGCGCGAGGAAGACAGGTCGAGCGCGAGGAAGACAGGTCGAGCGCGAGGAAGACAGGTCGAGCGCGAGGAAGACAGTTCGAGCGCGAGGAAGACAGATCGGGCGCGAGGAAGACAGATCGAGCGCGAGGAACACAGATTGAGCGCGAGGAAGACAGATCGAGCGCGAGGAAGACAGATCGAGCGCGAGGAAGACAGATCGAGCGCGTGGAAGACAGGTCGAGCGCGAGGAAGACAGTTCGAGCGCGAGGAAGACAGATCGAGCGCGAGGAAGACAGATCGAGCGCGAGGAAGACAGATCGAGCGCGAGGAAGACAGATCGAGCGCGAGGAAGACAGATCGAGCGCGAGGAAGACAGATCGAGCGCGTGGAAGACAGATCGAGCGAGAGAGAAAGACAGATCGAGCGAGAGAGAAAGACAGATCGAGCGAGAGAGAAAGACAGATCGAGCGAGAGAGAAAGACAGATCGAGCGAGAAAGACAGATCGAGCGAGAGAGAAAGACAGATCGAGCGAGAGAGAAAGACAGATCGAGCGAGAGAGAAAGACAGATCGAGCGAGAGAAAAAGACAGATCGAGCGAGAGAAAAAGACAGATCGAGCGAGAGAAAAAGACAGATCGAGCAAGAGAGAAAGACAGATCGAGCGAGAGAGAGAGAGACAGATCGAAGGAGAGAAAGACAGATCAAGCGAGAGAAAGACAGATCGAACGAGAGAGAAAGACAGATCGAGCGAGATAGAAAGACAGATCGAACGAGAGCGAGAGAGACAGATCGAACGAGAACGAGAGAGACAGATCGAACGAGAGCGAGACAGACAGATCGAACGAGAGCGAGACAGACAGATCGAACGAGAGCGAGACAGACAGATCGAACGAGAGCGAGACAGACAGATCGAACGAGAGCGAGACAGACAGATCGAACGAGAGCGAGACAGACAGATCGAACGAGAGCGAGACAGACAGATCGAACGAGAGCGAGACAGACAGATCGAACGAGAGCGAGACAGACAGATCGAACGAGAGCGAGACAGACAGATCGAACGAGAGGGAAAGACAGTTCGTGCGAGAGAGAAGGACAGATCGAGCGAGAGAGGACAGATCGAGCGAGAAAGGCAGCGAGAGAGACAGATCGAAAGAGAGCGAGAGAGACAGATCGAGCGAGAGAGAAAGACAGACCGAGCGAGAGAGAAAGACAGATCGAGCGCGAGGAAGACAGTTCGAGCGCGAGGAAGACAGATCGAGCGCGAGGAAGACAGATCGAGCGCGAGGAAGACAGATCGAGCGCGTGGAAGACAGATCGAGCGCGTGGAAGACAGGTCGAGCGCGAAGAAGACAGTTCGAGCGCGAGGAAGACAGATCGAGCGCGAGGAAGACAGATCGAGCGCGAGGAAGACAGATCGAGCGCGAGGAAGACAGATCGAGCGCGAGGAAGACAGATCGAGCGCGAGGAAGACAGATCGAGCGCGAGGAAGACAGAGCGAGCGCGAGGAAGACAGATCGAGCGCGAGGAAGACAGATCGAGCGCGTGGAAGACAGATCGAGCGAGAGAGAAAGACAGATCGAGCGAGAGAGAAAGACAGATCGAGCGAGAGAGAAAGACAGATCGAGCGAGAGAGAAAGACAGATCGAGCGAGAAAGACAGATCGAGCGAGAGAGAAAGACAGATCGAGCGAGAGAGAAAGACAGATCGAGCGAGAGAGAAAGACAGATCGAGCGAGAGAAAAAGACAGATCGAGCGAGAGAAAAAGACAGATCGAGCGAGAGAAAAAGACAGATCGAGCAAGAGAGAAAGACAGATCGAGCGAGAGAGAGAGAGACAGATCGAAGGAGAGAAAGACAGATCAAGCGAGAGAAAGACAGATCGAACGAGAGAGAAAGACAGATCGAGCGAGATAGAAAGACAGATCGAACGAGAGCGAGAGAGACAGATCGAACGAGAGCGAGAGAGACAGATCGAACGAGAGCGAGACAGACAGATCGAACGAGAGCGAGACAGACAGATCGAACGAGAGCGAGACAGACAGATCGAACGAGAGCGAGACAGACAGATCGAACGAGAGCGAGACAGACAGATCGAACGAGAGCGAGACAGACAGATCGAACGAGAGCGAGACAGACAGATCGAACGAGAGCGAGACAGACAGATCGAACGAGAGCGAGACAGACAGATCGAACGAGAGCGAGACAGACAGATCGAACGAGAGGGAAAGACAGTTCGTGCGAGAGAGAAGGACAGATCGAGCGAGAGAGGACAGATCGAGCGAGAAAGGCAGCGAGAGAGACAGATCGAAAGAGAGCGAGAGAGACAGATCGAGCGAGAGAGAAAGACAGACCGAGCGAGAGAGAAAGACAGATCGAGCGCGAGGAAGACAGTTCGAGCGCGAGGAAGACAGATCGAGCGCGAGGAAGACAGATCGAGCGCGAGGAAGACAGATCGAGCGCGTGGAAGACAGATCGAGCGCGTGGAAGACAGGTCGAGCGCGAAGAAGACAGTTCGAGCGCGAGGAAGACAGATCGAGCGCGAGGAAGACAGATCGAGCGCGAGGAAGACAGATCGAGCGCGAGGAAGACAGATCGAGCGCGAGGAAGACAGATCGAGCGCGAGGAAGACAGATCGAGCGCGAGGAAGACAGAGCGAGCGCGTGGAAGACAGATCGAGCGCGAGGAAGACAGATCGAGCGCGAGGAAGACAGATCGAGCGAGAGAGAAAGACAGATCGAGCGAGAGAGAAAGACAGATCGAGCGAGAGAGAAAGACAGATCGAGCGAGAGAGAAAGACAGATCGAGCGAGAGAGAAAGACAGATCGAGCGAGAAAGACAGATCGAGCGAGAGAGAAAGACAGATCGAGCGAGAGAGAAAGACAGATCGAGCGAGAGAGAAAGACAGATCGAGCGAGAGAAAAAGACAGATCGAGCGAGAAAGACAGATCGAGCAAGAGAGAAAGACAGATCGAGCGAGAGAGAGAGAGACAGATCGAAGGAGAGAAAGACAGATCAAGCGAGAGAAAGACAGATCGAACGAGAGAGAAAGACAGAGCGAGCGAGATAGAAAGACAGATCGAACGAGAGCGAGAGAGACAGATCGAACGAGAGCGAGACAGACAGATCGAACGAGAGCGAGACAGACAGATCGAACGAGAGCGAGACAGACAGATCGAACGAGAGCGAGACAGACAGATCGAACGAGAGCGAGACAGACAGATCGAACGAGAGCGAGACAGACAGATCGAACGAGAGCGAGAGAGACAGATCGAACGAGAGCGAGACAGACAGATCGAACGAGAGCGAGAGAGACAGATCGAATGAGAGCGAGAGAGACAGATCGAGCGGGAGCGACAAACAGATCGAGCGAAAGTGAAAGACAGATCGAGCGAGCGAGACAGACAGGTCGAGCGAGCGAGACAGACAGGTCGAGCGAGAGAGAAGGACAGATCGAGCGCGAGGAAGACAGATCGAGCGCGAGGAAGACAGATCGAGCGCGAGGAAGACAGATCGAGCGCGAGGAAGACAGATCGAGCGCGAGGAAGACAGATCGAGCGCGAGGAAGACAGAGCGAGCGCGTGGAAGACAGATCGAGCGCGAGGAAGACAGATCGAGCGCGAGGAAGACAGATCGAGCGAGAGAGAAAGACAGATCGAGCGAGAGAGAAAGACAGATCGAGCGAGAGAGAAAGACAGATCGAGCGAGAGAGAAAGACAGATCGAGCGAGAAAGACAGATCGAGCGAGAGAGAAAGACAGATCGAGCGAGAGAGAAAGACAGATCGAGCGAGAGAGAAAGACAGATCGAGCGAGAGAAAAAGACAGATCGAGCGAGAAAGACAGATCGAGCAAGAGAGAAAGACAGATCGAGCGAGAGAGAGAGAGACAGATCGAAGGAGAGAAAGACAGATCAAGCGAGAGAAAGACAGATCGAACGAGAGAGAAAGACAGAGCGAGCGAGATAGAAAGACAGATCGAACGAGAGCGAGAGAGACAGATCGAACGAGAGCGAGACAGACAGATCGAACGAGAGCGAGACAGACAGATCGAACGAGAGCGAGACAGACAGATCGAACGAGAGCGAGACAGACAGATCGAACGAGAGCGAGACAGACAGATCGAACGAGAGCGAGACAGACAGATCGAACGAGAGCGAGACAGACAGATCGAACGAGAGCGAGAGAGACAGATCGAACGAGAGCGAGACAGACAGATCGAACGAGAGCGAGAGAGACAGATCGAATGAGAGCGAGAGAGACAGATCGAGCGGGAGCGACAAACAGATCGAGCGAAAGTGAAAGACAGATCGAGCGAGCGAGACAGACAGGTCGAGCGAGCGAGACAGACAGGTCGAGCGAGAGAGAAGGACAGATCGAGCGAGAGAGAAGGACAGATCGAAAGAGAGCGAGAGAGACAGATCGAGCGAGAGAGAAAGACAGATCGAGCGAGAGAGAAAGACAGATCGAGCGCGAGGAAGACAGATCGAGCGCGAGGAAGACAGATCGAGCGCGAGGAAGACAGATCGAGCGTGAGGAAG